>NW_026943823.1:8539427-8855052 GCF_035594765.1 Anolis carolinensis | reverse complement strand
TTATATGGCATTATAGATGAGGCTCAGAATAAATTTGAAAGGAAACGGAGGTTGGAAAAAATCCTTTTGGGAAATCCAACTTCCAGAATCCTTAGATAAAGGTAGGTGAAAGTTTCCCCTGACATTAAGTCAGAATTGTGTCCGACTCTGGGGGTTGGTGCTTATCTCCATTCTTAAGCTGAAGAGCCAGCGTTGTCCGTAGACACCTCCATGGTCATTTGGCCAGCATGACTGCATGGAGCGCTGTTACCTTCCCGCCGCAGAGGCACCTATTGATCTACTCACATTTGCATGTTTTCAAACTGCTAGGTTTCCAGAAGCTGGGGCTAACAGCGGGAGCTCACCCCATTCCCCGGATTTGAATCACTGATCTTTCAGTCAGCAAGTTCAGCAGCTCAGCAGTTTAACCCGCAGTGCCACCAGGGGCTCCTAGAATCCTTGCCAGATAGAAAATCCTCAGTGTTGTAATCCAAAGAAAGTTGTGATCAAGATGCTGCATTTCTGTGTTGCTAGGTTGAAAGGACATCCAACTCTTTCCTGTAGCTAGATGCATTCCTGCTCATATCTGGGGCTTTTACTTGTTGCATGTCCAGTGATTATGAAAACAAATTGCAATATTGTGAGTAATGCATTGCAATGGTGCTCTAACGGCATTGTGCAATGATGCCCAAATTCACATTTTTCTTTCTATTCACTTGATACATATTTTAAAAGAAATCCAAATGCCATGGAAAGTGAAACTGACACATTCTCCCACGCAACCTGAAAGGCTCCTTCTTTTAATGCCACATCATGCTTTTGCATTTAGCTTTAAGGAGCTCTTCCTATAGTTTGGGAGTATGAGCTGAACCAGTATAGCTTCTCGCCTTTCTTAGCCATTATCTTGTATAAGTTCTTTTCCCAAAGCCATGAAACAGTCTGACTTCCTTCCAAGCTCATGAAACTCACATTAAAATAAGCAGGACGTTCTGTGCACCTTGCCAGGGTCTATGTTTCCTGAGGTCTTTTTCTCACATTAGCTCTGAGCGGAGTTTATGCTGCACTTGTGCCTTTTACATCTTTGCTATTTGGCAGCATATAGTCAACATGGTAAACTTAATAACTGCTTTTATTTTATTTTTTTAGTTTTTTTTGGAATATTTTTATTAGTGCTTTTCGACATAAAAATAAAATAAGACCAAAAAATTACATAAGGGAAGGGAAGGGGGGAAAGAGCAAGAGAAGAGAGAGAAAATTAATAACAGTAATACATATAAGAAAGAAAAAAGGAAAAAAGAAAGAAAAAACCCTCACACTGAAACAAAACAAGACAAAAGAAAACATTGACATAAAATTGACTTCCATCTTTTACACAGTATCTTATATGAAAACTGTTTTACAATCTTTTACTCAACCATCTCTATCTGGTGTCACTATATTGCATATTGCCTTTTATTTACATTCTCAATTGCTTTGCACACTTTATCTTCTGATACAGTTTAAATAATCACTTTATATTCCTCATCCTTCAAATAGTTTTTAACCATTTCCCAATCTGTCTGCTTTTTCGGTCTACCTTGGTTGTTTTGTAATAAATATGTCAATTTGTCCATATTCATTATTTCCCAGATCTTATTTATCCAACATCTTATTTGCGGCGTTTCCTTATCTTTCCAGTATTTAGCAAAACTCATTCTAGCTGCGGTCGTAAGATAATTAAATAATATTTCTTTGTTTCTATCTTTTTCTATATTTAGCATCCCTAGGAGGAAATATTTTGGATCCAGGTCTATTCTAATCTGCAACATCTTTTGAATTTTCTGATGAACTTCTTTCCAATAGGCCTTGGCCTTTTTATATGTCCACCAGCAATGAAAAAAGGTCCCCACTTGTTCTCCACATTTCCAACATTTATTTGATGACTTTTTATGAAATTTTGCAATTTTTTGTGGGGTCCAATACCATCTATAAAATATTTTTACCCAATTTTCTTTCATATCTGTTGCATAAGTGAATTTGAGCCTGATATTCCAGCTTTTTTCCCATTCGTCCAATTGTATCGGTTTCCCAAGATTTTTTGCCCATTTTATCATGCACTCCTTGACTGGTTCTGTTTCCGTTTCCCACTCTAATAATTTCTTATAAATTTTAGCCACTGTCTTCTTTTCCAATTGCATACTTCTTACAAATTGAAAAGTCAGGAAGAGTTAAGTAAACAATTTAAAAACATAGGATGGTTTCAATATATGCAGTTAAGAGATTACTATAACAAAGATAAGAAATTAGGATTTGAGGAGAAAGAAAGTTTCTGGGACAAGGTTATGCAATTGGATAACTGCTTTTCGAACGGGGGTTGCAATGCTTTTGTTTGCAGTAAGTTCTGTCTATACCGGCTCTGTTGTACACTTTTAATGATGATCCCATTGTATCGGTGCCCAACTCCCAGGTTTAGCCACTCCATTACACTTTGGAAAGCAACAATACCAAGCTAACCTTGGCACACCTGTCAATAGAAAATTTGAGTCAGAAATAAGGCAAACGACTCGCATTTAATTGATGGAACAAGGGATTAACAAAAGGACTAGTAAACAACACAGGAGACCATCCTGGCAGGTGTTTACATCATGGCAAACTGACTTACAAGCTCATGAATGTGAATTGCAACACTGCGGTGAGTTTTTTTTTTCATGTCAGGAGCGACTTGAGAAACTGCAAGTCGCTTCTGGTGTGAGAGAATTGGCTGTCTGCAAGGACGTTGCCCAGGGGATGCCCGGATGTTTTTACCATCCTTATGGGAGGCTTCTCTCATGTCCCTGCATGGAGTTGGAGCTGCGTGGAGTTGGAGCTCCCGCTCATCTGCACTCTCTCCAGCAACCTTCAGGTCAACAATCCAAACTTCAAGTCAGCAGTCCTGCCGGCACAAGGGTTTAACTCGCTGCACCACTGGGGTCTCCTTGTGACAGAGTAACCTGCAATGACAGCATGCTCATGGCCAATGCCATAGTGAAAGGGTTTGCCCTGCCCTGTGTCACATAAATACACACAAACCCCTATTGTGTTCAGCGTCTGAAAACTTACTTAATAAAGCCAATGGGTCCTAATGGGCCGACTCCCAATCCATCATCGGTTTATGCAATTATACATAATACATGAGAGAAGTAATTGTGCTGGCACGCCGTTTTATGAGACGAGACTGTGGGTTTATTTAGATAAGTTACTGGGGAATAGGAACACAGCGTTGCTGTCGGCAGCAGTTTAAGAACCCAAGGAGAGCCTTTGTTGAATGAGACCAAAGATTTATGAAGTTCAGCAAAAGAAAAGAAAAGCTAAGTTGGGCTCATAAACCATTCTCAATTGAAACATCAATCATCTGCCATTAAAACCCCATGGAGAATTTGCCTGCAACCTGTTTAGGGATTGAAAGGTTAACATGACCTATTTGTATTTGGGGATATGGATTGGATGCTGTACATGGATGGGAACAATCTGCAATTTGGTACGTCTTCTGTTGGAGGTATGGACCCAAAAACACCCCATTGTGGTACCCACAATTCAGGAGGGAAAAAAGGAGAGTCAACAGAATATATTCTGCCACTTGAGGATGTGAACGAAGCATGGCATGAAAAATGTTGAAGATACTCTACGTATCATGCAGTATCAAATATTCAGCTGAAATTAAATTCCAGGAAGCAAGCATATCCATCCCATTACTGTGCCAATTAGTTTTCATCTATACACATAATAAAAGTGAAAATATGGCAGGCTCCTGCTTCCAACAACAGTGTTGGGAAGCCACCAATGGCCCTCCCTCCAATGACATTTCAGGTTACAGCGAGTGCCATGAACATGTAGCCCAAACACTGCCAATGTCCTCCCCAAACACTACAGCCCACCACCCAAGGAATGCTTTCGTTCAAAGTCAATGTCATCCTAGATTTTACGTTCTTTTCCTCCACCGCAAGCATCCCAGTGTTTCTTACTCTCTGTATTGGTGTGGAATTTGCATGATCCCGCCCATTGCCTCTCCCTTAACTCTTTCCTATTCTTTTCAACTCTGTTTGTAAACAGAGCAGAACTGAGCAGCAACTAAACATACTGGAGGAGTTTGGGGGACTGACTCCAAATGATGGAAGTTGTAGTTCACCATGCATCAAGTCAGAGCACTGTGACTCCCCACCCCACCCCCACTGACAATAGACCTGGACCACATTTGGCACACATAGAATCATAGAATCATAGAATCATAGAATAGTAGAGTTGGAAGAGACCTCATGGGCCATCTAGTCCAACCCCCTGCCAAGAAGCAGGAAATCGCATTCAAAGCACCCCCGACAGATGGCCATCCAGCCTCTGCTTAAAAGCCTCCAAAGAAGGAGCCTCTACCACGGCCCGGGGGAGAGAGTTCCACTGCCGAACAGCCCTCACTGTGAGGAAGTTCTTCCTGATGTTCAGGTGGAATCTCCTTTCCTGTAGTTTGAAGCCATTGTTCCGTGTCCTAGTCTGCAGGGCAGCAGAAAACAAGCTTGCTCCCTCTTCCCTATGACTTCCCTTCACGTATTTGTACATTGCTATCATGTCTCCTCTCAGCCTTCTCTTCTGCAGGCTAAACATGCCCAGTTCTTTAAGCCTCTCCTCATAGGGCTTGTTCTCCAGACCTTTGATCATTTTAGTTGCCCTCCTCTGGACGCTCTCCAGCTTGTCAACATCTCCCTTCAACTGTGGTGCCCAAAATTGGACACAGTATTCCAGGTGTGGTCTGACCAAGGCAGAATAGAGGGGGAGCATAACTTCCCTGGATCTAGACAATATTCCCCTATTGATGCAGGCCAGAATCCCGTTGGCTTTCTTAGCAGCCGCATCACATTGTAGGCTCATGTTTAACTTGTTGTCCACAAGGACTCCAAGATCTTTTTCACATGTACTGCTGTCTAGCCAGGTGTCCCCCATTCTGTATCTTTGATTTCCATTTTTTCTGCCGAAGTGAAGTATCTTGCATTTGTCCCTGTTGAACTTCATTTTGTTAGTTTTGGCCCATCTCTCTAGTCTGTCAAGATTGTTTTGAATTCTGCTCCTGTCTTCTGGAGTGTTGGCTATCCCTCCCAGTTTGGTGTCGTCTGCAAACTTGATGATCGTGCCTTCTAACCCTTCGTCTAAGTCGTTAATAAAGATGTTGAACAGAACCGGGCCCAGGACGGAACCCTGCGGCACTCCACTCGTGACATCTTTCCAAGATGAAGACGACGCATTGGTGAGCACCCTTTGGGTTCGTTTGCTTAGCCAATTGTAATCTGTAGATCCACCTAACCATAGTTTTGTCTAGCCCACATTTTACTAGTTTGTTTGCCAGAAGGTCGTGGGGGACTTTGTCGAAGGCCTTACTGAAATCCAGGTACGCTACATCTACGGCATTCCCTGTATCGACCCAACTCGTAACTCTGTCGAAAAAAGAGATCAGATTAGTCTGGCATGACTTGTTTTTGGTAAATCCGTGTTGACTATTAGCAATGACTGCATCTGTTTCTAAGTGTTTGCAGACCACTTTCCAGAATCTTGCCTGGTATCGACGTGAGGCTGACCGGACGGTAATTGTTTGGGTCGTTCTTTTTTCCCTTCTTGAAGATAGGGACCACATTTGCCCTCCTCCAATCTGCTGGGACTTCTCCCGTTCTCCAAGAACTCTCAAATATGATCGCCAGTGGTTCTGAAATAACTTCCGCTAGTTCCTTCAGTACTCTGTACACAGAACCCCCATGACCAAGGGGAATTCACCTTGATTTATAACCGGTGAGCGGGAGCTCACCCCATGTCACACCTCAGCCTTGATTCACCTTGCTACAGCACACAAACTCCACAGCAGGTTTGAGTCTTTGTAGTTGCAATGAACTCAGGCAGGGGGGAATCCTTTGAAATCCCACCACTGCCACCAATTGTAAAGAAGAGACGTCGGAATTTATATTATTATCCACTGCCACCACTTATTAAAGATGTTTATTTACGCTGCCACCAGAGGTAAAAATGTTTATAATGCGGCCACCAGATGTTAAAGGGATTATCAACTCTTGCCAATACTATTGGAAGATTTAGCCACTGGCTACTTAGAGAGGAGACTTTTAAAATTTTATGTTTCTTCTTTCTTATTCTTGTTTATTCTTGATGTGTGTATATATGACAGAGACTGAGATGTTTGAGAGAACAATAACATGTTTATTGGGGCACAAGCTCAATGGTTACAATTCTCACTTAGAGGCACTTTGATTGACAGTTGCAATGCTATATTGAGGTGTTTTAAACTTTAAAATACTACTTCCTCCTTTACTGCTTTAACCTGCAGTCACTCTGTGAATTTCAGTCACAGACTATCTGTTCCTTATCTGGAAACAGACTACCTTAAAATAAGCCACCAAACTTATTTTAAACTGTCTCAAGATCCAACCTTTGAGCCACCCTGATTCTCCAACTGAGAATCAGTCTTAACTGCAATTCCTCCAATTACAGACTACCTTAAAATAAGTCACCAAACTTATTTTATCCCTGATCCCCTAACTTAGGATCAGCCTTCCCTGAGCTTCAACAGAGCCCAGACTAAAATCAACCTTCCCTGTGGTTCTCTTACCACACACTGAGTTTCCCTCCAAATTCTACCCTCTCTTCAGCTAAACCAGTTGGCTCCGCCCCCTTCTCCATGGCAACCAACTCATGGTGCAGAGTAACTGAAATATTAACCCTTTTTTAAACACAGTTAAACATGGCATCTGTAAACTAAAATTCATACTTCATTACAGTAGTTTATTAAATAAAGCTGGTAAAAGGTTCTTCAAAAAGCAAAAGTAAGCATCAAAAATCAGTTACAAATATAGTCTTGAGATATAAGTCCAGAGCTTAACAGGAATAAACAACATCCAAAGGAAACATGACAAAATCCAAGAAACATGGATACATGAGCTGCAATATAATCCAAAGCACAGCAGGGAAACTGGAGCTTGCTTCTCTGGTAGCAAGAAAGTTGCTTTGACAACAGCTTTTCCCCCAAAGCACCCCTTTTAACACTCTCTGCCAAACATGAAAGCATTTCTCTGCCCTCGCACCTCCCGCCCGTCTGTTTGCAATCCTTACACTACGCTGTACCCTCATTTCCAAACGTTCAGCTCTATCTAAGGAGCCCATCCCATCAAGGTCAGTTTGCTTGTTATTTCGCTGAGGCTCATTATTAAGCTGGGAATCTTCCATCCTCCCTTCTCCCGTTCCCATGTCAGTGTGCACCTGGCTGGTTTCAGTGGGTTCAGGGTCATCTACTCCAGCCCTCCCTGTGGGAAACTGAACTTGCACCCTCTTTGCCTCATCTTCCAAAACTACAGGCCTTTCAGGCCTATTCTGAACCTGAATCCCTCTTTCCTCATCAGAGTCAATCCTAGATCCAAACTGAGTCACAACACCTCGACCCATGACTTCAAACTGCCAATCTTTTGATCAGCAGATTCAACAGTTCAACAGTTTAACCCCCTGTACTGCCGCCACCATGTAATTGCATAGCACTTGAGTCATGACTGGATTGTGTCTTTTCATTGACAGGAGAACCTATTGATCAATCCAAGTTTGCTCTTGCTCCATCACTCTTTGTTGTACGATAATGCCCTTCCTGTTACACCCCTAGGCAACTGGAGCACCGAAAACCAACACAAAGACCAATAACAATATAATATCATTATTAAAACAAATAAAGTTCCAAAAGGAAATAAGCAGCAAAGTTGAATAACCAATTGACCTTTCAGGAAAGATAAAAATTAGTCCAATAAGTAAAAGACTTATGTCCAGTATTAGAGTCCAAAGTCCAGAAACCGAAACACACTCAAACTCAGCTTGAGTATTGAGTGGGGAAAAGAGCAAGTAACAAGAAGAGTTCTCTAGAATAAATATCCAAAAACAGGATTTCAGGGCAAGGCAGAAACTAGATGTTCAGGAGCTGAAACGCAGTCCAAACTTGGCAAGAAGGTAGACCAGCGCCCGGTCTACTCAAGAGTAAGCGCACCGTCAGGCCGCTTGGGATCCAGGAGCTGGAGACTATGATGTTTCTCAGTGAGAAGTAAAGTTGTCATCGCGAAGGCAAGTTCTCAGCGCAATACTTTTATTGAAGTTCATAAGCTCCCCCAAACCAGGTGCCTGACTCCCTAAAACTTCCCAAGAGAACTGAGCTTGTTACAGTCACTGCACCAGGTGTCTAGCTCCCCATTTCTTCCCAAGAGAACAGGGCTTAGCCATAGTCACCACGCTCCGCTAATCTGGCGCTTCTCCGTAGGCTTTGTCTTTGTGATCTTTCTGTTTGTACAAATGCTCTACGATCAAACACGAAACTTTCAGGAGAGCCTGGGAGAGCTGGCACTGTTTCAAGGGCATTCTTAATTGGCTCTGGCTCGGAGATGTCAACATGAGGCATCTGGAAGGGTGTTGAATCTTGCTGACTTGGGAGAAAACCAAAATCTTCTTCGTCCTGGTCAGAAATGGGTACAGGGTCAGGGGCCAAAGGTGCCCTAGGTATCACACTTCCACTGCAGTCCATGAAGTATCATGACATAGAGGAAAGTCCCGTGAGAATACCCAAACTCCATGGCTGCACAGTTGCCACAAAATAGAATAAAGGAAGCTAGAGAAAAACAGCTCACATGCACTTGGTAAGATGAACATGAGTCGGAAATAAGGCTGTGTTGAAGATTGATCTCGGGAATTTGCATCAGTGAAGTACTAGTGTTACGTAATTGCACTGAGGTGTGAAAGGAATTGTTCCAAGAACTGTATTGCTCCATTTTAAGTAAATATGATTGTTACAAGACAAAAGGCTGGTGTGATAAAGACCTCAGATTAGACTCCAATGAGTTATCATTCATCATCCGCTATTTCATTTGTAACCATTTGAACAACTATAAATTTAAACCAGGATAAATGGCTTTTCTATTGATCACCTTAATGACCTGCTAGTAAAAGCCAAATGGCATCAAGATCATGTTAAGATCCCCTTGGCTATTGCAAACCAAGTCTGAGTAATATTGATGTTTCTATCCATTCAGCCTCCTGGAATCACAGACTGCAATGAACCAAAATATCTCCAGTCCGAAGTGCACAAACCAAGTCTGGTCACACACAAACAGAAATGAAATGCAGCAGTTGGGACTACGGGGAAGCTATGTTCTGGAGTATTTTGCCACCTTGGTTAGATTTTATTGGTCGGAGACAAGGGATTCCTGCAAACCGTGAGTCGCCTTGGGCTGAACAGTCATCCAAGAATGTCTTCATAAGAAAAACAGAAATCCCTGTTGGCTCTCGTCAGCGTCTCTGATGCTATTTGAGTCTGGATGCGACTGTTAGTGTGGGCTGGAAAACAGAAGGGAATCACTTTTTAGATCAAATGTAGCTTCAAGCCAAGGTAGGTGTAATACACAGAACATGATGTCAGAACATCTTTCGGAAGCAGGGAATCAAATTAGAGCTTCCGCCCACAAGAAAGGATGCCATCGTTGTCATGCCTGCATAATTCAAGACTTTGGCGGAGTAGATGAATGTTTGCCTTAGAACTTTTTTTAAAAAAGGAGGAATGATGAGCAATTTTGCCAATTGGAAATTGGGGGAAGAACAAAGGTGATCCAAGTTTTTTCTTTAGTGCTGTCATGTGCCTTCAAGTGGTTGTGGCTCCATATCAAGAAGCTTGTTATGGAAGTTTTCATCTTCACCAAGTGCAAAATGAAAACATTGGAAACCTGTAGGGTCAGGAATGCAGGACTCACATGAAAGTGGAAAAAACATAAAATCTCAATCTCATTGACTGGAAGTTGATCCTAGAATCTGTTGGAAATAGCAACCTTATTCAAGCCTCCTTTAGTTATTTGTTATGTATACAATTCGGAGGAGCCCCCAATGGCACAGCAGATTAAAATGTTGAGCTGCTGAAATTGCTGACCGAAAGGTTGGCGGTTCGAATTCAGGGAGAGGGGTGAGCTCCCGCTGTTAGCCCCAGCTTCTGCCAACCCAGAAGTTCGAAAACATGCAAATGTGAGTAGATCAATAGGTACCGCTTAGGCAGGAAGATAATAGCACTCCCTGCAGTCATGCTGGCCAAATGACCTTGATGGTGTCTATGGACAACGCAGGCTCTTTCTCTTAGAAATGGGGATGAGCACCAACCCCTGGAGTCAGACACGACTAGACTTGATGTCAGGGGGAAACCTTTACCCTATACAGGGTGTTTGAAAAAGAACTTGCTAGTTTTAATGCATTTATACTTAAAACTAGGGAGTTCTTTTTCAAACACCCTGTATAATAATAATAATAATAATAATAATAATAATATATATATATATATATATATATATGTCAGAACCCTGCTACTAGAGCCTGGATGTGGCTCTGAGTTTCAGGGTCACTGACATTGATAAGACACCTGCGGCTCAGGACTTGGAGAAGAAACGGCTGCTGGACTTGGCGGGGAATTTGCGCGGGGTTTTACTGAGCGGGAAGAGACTGTTCAAATGAGGGGGAGGGTATATAAAGGAGGGTTGGCCGTAGTATCCCATTCTTGGCTTTTCTGATGTTCATGTTTCCTACAGTAAAAGTTTCTGGTGATATCACAGAGAGTCTTGTGTGTTCATTCAGGAGCGGCTGTGGTGAGCTGACACTAAGCCAAGAATACGGACACCATCCCGCTGTAGCGGTGAGGTGTAACATGCAAGTGGAGGATGAAGAGCTCTTGGGCGCAGGAGGAGGAAGGTCGGAAAGGGCCACTCCCGAGCCGGACGCTGAGTTCCACCAGCTGGCGGCCCTGGCGTCATCCACCGCTTATGCCCAGCCAAATGGGGTAACCCAGAGGCGTGGAGTGGTGCGGGGAGACAGCACCGGAGGAGAGGAAGGTTCACCTTCCCCAGGCCCACAAAGGATGGTGTTTCTGGAGGAGAGGATGTCGGCGATGGAGACCACCCTGGCAGTGATGTCGAGGGCGATGGAGCGCCTGGCGGTTTTGGCGGAGCCGGAGAGAGGAAGGGAACTTCGGGCTAGCTCAATGTGGGACGTGAGCGTGGGAAGCAGCCAGGGCTTTGCAGACCTCCCAGCACCGAAGGGAAGGGAAATGCGAAAGGAGCCCGGTGCCCGGCCCAAGATCCAAACAAGCCTGACGCGGGTGGAGGAGAGTGACGACGAAGGGGAAAAGCCTCCGAGAATCCCGGCTACGCTCCCAACTGAGACCCTGGTGCCCCTGGCGAATGCCGGGCGTGGCACAGGGCCAAGAGAAGCAGCAGCGGGGCCCACTGGTCCGCAAGGGGGCTTGCGACGGGCGGAGAATTGGGGATTGCCACCACAGGGACCCCTACCGAGACGAGAGGAACTAAGGATCGAGTTTGGGGGAGAGTCCTCTGAACTGGATTTTTTCCTGACCACGGTGAGGGGCTATATGGAGGACAATGCTCACACTTTTAGAACGGAATCCAGCCGGGTACGGGCCATTGGTGCAGTGTTGAAGAGGGGAGCGGCCAGCTGGTACGTTCAACTGCACGCGCGGCGCGACCCATGTCTGGGGTCACTCCGACGCTTTATGGGGGCCCTGGAGACCCGTTTCCGAGATCCACTGGAGCAGATCCGGGCGAGGGAGAAGTTGAAGACCGTCTCCCAGGGGCAGAGGTCGGTATCTGAGTATGCGGAGGAGTTCCAATGCCTCGCCGAAAAGGTGCCGGAATGGTCTGCAGTAACAAAGATAGAACTCTTCAAAGAGGGTCTCAGGCGGGAGATCCTCTCCTGGGCGGTGCATCGTGATGAGCCTGACACACTGCGCGGATGGATTCAGCTGGCGGGGCGCATCGAGACATCGCTGGCCCAGGCGAGGAGGCACCGAGGAGGGCTACAGCAGCGGCCGCAGATGAAAGAGGGGAGCCGGAAGGAGGGATCAACCCCAGCCGGGAGGAGAACGGAGCCGACAGGGAACGTGAGCACCAGCAGGAGGGGCTGCTTCGTGTGCGGCCGTTTGGGCCACAGGGCTGCCGAGTGCTGGCAGAGAAAAGGGGAAGGCGGAGGCCCGCCCAAACCAAGAGCCGTGGCAGGGAAACGCGCCGAGGAAGAACCACCGATGAGGCACCACTCGGGGGGGTTGGTAAGTCAGGACAAAGCCATGATAGTGGTCCCCATTCAGCTTGAAAGTGGCAGCAAACAAGCAACCTGCAAAGCATTTGTGGATTGTGGATGTTCCAGGAACATCATCTCCCCTGAATTAGCCGAGGGATTGGGATGCGAAAGAACGAACCTAGAATCCCCAATAGCTTTCTCGCAGTTGGACGGATCCACAGCATCGGGATCATTAGCTAAGTACAGTGCCGAAGATGTAAAGTGTAAGATAGGGAGTTGGGAAGGAAAGGTGTCATTTGTGATATCACAAATAGCCAGCTATAATGTTATACTAGGCATGCCGTGGCTGGGGCAGGCCAACCCGCAAATCAACTGGGAGGATAAGAGCATGATCTTCAGGATGAATTTGGAAGAAGGGAGCCAGGAAGTGGAGAGAGAGCCGGGGAAAAGGGGGGAGGAAGACTCTATCAGGATAGCAGAACTGGCAGATAAATTACCCCCAGAGTATCGGGATTTTGTGGACGTATTTGATGAGAAGGAAGCAGACAGTTTCCCACCGAAGCGGAGAGTTGAAGTGAAGATAGAGCTAGTCCCAGGAGCAGAGCTTCCCAAGGCAAAAATATACCCAATGTCGGCTAGGGAAAAGGAGGAACTGAGAAAATACATTGATAAAAACCTAGCGAGGGGTTTCATAGAGCCTTCAAATTCCCCTCTAGGGGCGCCTGTGTTGTTCAAGCGGAAAAAGGACCAAACGCTGAGGCTCTGCATTGACTACAGGGGCCTGAATGCAATCAGTTCTGTAAATAAATACCCCCTACCCTTAGTGAAGGACTTGATCGCCCAGTTATCGGAGGGACAGATATTCACTAAATTGGACTTAATTGAAGCGTACCATAAATTGCAGATCAAACCAGAGGACAGGTGGAAGACGGCCTTCTCCTGTGCATTCGGATTATTCAATTATCGTGTGCTCCCCTTCGGTTTGTGCGGCGGAGGTGCCGCGTTCATGCAATTAATCAACGAAGTGTTGCATCCATTGTTGTACAAGGGGGTCTTTGTTTTTTTAGATGACATATTGATAATATCTCGGACTAAGGAGCAACACATAGAACTAGTCAGGGAAGTCCTGCAAAAGTTGAGAGAAGCAAAACTGTATGCGAAGCTTGCCAAGTGCGAGTTCAATAAAGACCAGATAGACTTTCTGGGGTATAGGATTTCCTCCCAGGGAGTGGCGATGGACCCTGCGAAGGTAGAAGACGTGAGGGGGTGGGAAGCCCCCAAAACACGGAAGCAGCTGCAATCCTTCCTAGGGTTCGCAAACTTCTATAGAACATTTATCAAGGACTTTGCGCGCCTCACTTTGCCATTAACGGATTTGTTAAAGACTAAAGGCAGGGGAGAAACAGCCAAAGTGAAGGCCCCAGGGGCCAAACTGACATGGACAATAGAATGCCAGGAAGCTTTCGAAGCCCTTAAAAAGCGTTTTACTGAGGAGCCTGTCCTACAGCACCCTGATATGTCTAAAGCCTTTGTATTACATTGCGATGCATCAGACCGGGCATATGGGGCAGTTCTGCTACAGAAAGACGAGGGGGGGAACCTGAAGCCATGTGGCTATCTGTCAAAAAAGTTTAGCGATACAGAAAAAAACTGGCCAATTTGGGAGAGAGAAGCCTTAGCTATTCTAAAAGCACTAGAGTGCTGGAGACACTTTCTGGAAGGAAGTGGAACACCGTTTGAGGTGTGGACTGATCATAGAAATTTACAGTATCTAAGATCCCCTCGTAAACTATCAGCGAAGCAAATTAGATGGGCCCAATATTTCAGCCGTTTTGATTTCAGACTCAGATTCTTCCAGGGGAAACATAACATACTCGCTGACGCTCTCTCTCGGATGCCTCAGCACGGGGGAGGAATTCAGGAATCTGAAGGGAGCCTATTCCTAGATAAGCAATGGGGCCTGGCAGTACTAACTCGAGCACAAGCGGCCAAAGAAAACAAACGTACTGCCATTTCCACGGGGGGAGGAGAAATATGGGAGGAAGAGTTGAAGCGAGCGTATGGAATGGACAAATGGTTACAAACTAACAAAGAAAAGGGAGAATTGTGTGGGGATTTGGTGTTTGTAAATAAGAAATTGTATATCCCTGAATGTTTAAGACGAGAAATGTTAAGGAAGTACCATGATAACAAAGGTGCGGGTCATCTAGGCCCCACCAGGACTATTAAACTGTTGGCCAGACAATGCTGGTGGCCCGGAATGAGGAAAGACGCCAGGGGGTACGTCACGCAGTGTGAATTATGTGCAGAGGGAAAAACACCACCGGGGAAGCCCCAGGGGCTATTGCAGAAGGTGGTGGAGCCCATGAGGCCATGGGAATGCGTAGCCATGGATTTTGTAGGCGAACTACCCCCCAGCAGAGGCCACAGATACATTTGGACAATATTGGACCTATTCTCAAAACAGGCACACTTTGTGGCCCTGCCAAAACTCCCTTCAGCTGAAAAACTTGCTGATTTGTATGTGAAGCATGTATATCGCCTACATGGGTGTCCCGACAAAATAATTAGCGACCGGGGAGTCCAATTTACTGCAAAATTTTGGGGAAAATTCTTACAGCTGTTAGGAGCAGAAAGGAACCTGAGCTCGGCCTTTCATCCCGCGACCAACGGGGGGGTCGAACGTACCCAACAGACACTGTGCCAATTTTTAAGGATGTACACCAATTATAGACAGGATGATTGGGCGGACCTTCTACCGTTTGCTGAGATGGCTTTTAACGGGGCCGTGCATTCGGCCACAGGTCGTGCCCCATTCGAAATAGTATACGGACAGGAGGTGGCACCTTTCCCCAGGCTACCCGAGTGGAAGGAAGGGGAGGGCCAGACCGACGAGGAATGGCCGGCCAAAATCAAGCAAGGGTGGCAAACCGTGGTAGAGGCATTGCGGGAAACACAAAAGAAGTACAAGCTCTTTGCGGATCGTAGGCGCCGAGAGGGGGACAAATTGGGCGAAGGAGATCTGGTTTGGCTGAGCACAAAAAACCTAAAATTGGGATTCCCATCCAAGAAATTGGCTCCACGCTATATAGGACCATTCAGGGTAGCAAAAAGAATAAACGAAGTGACCTATGAGCTGAGGCTACCCAAGGACCTAGGAAAGATACACCCGGTATTCCATTGCAGCCTGTTAAAAAAGTATAAAGGAACTCTGGACGGCGGAGAACAATAGTTGTGTTTAATCTTTTCCTTCCAGGATGAAGGGGAGGAGGACGCCATGTCAGAACCCTGCTACTAGAGCCTGGATGTGGCTCTGAGTTTCAGGGTCACTGACATTGATAAGACACCTGCGGCTCAGGACTTGGAGAAGAAACGGCTGCTGGACTTGGCGGGGAATTTGCGCGGGGTTTTACTGAGCGGGAAGAGACTGTTCAAATGAGGGGGAGGGTATATAAAGGAGGGTTGGCCGTAGTATCCCATTCTTGGCTTTTCTGATGTTCATGTTTCCTACAGTAAAAGTTTCTGGTGATATCACAGAGAGTCTTGTGTGTTCATTCAGGAGCGGCTGTGGTGAGCTGACATATATATATATATATATATATATATATATATATATATATATTACTGTATTGTATATGTGTATATTAGTTTGCAGTTTTCTTTAACACTTTGTTGTGGGAGGGACTGCAGATCATGTGATCAGATCTGGGATTTTTCAGGACTCAATTTTAGAAATACAGTAGAGTCTCACTGATCCAAGCTAAACAGGCCGGCAGAAGCTTGGATAAGCGAATACCTTGGATAATAAGGAGGGATTAAGGAAAAGCCTATTAGACATCAAATTAGTTATGATTTTACAAATTAAGCACCAAAACATGATGTTATACAACAAATTTGACAGAAAAAGCAGTTCAATACACAGTAATGTTATGTTGTAATTACTGTATTTACGAATTTAGCACCAAAATGTCATGATATATTGAAAACATTGACTAGAAAATTGCTTGGATAATCCAGAAGCTTGGATAAGTGAGACTCTATTGTAGTATGTTTTCAGAAGCCAGTAGAAACTGTATGCTTAGAGACTTCAATAGAAACAGATATATGCTTTCAGACGCCAGTAATTTAGACTCCTTTGGACTTTCAGACTAGACAGAGCCTCTATTAGACTCTCAGACCAGAGGGATGCTTTGGACTATAGACTATTGATTTTAAGAAGGATGCCCTGTGTTAGCCTACACAGAAAAACTACTTCAAATCCTATCTGTAACTGGATTGATGAGAAATATACCTGTATGCGGAAGTTTGTGAGTAAACCAACTATGTTACTTTTAAAGAAGTCTTTTGTCTCTTGAGAGCATGATATAAAGGCAAATACATTTTAAGGGAGAGTAGATGTTTTTAGGCAACTAAAAGAACACTTCTGAAACTCTGCTATCTATGCGTGTGCATGTGTGTGTGCATTGGTATACAGTAGAGTCTCACTCATCCAACATTCTGGATTATCCAACACATTTTTGTAGTCAATATTTTCAATACATCGTGATATTTTGGTGCTAAATTCGTAAATACAGTAATTACTATGTAGCATTACTGCATATTGAACTACTTTTTCTGTCAAATTTGTTGGATAACATGATGTTTTGGTGCTTAATTTGTAAACATAACCTAATTTGATGTTTAATAGGCTTCTCCTTAATCTCTCCTTGTTATCCAACGTATTCGCTTATCCAACGTTCTGCTGGCCTGTTTATGTTGGATAAGTGAGACTCTACTGTATCTTTATCCCTAACAGTTCAAAGAAATATCTAGGTATATTAGCTGAGAAACCTAATTGCCTTGCATGAATGCCATTTTCCCAAAAAGTTTTGGCACCATTTTTCAAAAGGTTATGACTTCTAACAAGGTCAGGCATTTCCAAAGATCATAAAATCTCCAAAAGCTTATATAGATTTCCATTTTCCAAAATAATCAAACTGGAGGACCTAAAGATTCCTATAGAAATATCTAGGTCCTCGAGTGTGACTCTGTGGTCAACTTCCAGAGGAAGTTGGCCATAGAATTGCATTGGAAGACCTGGAGATTCCTTGAGAGGACATTTAATCAAATGCACAGATAATGAAATCTGCAAGTCAACCGGCAAATGTGGAGGGCAGACTGTCCTTTCATAGGATAACATGGTCAGTGCCAGGAAAGCAACCTTCTCATTTCTTTTCCTCTCTTCATGGTGCCTTCTTGGGACCAAAAAGCCAACAAAGCATATACAACGGAGTGTAAACACTGCAAAAAGCAACAGTTTCTAAATGAATATTCTCTCATCTAAAGTGTCTGTTGGAAGCCTTTTAATTTCCCTCCATCCGTCCTGCGTTGGTCGCTTTCAAGATGTGTTACTTTAATTAGAGCTTGAGAGACTAACAAGGTGCCTCCATTATTTATACCGTAATGTGATTTGGATGCGTTTGGGCAGTAATGTCAAATTCTCAGGCGCTGCAACAGGGAGTTGGGCGAGAGAGAGAAGAGAAGGAAAACATCTCTGGCTGAATGACTTTTAAATGTCAAGTGTGGATTATATTTGTGAACACTGTTAAACAACGAGCTTGATACATAAAGCCCAGCCTAGAGGTTCAGCCATTCAATTAAACTTTGCTTCCATGCAATCTGTTGGTTGCAAGGGGAAACAAATGATGTAAAAACCAGGGAGAGAAACAGATCACCAGGACTACAAAGGTAGGTTTCCAGCCAAGGCCATGACATCTTTGGATCCAAGGTGAGACTTTCCGTTAATTATTTTTTGCAAATTCATTTTTTTGTAGGCAAGATAGGGAGCGATCTTACTTACTTAGGCGATTCCTCGTAGCTCGAGGACGATTGTCTTCCATCCTTGGTGTCTTGGGGGTGGGTTCTTAGGTGGCTGAAGAGACCGATTCTTGACCCGCATATTCTCCCGCAGTGAGGACATCGGTTTCCAGGTGGAAGGCGGTCCCGGTCGGGGTTGGCTTGATGCTCCTTCCTCTTGGCACGTTTCTCCCTTAAGCCCTCCGTTCATGCCTCTTCGAACTCCGCAGCACTGCTGGTCACAGCTGACCTCCAATTAGAGCGCTCAAGGGCCAGGGCTTCCCAGTTGTCAGTGTCTATGCCACAGTTTTTAAAGTTGGCTTTGAGCCCATCTTTAAATCTCTTTTCCTGCCCACCAACATTACGTTTCCCATTCTTGAGTTGGGAGTAGAGTAGCTGCTTTGGGAGACGGTGATCGGGCATTCGGACAACGTGGCCAGTCCAGCGGAGTTGATGGCATAGGAGCATCACTTCAATGCTGGTGGTCTTTGCTTCTTCCAGCACGCTGGCATTTGTCCGCCTGTCTTCCCAAGAGATTTGCAGGATTTTCCTGAGGCAACACTGATGGAAACGCTCCAGGAGTTTGGTGTGACGTCTGTAGACCGTCCACGTTTCACAGGCGTAGAGCAGGGTTGGGAGGGGAATGGCTTTGCACCTTGGTATCTCTACGGATGTCCCGGTCATCAAACACTCTCTGCTTCATATGGAAAAATGCTGCACTCGCAGAGCTCAGGCAGTGTTGTATTTCAGTGTCAATGTTGACTTTTGTGGAGAGGTGGCTGCCAAGGTAGCGGAAATGGTCAACGTTTTCTAATGTGACACCATTAAGCTGTATTCCTGGCTTTGCAGAGGGATTAGCTGGTGCCTGTTGGAAGAGCACTTTGGTTTTCTCGATGTTCAGTGAGAGGCCGAGCTTCTCGTATGCTTCTGCCAAGGTGTTTAGAGTGTTTAGAGTGACAATCCCCCCTCGATGGATTGTCACCTTGCCATGGTGAGGGGGCTTGCGTGTTCCGATGAACCTGTGGGCACAACCACTGGAGTGATGCACTCCCAGGAGTGGCCGCAGGGGAGATTCCAGACCAAGCACAATCCGAAGACCCAAAGACCTCAACGGCGGAGCAGGCGGAGGATAACATGGTACATGTTACAATGGCTGTGAAGGCGGAAGAAGGCTGCAACAGACTGAGAAGCCACTCTCATTGTGTTAACCACACCACTGCTGGAACCTCACTCTGTGAAGACTGTGTGTTGACCGGCCGTGCACCGACCTCCACACATTAAAAAAAAATCACGCACAGGCGTCTTCCAAGAAAAATAAAAGCAAACCTACAAAAGTCCCATGGCGATCAGCGAGTGGCGACGGGGGCAGGACTGTGAAATCTGGAAGCCCCTAGTCACAGACTGGCACATGGGCGGTGGATATGGACTCAGTCGTTCTACCTCAAGGACCGAGGCAGTTGACTAGTCCGGAGCGATCTAGGGCCTTTGTGGCCACCATTCCAGCTTCCAGCCAGTTCCTAGGATGCCTGTGTAGGCACTCTGGAGGGAACCGGGTCTCTTTAATTCACATCCTGATCTGATTTAAATGGCTGTGTAGAATCAGTCTTTGATGGAGAACTTAGAGATATTTGAGTGATGAATTGCCCTGCAGGAAAGGTGTAAAAATAGATTAATCATGTGTTGGCAATGTAAAGAGGAGATCGCACAGAAGGGAAGAGATAATGCGCCTTTGATTTATTTCCTGATTTATTTCCTGAGCGACTCAGAAATCAATGAAGGCTTCTGGAAAGGGAATCAAGACAAAAGGTGAAGTAACTGGGGAGATAAGAATGGCATGAGTATTTCTTTAAACACCCATGAGACCGTAATTGAAATAATTATCCCTGTGTAGCAATGCATACAGCTCTGTTATAGATTTTTTTTAAAGTTCCTCTAATTAGGCATTCTTTCTCCTTTGCAGCTTGGTCAAGAAATGAAACTGAGATATCTGGTTTTAACTGCTGTGGCTCCAAATTTATAGTAGACTAGCTTGGGTACCCGTTGGTGCCCGGGTTATTTGAAAACGGCCTTGTTTGTTTTTGGATGTTAGGTAATATCCATTTGGTCATATGTTATGCTATGTCTTAGAAAAAAAAACCCAGTCTTTCCTGTTGGTTTTTTTTAATGCTCCCATTTGAAAATTCATAAGGATATGAGTGAACTACAATTCCCAAAAATCTTGGGTCAACCCTCCCCAAACTCTGCCAGTATTCACAGTTGACCATGTTGGGTCTGTGTACCAATTGTGGTCCAGATCCTTCATCTGCTGGTTTCAGTGTTTTCTGAATACGGGTGAACTGTAACTCCCACATGCCAAGTTGAATCACCCCCAAACCCCACCAGTATACAAAGTTGGCCATGTTGGATCTGTGTGACAAGTTTGGTCCAGATCCGTTGTCAGCTGGGTTCAGTGCTCTTTGGATAAGGGTGAACTACAACTCCCAGATTCCCAGGGAAATCACCCTGAAACACCTGCCAGTATTCACAGTTGACCATGTTGGGTCTGTGTGCCAAGTTTGGTCTTGATATCCATCATGGTGAATTCTTCCCAAACCTCTCCAGTATGTTCAGTTGCTGATCAATTCCTCTGTTTGCTGTGTGCCATAGGAAAGGGTTAAGGGAGAAGCAGTGGGCGGGACCATGCAAATGGAACACTGGAATGTGCTCGCTGTAACCTGCAATGTCCTTTGAGGGAGTGACTTGGTGGCTCCTCTGCACTGGGAACTATAGCCTGTTTGTGGAGGCTGGACACTGTCTGTATGAACAGACACCCATGCCACATACAGACATACGGATTTTCAATTTTATTATGTGTATAGATTGTGGCACCCAAGCTCTCTGACAGAAAAGGGTAAGTAAATATTCACTAAATGACAAATCCCAGGCTCCCATTGCATGGAGCCATAACAGCCCATGTGGTGTCATACGGTTCTGCGATGTGGAAAGAAATCAATTCGTTCAGAGACTCTCTGTGAAATAGGGAAAGCTATTTGGTTTGCTGTACTGATGGAACCAGATTCTTTGTGACTGGCGCGACACATTTCTCAACTTTCAAGACTGGCAAAGATTCAAAGGTGATGTGAGGACCTTGAGTGACGCCAAAGCAGCACAAAACCTCTGATTAACTATGTCCATCAAAGCATCAATATCTCCTCCAGGTTAGGTGACTCACCCACCACCCCCATTCTGTGTCAAACTGTTCTTCTAGAATCTCCTCCTAAATTAATGTGAAAGCCTCTCTTCTCCCTTCATGATGCCAGGTTTCCACCCTCTTTATCTCTGGCCCATGGCTCTTGCATTTCTGGGCATTGTTTCTTGTATAAGCATCTCAAGGAATGAATCATCACCATCTACTAGTACCATAATTTACCATCAATACCTTCCTGATATTCAGGTGGAATCTCTTTTGCTGAAGTTTGAATCCATTGCCATGTGTCCCAGTTTCTGAAGCAGTCTAAGACAAGCTTGCACCCTCCTCAATGTTGATATCCTTTCTGTTGGGATTTTTAAAAAGACACCTGGGTTGACAGGAAAGTCATGTGTCGACAGCTGATTGGCTGAGCCAGCCAGGAGCTGGAATTCCGATTGGCTACTGTCTCTGGCTTGCTGCTGAGACAAACGGTTTTAACTGCCATTTTCACCTCGGAGAGTGAAGAGAGTGCTGACTGGAAACTGCCAGGAATTTAATGGCTGCCAACTCTCCGAAGCCAGATTATTTATAAATTCAAATGAGGCATATTTAAAGACTGTATAAAAGGACTGTTTGTTCCCTCTGTTCTCTGTGTGAATTCAGAGAGACTGCTGTATATATTGTTGCCCTGTTTGACCTTTTGGAACCGAAGTAAAGTTACTGATACTTATTACACAAACCTGAGTGACACTTTATTATACTGCAGGGTATATTTTGGTTCAGAAACTGTGGTAAAGCTTCTATTTATTTATATCTACAATCTCCAACACTTTCTAATATTTAAACAAGGCTATCACATGCTCCTCTTAACCAAGCTAAACATACTGTTGCACCCCAAGGCAACGTGAGCACTGGAAACCAAACAGAGACCAATAATCATATAATATCTTTATTAAAACAATAATAAATTCAGGAAAGAATAAATGGAAAGGATGAGTGAGCAATAGTCCTTTAAGAAATGGTATGAATTAGTCCAAAGAGTACAAGAGATATGTCCAATATTATTGTCCAAAGTCCAAAAACTGAAACACTCTCAAAATTGTTGAGAAGTTCTTGAGCGGGGAAAACAACAAGAAAGCAAGGTCCAAAGTCACTAGGAAGTCTTGGATTTCAAGGCAGGCAGAGGACAAATCTGAAAGCAATCTGGATTCAGGAACAAGGCAAGGACGTGAATTTACTCCAGATTAAATCGGGAGTCGCGGCTCGGCTTGGCCGCCAGGAACAGGAGACTTGGCTTGGTGAAATCAGGGAACTGGAAACGGTGAAGTGTTCTCAGAAGTCGCTACGTTGACACCACAAATTGTTCACAGTGCAAGACACTTTTATAGAACTTAGATCTAATCACAGCAAAAGTAAACAAACTCCCCAAAGGTTCCCAACCCAATCTGCTATCCAGTATCCCCTCTAGATGCCAATCGTTGACTCCTTCAAAACTCCTGTTTCTGAGATCTCTGTTGATGCAAAAACTCCCTTCTGTTAAAGGATACATTCCCTGGGGAACTCTGGACATCTGGTTCTACCTCGGGAGTAATGTTTTCAGTATCTATCCCAATTAAGGAAGCATCGGAGCTATCCACAGCTGGGGTCTGTAATTGGAAGGAGCTCAGAGAACTGGGTAAAAAGTCAGAATAAGCTTCATCCTGGTCGAAGTTCATTTCTGAACCAGGTTCAGAACGCAAAGGTGGCTGGGATACAACACATACCCAGCTCCCTAAGGAGTTTGTTAACTGAGGTATGCCTGTGCTCTATGATGTTCCTCAGGAGGTGCCTTTTCCATCTTCTTCTGGGAAGAGGAGATGCCTTGACTCTATGTTGCGTTGCCATGACACCATGATTAGAAAAAAATAGAATAGATATAAATAAATAAACAAATAAATTAACAAACAGTTGGGTGACTCTGTAGATCAAAATGCTCCTAAATCATTGCTGCCCTAGATTTCCCCGTCTCCAGGGTCGGCTGTGCAAGACCATCCGTGATGTGAGCCATGACATCAATCTGTGGCCCATCAACCCATGCGCCATAGGAGCCTCTACGTCAATGCTGCTAATGCTACATTATTCAGGTGCATTCTTTAATGCCATTAGTGCCAAACAGCTGATGACAAAGATGCTTGCTTGGTATTAAGGCCAAAAGTGCTAATGAGTGTTAACAGCTTTTTCAAGGGAGCCTGTGCTTTTGCATGTTAATTACACATCTGGAATGAATGAGCAACAAGGTCTCGGGGAGAGAAAAGAGTAGGGGCAAATGGAGAGGGTCACAACCAAGTGTGGAACTTCATTCCATTTACAAATGCTGCTTATTTCTTTGAATCCAGGATTGTTTTTGTGGGAGGACTCCCTTTCAGGGATATTTTCATGCCTTCCCTTGGATTGGGTTGCTGTGAGTTTTTCGGGCTGTATGGCCATGTTCCAGAAGCTTTCTGTCATCTGTGGCAGGCATCCTCAGGGGTGTGAGGTATGAGGTATACCACACATCTCTGAAGATGCCTGCCACAGATGTGGGTGAAACGTCAGGAGAGAAAGCCTCTGGAAAATGGCAAAACAGCCCAAAAGATTCACAGCAACCCAGTGATTCTAGCCATGAAAGCCTTTAACAATTCTTCCCTTGGATTCTTCATCATGTAAGGCTCAAGACTTATCTTGCCAAGATGAAAGGGAGAAGAACCATCAGAGAATCATCTTCTCGGTGGTGGCTCCCCGGATATGTGACAAATTCCAACCTTGTTGGGCTTCAGAAAAGCCTTAAAAACATGGCTGTGTGCCCAGGCTTTTAATCAATAAATGGCAAAGGTGACACGGACTGAACTATGGTCAAAGCATGAGGTTTCTCTAGGATGAACGGATCTGATTTTATGTTTAAAATTTATATATTGTAATTTATATTGTATTTTAATAGTTTTAATTGTTTTACGCATTGTTTGATATTGATTTTGTATGGCCATTGAATTGCTGCCATTACTGTAAGCTGCCCTGAGTCCGGGTGAGAAGTGTGATGTCTCAGGCACCTTTGTCCCCCGATCCCGCAGCCATTGCTGATCAAACTGAAGCAGATTTGGGTTTTTTCCCACCTCAGCAAGATTCCATCCCTTTCCAGATGTCTCCTGTTGACATTGCCGAGCCAGAGCCAATTAGGAATGCCCTTGAGATGTTGCCGGCTCTTCCCGGATCTCCGGAGAGTTTAGAGTTTGATAGAAGGGCTACTTTCCAAACAGATCGCTCTCGAAGACAAAGTTTAAGGAGAAGTGTGAGATTAACAGAGCGAGGCGATTGTGGCTAAGCCAGTTCTCTTGGGAAGAATTGGGGAGTCAGGCATCTGGCGTCTCGTTGTTAGCAGTTCGTTTCTCTTGGGAAGATTTGGGGAGTCACACACCTGCTTTGGGGGAGCTCTTGGACTTCAATAAAAGTTCTGCGCAGAGAATCTCTGTCACAGTGTCAACTGAACTTCTGACTGAAGAATACATCGTCTCTTGATCCTGAACTTCCAAGTGGCCTGCTGGTGCGCTTACTCTCAAGTAGACCGGGCGTTGTGTCTTGTCCCGTGCCAAATTTGGACTGCTTTTCAGATCCATCACGAACAGCCTTAGCCTTGCCTTGAAACCTTGTTCTGGACTATTACTTCAAGTACTTTCCTGAGGAACTTTGCCCCTTTCCCCATTCAAACTTCCATTAAGTTTGAGTGTGTTTCGGTTATTGGATTTTGGACTTTGGACTCTAATATTGAACATAAGACTTTCATTTTCTGGACTAATTTTGATCTTTTCTAAAAGGCCAACTGCTTGACTATCTATTCTGCTTATTTTTGTTTGAAACTTTTATTGCTTTAATAAAGATATTAGATTGTTTATTGGCCTCCGTGTTGGTTCCCAGTGTTCGCGCTGCCTAGGAGTGTTTCAAGAAGGGCGGGATATAAATGTGAGAAATAAATAAATCAATAAATCTCAGAAGACCAAAGATTTCCTTCCATTGGCCTTCCTTCCACTGAGTTTGGCCAGGATGTGGAACATCTACCCCGGCAACCAAAATGTGTAGGCAAAAGCATCTTTGTGGCTACAGCCAAGGTATCCTTGGTAGACATCCATCTAAGAATGTGGCCACTAAATACAGCTGTGTGAGGTATGAGATATACCATACATCTCTGAGGATGCCTGCCACAGATGTGGGCGAAACATCAAGATAGAAAGCCTCTGGAACATGACCATACCGCCTGAAAGACTCACAGAAACTCAGTGATTCCAGCCACGAAAGCCTTCAACAATACTTCACTTGGATTCTTCATCATGTAAGGCTCAAGATTTATCTTGCCAGGATGAAAGGGAGAAGAACCATCAGAGACCCATCTCAGAAGACCAAAGACTTCCTTCCATTGGCCTTCCTTTCATTGAGTTTGGCCAGGATGTGGAACATCTACCCTGGCAAAAATATCTTGGTGGCTACAGCCAAGGCATCCATCTAAGGATGTGGCCACTAAATACAGCTGGGAAATTAGATGGACTAGGAGACTTCCAGGTTATAAGCTAGGCAATCGATCTGATCAGTGCTAGAAGTCACACCAATCTAGGTGTGCATCTATTTAAAATGTTCTGTTAACGTGTATCGGTGCATCTACACTGCATTTTGATACCACTTTAACTGCCGCAGCTCAGTGCTATGGAATCGTGCTGTTGGTAGATTCAGAAGAATGAAACAATCCCGGAACTTGCTTTTGTGATGGTCAGTGGTCCTAGAGAAATGGCAGCCTCAGATCTTCTTATTTATTTTACGTATAGCTTTTTAGTCACCCTGGAAACAGAGTAGATGCTCCTAGGCATGACTTTTTGCACAGTTAATTATATCATTAGAGACCACCGTCCTTAACAACTTGCATAAACCCTCCGCAGCCTAACTCTGGAACAGTTGCTATGGAAATGACCCTGGCGACAGGCCTTGTTTGATGCGACCCAAAGATGATTGAGTGTGATGAAAATCCATTGATATGATTTTGGTGACGTTGTTCTACACAAGCTGGTTGTTCTCCAGCTGCCAACAAACAATTTAGTTATTACCAAGGGTGCAACTGTGGTGTGTGTATATGTGTGTGTGTATATGTGTGTGTGTGTGTGTGTGTGTGTGTGTGTGTGTGTGTGTGTGTGTGTATATATATATACACACACACACACACACACACACACACACACACACACTAGCTGTGCCCGGCCACGCGTTGCTGTGGCTTTTTTTAGGTGGTTCCGTGTCTTAGAAGGGGGGGGGGAATCCTTTGTTGGGAGGTGTTAGGTGGCCCTGATTGTTTCCTGGATGGAATTCCTTTGTTTTCAGAGTGTTGCTCTTTATTTTGTGTTTTGAGATGAAAGGGTGATGAGTACCGAATGGGTTTGGACCTTCAAATAGTGGATGTTTCCCTGTTTTGTGGGGGGGGGGGGGGGGGAATCCTTTGTTGAGCATAAGAACGTAGAGATGTGGATGAGGAGTTGTGTTGTCAATTTCCTAGATTGGGGGGGGGGGGGGCTTTAGTTTTGTTGTTTTGCCCCGTGGAGCGACACCATTATCCTTTTATATATATAGACTAGCTTTGCCCGGCCACGCATTGCTGTGGCTTATGGGAACCCTTTGTTGGCCAGGTGGAATAGCAGTGAATAGCCTTGCAGTCTCAAAGCCTGGCTGTTTTCTGGAGTAGCTGGAGCTTTTGGTTGTATGAACGTAGAGGCATGGATGAGGGGTTGTGCTGCCAAGTTTAGTGTTTCTGGGATGTGTAGTTTTGTTGTTTTGTCCTAGGCCGAAATTTCATTATCCTTTTATATATATAGATATTTGCCAATACGAATTCTGTCCCAAAATGAACTTTTCTTCCATCTCCAAACTTCTATCAAGTACTCAATAAGAACGTAAAGCTTCAGCTGAACATTTGAAATGCAAACAGAGATGTACATGTGTCATGTACAGTCGGCACTCACTTATCCAAGATAAACGGGCCGGCAGAACATTGGATAAGCGAAAATCTTGGATAATAAGGAGGGATTAAGAAAAAAGCCTATTAAACATAAAATTACATTATGATTTTACAAATGAAGCACCAAAACATCATGTTTTACAAGAAATTGACAGAAAAAGCAGCTCAATACACAGTAATGTTATGTAGTAATTACTGTATGTACGAATTTAGCACCAAAACATTGCAACATTTACTACAAAAACAATGACTACTAAAAGGCAGACTGCCTTGGATAATACAGAACCTTGGATAAGTGAGACTCTACTGTATAAAGAGACATAACCAAACATTCAATGCCTTGTTACACAAATGTACAGAGGCAAAGGCTTCTCCTTTCATTTCCGGCTTCAGAGATAGTGCTTATCTCCAGCTCTGGGCTTGGTGCTCATCTCCATTTCCAAGCCGAAGAGTCGGCGTTGTCCATAGACACCTCCTAGGTCCTGTGGCCATGGCCATGACTGCATGGAGCGCTGTTACCTTCCCACCAGAGCAGTACCTATTGATCTACTCACATTTGCATGTTTTCGAACTGCTAGGTTGGCAGGAGCTAGGGCTAACAGCAGGAGCTCACTCCATCCCGTGGATGCAAACTGCCAACAGCAGTTCAGTAGTGCAAGGGTTTAACCCATTGTGCCATCGCAGCCCCTAAAAAAAAAAGATTTAACTGTTATGGTCTTTTAGGGGAATGGAGAGAACAATTGCGACACTCCGAACATATCTCTTCAATATACAAAGGTCTTCTGCAATGTTTCCACTACTTTGGTATTGCCTCTGCATCCTAAAAATGACCTTTGCCTTTGGCAAAACAGGTTGTTGCCTTTATTTCTGTGATGCACCACACGGACCCGCAAAAGCCTATTCACTACACTACAAAGAAATGATAGCCCATCTCCTTCCTATCAAAAACCTAATGCATGCGTTTCTTCTCCGGTGTGCCGTCGAGGCTTTTACGCAGCAGAGATCCCTCTCTTTGTCAAGTGACCGGGCTCCTAATTCAGAAAAGCTCTTAACGCATCCGGCACAATGATAAACAAATGAGTTAAAATTCATTACATCTTGACATCGGCAATGACCATATTTATATTCAGTGCCGCACGTCAATTTGACTAAAAGCTAGAATGGGCTTCCGAGAGGAACCTGTTTCCCTTTATGACATGTTAATGAGTCCCGACTGTGAAAATGATGTGTTATGAATCAAGCTTATGCTTTTTTTTTAACTTGAAAGAAATATAATTACTTCTGCAGATCAACGCAAATGGGTATAGATTAGTTAATAGATTAAGATGAAAGTCAAGAATGCTGTGACAGTGGCTCCTATGTACTCGGCGTCTATTCAGGTCATTAATATAATTAATATGCCTGTAGGGCAGTGATGGCCAACCTATGACACGCGTGTCAGCACTGACACGCCTAGCCATTTTTGCTGACACGCTGCTGCATGCAGATTGATTGGATTTGGTGTGATTTTGTCCAGTGGTTTTGTTGTTTAGTCCATGGGAATTATGCACATTACATTTATTTATATACAGTAGGGTCTCACTTATCCAACGTAAATGGGCCGGCAGAACGTTGGATAAGCGAATATGGATAAGCGATAATAAGGAGAGATTAAGGAAAAGCCTATTAAACATCAAATTAGGTTATGATTTTACAAATTAAGCACCAAAACATCATGTTATACAACAAATTTGACAGAAAAAGTAGTTCAATAGGCAGTAATGCTATGTAGTAATTACTGTATTTACGAATTTAGCACCAAAATATCACGATGTATTGAAAACATTGACTACAAAAATGTGTTGGATAATTCAGAACGTTGGATAAGCGAGTGTTGGATAAGTGAGACTCTACTGTGTGTGTGTGTGTGTGTGTATGTATGTGTGTGTGTATATATATATATATATATATATATATATATATAATATTCTATTATTATTCTATTATTATTGTAGTACTTTATTATATTATTACTATTATATTATTATTCATGACTACATTGAAACTACAATAGAGAGAAACCAGCGTGGAAACTGCAAAAGGTACCATAGATTGTTGTACATGGAAATAATGGTAGTAAATAGTTTTTGATTTATTAAATACAGTTATATATTAAAATTATATATTTTTGTTATTTAAACTATATATATTGTGAAATTATGGTTTTTTTCTCGAAGTGACACACCTCCCAAGTCATGCTAGGTTTTTTGATGAATTTTGACACACCAAGCGCAAAAGGTTGCCCATCACTGTAGTGTCTCAGAGACCCCCGAGTCATGACCCCGTCGCTATTACGGAGCAGGCCGAAGAAGAGATGGGGTTTCCGCCATTTCCGCTTGATTCCGTCCCTTTCCAGGTGCCCACTGTGGACAGTTCTAGCCCACAGTTCACAAGAAAGGGCCTTGGCTCTCAGCCCAGTTCTCCAGAGAATGTTAGTTTTGACTGCCGATTATCTTGGGAGGCTTCGCGCGCGGAAAAACAGATTTTGAGAAGGCGCGCTCGTTTAGCAGAAAAAGCCAGCGTTAATTAGGCTGGTTCCCTTGAGAGTTTTCAGGGAGGACTGCATCTGGCAAAGTTGTTGTCTTGGGTCATTTTCCCTTGGGAAAGAGCTCGGACACCTGGCTGAGGAGGAGAGCAAAGTCCCATAAAAGTTCTGGGCACCCAATAGATCTTGCGGTGTTCAACGTGTCAGTTGAGGGATCACATCGAGACTAGTTCTGCAGCACAGTACTCTTGAGTAGACCGGCTGCCTCTCGTCTTCCTGTCAAGCCTGGACAGCGATTCAGCTTTACCACGACTAACTTTGCCTTGCTTTGTATCCTAGCCTCAGATTGAGCCCTCAAACTCTGGACAGCTCTTGCCTTAATTCCCCACTCAAACAGCCTGCAGGTTTGAGTGTGTTTCGGTTAATGGATTTAAAACTTTAAATTCTAATACTGGATACCTGCTTACATATTACTGGACTATATTTGACCTTTCCTGAAAGGTCTACTGCTGGACTATATACTCTATTTTTTATTGCCTCCTTTATTTCCTTAATAAAGATATTAGATTGTTTATTGGCCTTCGTGTCTGATTCCCAGTGCTCACACTGCCTGAGGTGTCACAATCACTGCTGTAGGGATTTAAATTATGTATATGATAGCTTTTACTATACATTTATTCCCCCCCCCAAAAAAAAAAAACCACATGCATTTGCAGTGGTTAGGGGTGTGGAACCACCATTAAAGTCGAAAATCCATTTGAGAGAACATCTCTCTAGGAATATTTAGGTCCTCCAGGGTGCTTTTTGGTCAGGAGGACCAAGAGCAGTGGTTCTCAACCTCTGGGTCCCCAGATGTTTTGGGCTTCAACTCCCCAAAATCCTAACAGCTGGTAAACTGGCTGGGATTTCTGGGAGTTGTAGGCCAAAACACATGGGGACCCACAGGTTGAGAACCACTGACCTAGAGATTACTAGAGATGACATATTAATCAAATTCAATTATAATCAAATCTACAAAAATGAAACCCACCAATGTGGAGGGACAATTGTGTTTAAGGCAACCAATGTCGTAGTAGTCCGAGCATTGGACTAACCAGAATTCAGCAACCAGAGCATATATGAATTTATGATCACGCTATATAATAACAGAGTTGGACGAGACCTCGTGGGCCATCCACTCCAACCCCATTCTGCCAAGAAGCAGGAAAATCACATTTAAAACACCCTTGACATATAGCCATCCAGCCTCTGCTTAAAAGCCTCCAAAGAAGGAGCCTCCATCACACTCCGGGGCAGAGAGTTCCACTGCTGAACAGCTCTCATGGTTAGGAAGTTCTTCCTAATGTTCAAGTGGAATCTCCTTTCCTGTAGTTTGAAGCCATTGTTCTGTGTCCTTTAACAACAACAACAACAACAACAACAATAATAAGGAACAACTACGTGGCCCAAATGTTTCATTGGAACTTATGCCTCAAGTACCACCTTCCAGCAGCAAAGAACTGGTGGGATCACAAACCTGCAAAAGTATTGGAAAATGAGCACGCAAAGATTCTGTGGGACTTCCGAATCCAGGCTGACAAAGTTCTGGAACACAACACACCAGACATCACAGTTGTGGAAAATAAAAAGGTTTGGATCATTGATGTTGCCATCCCAGGTGACAGTCGCATTGACGAAAAACAACAGGAAAAACTCAGCCGCTCTCAGGACCTCAAGATTGAACTTCAAAGGCTCTGGCAGAAACCAGTTCAGGTGGTCCCAGTGGTGATCGGCACACTGGGTGCCATGCCAAAAGATCTCAGCCGGCATTTGGAAACAATAGACATTGACAAAATTACGATCTGCCAACTGCAAAAGGCCACCCTGCTGGGATCTGCACGCATCATCCGAAAATACATCACACAGTCCTAGACACTTGGGAAGTGTTCGACTTGTGATTTTGTGATATGAAATCCAGCATATCTATCTTGTTTGCTGTGTCATACAGTATAATAATAATAATAATAATAATAATAATAATAATAATAATAATAATAATAATAATAATAATAATCCATTACTGGGGATCCCAGTAAGGCCACCTTACTGGGATCTGTGCGCATCATCCGTAAATACATCACACAGTCCCAAACACTTGGGAAGTGTTTAACTTGTGATTTTGTGATAAGAAATCCAGCATATACCGTATAAGCCGACTGGCACCCACTGGGCTCAAATTTTATTTCTGGCTCCTGGCACATTGGAAAGAAATAACCGTCCTCACTTAACCAGAAACACTGCTTGATGAGAAAGAAATGTGCATGATATTCTATCGCTTTAGTGTTCTAGGTCAAATTATTACTCATTAATGTAATCTATTGATATTACCATTGATCACTACTATTCATCCACTCATGTCTGATTTGTCATCGGTGACTATTAGCTTCAAGCTCTCAGCTCTATTCTTACTCAACCGCTTAATGAAATTCTTTACGTCTTCTGCGGAGCCCATCGCAATAGATGTACTCGTCTCTCCCATCTTTGTTCCCTGGGTCACAGTGACTCTCGCATGCATTATTTACAGCCTGCCAATCCCTCAGGAAATCTGTAAACATCAGGGCAGTTGACTGGATTGAAATTAAGTTCTTCATTGAGCCTGTTTAGAAATACTACACGTGAGACATGAACGAACAGGACTTGGTCGAAAGATGACTCGTTGCGATTTCTGCCAACTAGGTAAAAGTAAAGGTAAAGGTTTCTCCTGACGTTAAGTCCAGTCGTGTCCGACTCTGGGGGTTGGTGCTCATCTCTATTTCTAAGCCAAAGAGCCAGCGTTGTCCATAGACACCTCCAAGGTCATGTGGCCGGCATGACTGCATGGAGCGCCGTTACCTTCCCGCTGGAGCGGTACTTATTGATCTACTCACATGTGCATGTTTTTGAACTGCTAGGTTGGCAGAAGCTGGAGCTAACAGCGGGTGCTCACTCTGCTCACTGGATTCGAACTTGCAACCTTTCGGTCTGCAAGTTCAGCAGCTCAGCGGTTTAACATGCTGCACCACCGGTGGCTCCTTCTGCCAACTGCTTGACGCCAATTATTAAAATCAAATAGGAGCAGCCTTGGAGCCCTCAGTGGCACAACCGATTAAACCACTGAGATTCTGAACTTGCTGACTGAAAGGTTGGTGGTTTGAATCTGGGGAGCGGAGTGAGCTCCCGCTGATAGCCCCAGCTTCTGCCAACCTAGCAGTTCGAAAACATGCAGATGTGAGTAGATCAATAGGTACCACTCTGGCAGGAAGGTAACAGTGCTCCATGCCATCATGCCGGCCTCATCACCTTGGAGGTGTCTAAAGATAACGCCAGCTCTTTGGCTTAGAAATGGAGATGAGCACCAGCCTTCAGAGTTGGACACGACTAGACTTAATGTCAGGGGAAAAGAAACACAGGTGTTTTCACCAAAGGACACCATGGGTTCCTGACTTAACCTACTCAGTTTTAGTTGCACAGGGAGGTAGATGAACATACGTGTTGATTCAAACGTGATCTCTGTCTTACCTTGGAGTCTGTTTGATGCTTGTGATCACACTGCTTTCTGTACAGTCAGAGCTGGTTCACATAGATAAGTGTGTCACTCAAACATGAGAATATTAAGGGATGACTTGCATCTGCGATTGAGCTCTTCACACTCCTGACAATGAGTCATGATGGCATAGTTTCAGCTCACTTTTTTATGGAGACAGAGATTCTGCAAGGACCCAAATCTTCCAACTTTACATTTTAAGCCACGCAGGTTAACTATTATTAGCTATTTCTCTGTTGTTGGAGAGCAGGGTAATCAATAGAGATGCATCCACGTTTTTTCTAGTACAGTAGAGTCTCACTTATCCAACGTTCTGGATTATCCAACGCATTTTTGTAGTCAATGTTTTCAATACATCTTGATATTTTGGTGCTAAATTCGTAAATACAGTAATTACTACATAGCATTACTGCGTACTGAACTACTTTTTCTGTCAAATTTGTTGTATAACATGATGTTTTGGTGCTTAATTTGTAAAATCATAACCTAATTTGATGTTTAATAGGCTTTTCTTTAATCCCTCCTTATTATCCAACATATTTGCTTATCCAACATTCTGCCAGCCCGTTTATGTTGGATAAGCGAGACTCTACTGTAGTTGCAAAGATGCCACCAGTAATGCTACAAGGATGTTAGGTAAAGGTAAAGGTTTTCCCCTGACATTAAGTCTAGTTGTGTCCAACTCTGGGGGTTGGTGCTCATCTTCATTTCTATGCCGAGGAGCCGGCATTGTCCGTAGACACCTCCAAGGTCATGTGGCTGGCATGACTGCATGGAGCGCCGTTACCTTCCTGCCAGAGTTGTATCTATTGATCTCAAATTTGCATGTTTTAGAACTGCTAGGTTGGCAGAAGCTGGGGCTAACAGCGGGAGCTCACTCCGCTCCCCGGATTCGACCTGCCAACTTTTCAGTCAGCAAATTCAGCAGCTCAGTGGTTTAAATCACTGGAGAAAATTGTAACAAATTGTAATAAAAATACAGCTTTTTATTAAAATATGTATATTTTAATTTTTAAAAAATTAAGACATGACTGTTGGCGTGGAGGTCAGGTTGCATACTGGGTGGGTTTCTTCAAGCTCCATCAATCATCTTCTCCAGCACCCTGATGAACTGGTTGCAATAATCTGCCACACCAATTCCTCTGTTCAAATGTCAGACTCAAACACATCTGTAGTCTGAAGTCCAAACATTTATTTCAATATCTACAAACATATTTACAAAGCACAGCAAAAGCCATCACTCTGAGCTGGCATTCTTCTATAGCCTCTTGCCTCGGCAAGCACAGCTCAACACAGAGAGATAAGAAAGCACATTCCTCAGTCCGAAGGAAGTCCCCGACCTCCAAGGCCAGAAATCATGCCTGATAGGTCATAGCAGGCTGTCAGTCAAAACTAGCCTGCTGTTAACTGTTTCATTACTGAAACATACACTCTTGCATAACAGCAGAATACACTTCATTTACATTTCATACACATACAACCATAATGTTTTGCTGTTTTTAAATTGCTTAGATTTTAGCTGTTTTTGTAAGCCACTCCAAGCCCTGGGGGAGTGTTTTAAAGATTTTTTTAAAAGATATTTTAAAGATGTTTTTAAATTGTTAGATTTTAGCCTTTCTTGTAAGCCGCCCCGAGCCCTAGGGGAGTGGCGGCATATAAGTTTAAATCATAAATAAATAAATAAAATAATCCAACAATGACTATCAGGAAAATGACACAGACATCTTCATTTTGTCCAATGGTGAGATTGTTGGAAATGACGTAAGCCTATTGTATCGTCCCAAGTAGGAGCTAGGAATAGCTCTGAAACTGAGCAGAAAGACAAACATTAACTTTGTCTCAAAGCTCCGGCAAACCCAGCACTGTTTTTAGTCCGATCTACTCACACCAATGGCCAAGATACATAAAGTTTATTCCAAGCATCAGTATCTTATGTTAGTCTTTTTCTCTGATGATATAGAAATAATTGATCGAGAAAATATATGCACAAGTTAGGTCAAACGGGAAGTCTCATTTGATCCCCTGACAAAAGTCAACAAGACAACCAATAAATATGTTTTTAGTGTGTGTTGTCATGCAATAATAGTGTGTCACAGAATCAGCAGAGAAAACAGCAACAGTAACAGCTGTGGGAGGATCTGAAAGCGTCAATGTCTTCCTTCTTGTGTAAATAAATGAGCATATGGAACACATGATGTTCATGACAGCACAGCGATGTCTAGCAAGAAGTGGCATGAGCTTGAACAAAGTACAAAAACCATGAGTTCAAATGAAGGGTTTGTGATGTGATCTTGAGGGATATGCCTGATTATTGATTTATTTGCCTGAACTGCTTCGACGGTATGCATGAAGCCCATGCTTCTTATCAATGCCAAATTCCACGCCACTGTATCAAAGTCAAGGGCGGGTTTTGGGGCCAAAATTCTGGATTTTGATGTACGTAACCTGTGGATAAGCCAGTGTGATTCTAGGCTGGATCAATAGGAATACAGTGGGAAGTAATAGTTCCAATTCCAAACAAAAATATGGACAAGCTGATATGCGTCCAGAGAAATGATCAAGGTTTGGAAGCCAAGCCCTATGAGAAGTGTCTTAGGGATCTTGCATGGAGAACAGAAAGCCAAGAGGAGACATGGGAGTCATGTTTACATATATGGAAGGATGTCACACTGATGCCACATTGAAGTCTCTTCTGCTTCAGAAACTAGGACACAGTGGAGAAATGTGTTGTCGAAGGCTTTCATGGCCAGAATCAATGGGTTGTTGTGTATTTTCTGGGCTGTATAGCCAAGTTCCAGAAGCATTCTCTCCTGACGTTTCGCCCACATCTATGCTGCTGCTGCTCAGTCGTTTAGTCATCTCCGACTCTTCATGACTCTTCATGAAAATGGGTTTGGTGGAGGGCAAGGGAGGTGAGGAGAAAAGGCTTTTGGCACCAAGGAAGGCAGGAGGAGGAGCAGGAACAAGGAGGGAAAGCTTGGCGAGGGAGGAGGGAGGAGGAGGAGGGATCGGTGGAACCTCTTAGGATGCTTTGCAAAACTTCAAGGGCTCCACAGAGCACACTTTGAGAACCGCTGATCTACCGGTTACATGGCTTAAGCCAGGGGTCCCCAAACTAAGGCCCGGGGGCCACATGCGGCCCATCAAAGCCATTTATCCGGCCCCTGCCTCCTCCCTTGCCCGGTGCGCGTCTTCCAGAGCTTTGCTTGTTTATAATGGTATTTTAATTATTATCTAATAATTAATTAATTAATTAATTGTCAAGGGGTGCTTTGCTAGAGCTTGGTGCACAAAGACAGAAGGGGGCTGGACTAAGTGGCCCAAGGGGTCTCTTCCAATCCTCTTTATTATTATTATTATTATTATTATTATTATTATTATTATTATTATTGACACAAAGACACAGTATAACACAGCAAATGAGGTATATATGCTGGATTTCGTATCACAAATCACAAGTTCCCAAGCGTTTAGAGCTGTGTGATGCATTATTATCATTATCATTATTAACAACATTGAGGCTGGGTGGCCATCTGTCAGGGGTGCTTTGCTTGTGCTTTTAGTGCACAAAGGTAGAAGAGGGTTGGACTCAATGACCTAAGGGGTATCTTCCAACCCTCTTTATTATTTTTATTATGATTATGATTAACATTGAGGCTGTATTCAGAGCCGGTCCAACAATGAGGCAAATTAAGCGGTCGCTTCAGGCGCAAAACATACGGGGGTGCAGTCGAGACTGCTTTTTCTGTTGATTTGTTGTAAAACATGATGTTTTGGTGCTTAATTTGTAAAATCTTAATGTAATTTGATGTTTAATAGGCTTTTCCTTAATCCCTCCTTATTATCCAACATTTTCGCTTATTCAACGCTTTTATTTTTCAATGATTGGTTTGGGGGGTGGGCGCCAAAATTCTGTTCGCCTACACTTGAAAAATACCTAGGGCCGGCTCTGGCTGTATTTGTTCCCGTTTGGGGTTTTTTTTACTTCAAAATAAGAGATGTGCAGTGTACATAGGAATTTGTTTATAGGTTTTTTTTCAACCATAATCCAGCCCTACAACGGTCGGAGGGACTGTGAACTGGCCCCCTATTTAAAAAATTTGTGGACCCCTGGCCTAAGCATTGCAATAGACACTGTCCAAGAAATGCATGTTTTTCACAAAGCACAGAGACACATGGGGTAAAAGCAGGTCATTTTTTAATGTTCTTTCCCCAAATACCCAAAGGCACTCGTCAACATAAGGACTAATGACCTACAAAGAGAGGTGATCAGTACACTTTTTAGCATTACAATTTTTTTGCACTACTTTTGATGGCACATGGAGTGAATTACATCCTCACAGTACAATTTCATTCCCAGAGCACAGTTTTGATATCCATACCAAAAAAAAACAAAAAAAAAACATGCCGATGCAAACATGAAGTGATCTGTCAGATTTGCAAGACTGGTTGGTTGAGAAATCCCGGTGTTTCTAGTTATCTTTTTTCCACCCCAGTAACGATTCATTTGATACACATTTTGGGCTGAATTCCTCCATGGGGAAACTCCCACATGACACGTTCCCAAGTTCCCCAATCAAAAGCAGATAGCTTTTTCTGTAGGCTCTCAATTCAGAGCTAGAGTAAACCATCACAGGTATGGAAAGCAGGCCATGAATGCAAAATGGACATCACTCCGTTTCCCTCCCAAAACAGAAAAGCATCTGTTCACAACCGGTGTTACCCCAGGTGTTTTGGCCTACAACTCCCAGAAATCCCAGCCAGTTTTCCAGCTGTTGGTGTTGGAGAACTAGCCCGGAGGGGAAGTAAAGGAGAGAATTCCAAGAGAGCAATAAAACAAGCCGTTTATTGTTATCACAGCTGATGATAAGGCAAACAGCTGTGGGCACCCACTCTAATGGGTCCATACTATGCAAATGGCCGTCGCTACATGTGCGTAGCAAACAAAGAATTTATATCTCGACTTATCTAGAATCGACCAATGGCTGAAGGTCTTCCTCACCTTCCACACCTACTTGGCATAAGTGATACCTATGACCTCACTTGTTGCTTTCAAGCTAACTTTTGGTCTTGGAACCTTCTGGAGAAAGGCACCAGCCTCCAAGAAGGGAGGGGCATATGTAGAAGCAAAGCTACATAAGCAATACAGTAGAGTCTCACTTATCCAACACTCGCTTATCCAATGTTCTGGATTATCCAACGCATTTTTGTAGTCAATGTTTTCAATACATCATGATATTTTGGTGCTAAATTCGTAAATACAGTAATTACTACATAGCATTACTGTGTATTGAACTACTTTTTCTGTCAAATTTGTTGTAAAACAGAATGTTTTGGTGCTTAATTTGTAAAATCATAACCTTAATCTCTCCTTATTATCCAACATATTTGCTTATCCAACATTCTGTCGGCACGTTTACGTTGTATAAGCGAGACTCTACTGTAGTTTACTATTTTTCTGGCTTATGGTCCCTACATTGTGTGATGACCCATGGGCCTTGTAGTCCTGCTCAGGACATTGTAATCCCTGATGAAGATGAGAACTTGGGTTTTTTACCTTCCCAGTCTGAACTGGATTCCTCTCAGCCAGATCTTTCCCAGGCAGATCTGGGAACCTTGCACCTGCAAGAAAGTTGTCTCCCAGAAGTATGTCAAACAACCCCAGAACCTACTTCTCCCGTGTTCTTGCGCCGGGAGTTTTGTAAACAACAGAGAAGTTTGGAATCAGCTTCGCGCAGGAGTGCGAGGATAGCAGCTAAGAATGTTGCCAATTAAGACTGTTTCTCGTGAGAATCTTTAAGGAGTTTAACATCTGGTCTCAGAGTTTAGCTTTCGTTTCTGATTCCCAGAGAACTGCTTCGGTGAGAAAGTGAGACTCTATATAGGTGTTTTGCCCGCGTAGTAACTTCGCGGAGTCAATTCGTCAGCCTACGGAGCGAGTTGTGTCTGGACAGCGCGCTCCGATTCAAGCCTCGCTCCTGATCAAGCCTTGCCTTGTTATCCAGCCTTCGCCTTGCTTCCCAGCCTTTGTTTACCTGCGGACCTTGCCTTGTTTCCCAGGATCAATCCTTGCCTTGTTTCACGGATTTTACCAAGTTATTCCACGGACCTTGTTCTTGTTCTTAGTTACCTTGTTCCACGTTCAAGCCTTGTTTCAAGTATCAAGTTATTTCCTAGCCTCGCTCAAGTTTTATGGACTAAAGGACCTTGTCATCTCCCCTCACTTTGCTTGGCAAAGTGAGTGTTTCGGTTATTGGATTACAACTTTGGTCCTTAATATTTCTTATTTGACATTGCTTTTTTGGACTAATTCTGATCATTCCTGAAAGGTCTAATTCTGGACTATTTTCTACACTTGTTTTTATTAACTTTATATATTCCTTCAATAAAGATATTAGATAGATTCTGGCCTCGGTGTATGGTTATTGGTGCTCTGCAGCCTGGGTCGTGACAGGTTGACTCCGCCACCCTAAGCACCAATTAACCTCGGCCAGAATGTCCACCGGAGCCGTACCTGGGCCGAGCGGCCAGCCGATTACCTACACCATCGACAAGGAAGAGGTGGATCGCATCCGCGACAGACTCAACGCCCAGGATGGAGAAATAAAGGGCTTGCGGGAGCGCGGAGTCCGCCTCCCGGCCATGGCGTTGCCCACCAAGTTTACTGGAGAAGCTTCTAAGGTTCATGTCTTCCGTCGCCAATGTCAAGCTTATCTAGAGGCCCGAGATGCCGAGTTTCCCCAAGAAGACATCAAGGTGGCGTGGGTTTACAGTCTTCTAGACGGGCCAGCGGCCAATTGGGCGACGGCACTGTACGATCAAGCCTCTCCACACCTAAGATCAGCGCAACACTTCTTGGACCACCTCAAGGAGACTTGGGGAATCGAGGACAATTTGGAGGCAGCCGGTCACAAACTCCGTCGCCTTTTCCAAGGAGACAGACCTATGTCTCAGTATATAGCCGAGTTCCGAGTGCTGGCCCACAACACCGGCTGGAACGATGTAGCCCTCAGAGGACAATTCCGGGAGGGTCTCAACATTGAAATGCTGGAAGAAATCTCCAAGGTGGACCCTCCCCAGACCCTCGAGGCACTCATTGATCAATGTTTACGGGCTGAAGTCATGATTGCCAACAGGAAACAGTGGGTTCGAGGCCAGGGCAGTAGAGCCGGGGCAAAACCCCCCGCTCCCGCCAGCGTTCAGCCACGACCAGTGTGGAGACCCCCACCGCCAACCCCATACCCCAGAGGAGGCGAGGAGGTGCCGATGCAGTTGGGCAATGTGCGTCCCAGACTAGATGCCGCCGAGAAGGCCCGTCGTCAACGCTTAAACCTCTGCTGGTACTGCGGGAACGGGGGCCACTTCGCCAGAGAGTGCCCAGCCAAAGGGAAGCCGGCCGCCCGTCTTGCGGCGGCGTCCTCCACGGAGACGAAGGCGTCTGAGCCGACTGGCACACAGCCGGCGGGGGAAGCCAACGACCGGGTGTAGAGAGGCTCGCCAACCCGGTCAAAAAATCCATCCAAGAGCCGCCAACCGGGGTCCTGTTCCTTCTCGTGGTCACTTTATGGTCAGCAAAAAGGGGACCCGTCATGATCCACGCTATGATAGACTCTGGAGCTACCAACAATTTCATCGATAGAGAGTATGCCGACTCTCTGGGATTACAATATCATGATTTCAAGAATGCCCGTGTGGTGCAAGCCATAGACGGCCGCCCCCTCAAGACGGGCCCCGTAAGTCAGTGGTCGGAACCCACCAGGATGTGGATAAGGGAACATATGGAAGAGATTTCCTTCTTTGTTACCGAGGTTCCCCATTTTCCTGTGATTTTGGGAATTCCATGGCTGACTCTCCACGACCCTAACATCTCCTGGTCCAACAGAGAACTGCAGTTTGCTTCACCGTACTGCCAAAACCATTGCCTCGTAGCCAAGGTATGCCATGCCACAGACACCGAGCCCATCATCACCTTGCCAAAGAAGTACTCCGAGTATTGGGATGTATTCAATGAGAAAGAAGCCGAAAAATTACCCCCACATAGACCTTATGACTGTGCCATTGACTTGGTGGAGGGGGCCCCGATTCCGCGAGGGCATCTCTACTCCCTGACTGAACCAGAGCAAGAAGCTCTCAGGGAATTCCTAGAGACAAACCTTCGCAAGGGATTCATCAGACCCTCTCAATCCCCAGCCGCCTCCCCAGTGATGTTTGTGAAGAAGAAGTCAGGGGAACTACGCTTGGTGGTGGACTACAGAGCATTGAACAATATCACCAAGCGGAACAGCTATCCCCTGCCCTTAATCTCGGATCTACTGGATCGGCTTCGAGGAGCCAAGGTTTACACCAAGCTGGATCTTCGGGGGGCTTACAACTTAGTTCGCATCAGGGAAGGGGACGAGTGGAAGACCGCCTTCCAGACCAAATTCGGATTATTCGAGTCCCGAGTTATGAATTTCGGTTTATGCGGAGCTCCCGCAACGTTCCAGCATTTTGTCAATGACATTTTTCAGGACTATCTAGACAGGTTCTTGATAATTTACCTGGACGATTTTTTGGTGTTTTCTAGATCACAATCAGAACATGAGAACCACGTCAAAATGGTGTTACAACGATTGCGGGATCATGGACTTTATGCCAAGCTGGAAAAATGCGCCTTTGATCTACAAGAGGTAGATTTCCTTGGTTATCGCATCTCGCCTCTAGGGCTTTCCATGGATCCAGCCAAGGTTTCAGCAGTATTGGAATGGCGGGCGCCAACTAACAAGAAAGAGGTGCAGCGTTTCTTGGGGTTCGCGAACTATTACCGCAAGTTCATTCCAGATTTTGCCCGCTGGTCCGACCCCATCACTAGCTGCATCCGTGGAAAGCAGCCTTTCCGCTGGACTGATCAAGCAGAGAAAGGGTTCCAGCAACTAAAGAAACTATTCACCTCCCAGCCAATTCTACAGCACCCAAATCCTGGAACCCCTTTTGTTGTGCAAGCGGACGCCTCTGATGTGGCAATTGGGGCTGTACTCTTACAGCCGGTGGGAGATCACCTCCATCCCTGTGCCTTTTACTCTCGTCAACTAACCACACCAGAGAGAAATTACACCATTTGGGAAAAAGAACTACTGGCCATAAAGGCAGCCTTTGAAACTTGGAGACATTGGCTAGAAGGGGCCAAATTTCCCATTGAAGTCCACACTGATCATCGTAATCTAGAACATCTAAGAACTGCCCGCAAACTAAATCAGAGGCAGCAACGTTGGGCTTTATTCTTTGAACGTTTCAACTTCCAGATCCATTATGTGACCCCAGCCCAAACCAAGCAAGCAGACGCCCTGTCACGTAAACCGGAATACGCTGCAGGACGCAAGGAGACCTTTGAATCCCAACTGCTACAACCCGAGAACTTTGCCACGCTCACGGTGGGGAACACCAAATCCATTCCCATTGGTTCAACTTCCCCTACTCCAGGACCCATCTGTGCTCAAGAAATCCGGGCTAGTCAGCAAGCAGATGCCTGGGCGCAGGACCAACTTCGCCAAGGTCTGCATTTTCCCTTTTCGCTTAAAGATGGACTGCTATGCTATAGAAATCATGTTTATATCCCACCCGGACCGGGCAGGGAGAAAGCGCTTCGTCTGTGTCATGACTGCAAACCAGCAGGGCATTTCGGACTATTTAAAACCATGCATCTGATCCTAAGGGATTTTTGGTGGCCCAAGATCCGCAAAGATGTGGAAAAATATGTCAACACCTGCCCAGTATGCCAGCGCTCCAAGATAAGAAGGGAGAAGCCCTCAGGGCTTCTGCATCCCCTTCCTACCCCATCTCGGCCATGGGAAATAATTTCTGCGGATTTCATCACTGACCTACCACCTTCCTGTGGATTCACCACGATCCTAGTGGTGGTGGACCTTTTCACCAAGTTAGCCCATTTCATTCCCTGTGAAGGTCTTCCCACGGCCAAAGAGACTGCAGATCTATTCCTTCAACATGTTTTCAGACTACATGGATTGCCCAAGAGTTTAGTCACAGACCGTGGATCTCAATTCACCTCTCGTTTTTGGAAGGCACTACAAAAACTATTGGGCATAGACTCTCGCTTATCTTCAGCTCATCATCCCCAAACAGATGGGCAAACGGAGCGCACCAATGCCACTTTGGAGCAGTATCTTCGCTGTTATGTAAACTATCAACAGGACAATTGGGCTTCTCTGTTACCACTGTCTGAGTTTGCCTACAACAATGGAGTTCAAGCTTCTACAAAAGAAACGCCGTTCTTTGCAAACTACGGCTTCCATCCACGTTTCTTCCCCCCTGTCATTGAAACTTCAGAAGTTCCCGCAGCAGAGGATTGGCTGCAGGAACTCACAGCGGTGCAACAACTTTTGCTCCAGCAACTGGACCAAGCCAAGGAGGACTATAAACGCCACGCTGACAAACATCGCCAGCCGGGCCCCGAAATCAAGGTAGGAGATCGGGTTTTCCTGTCCACTCGCTTTCTGCCCTCCCACCGCCCTTGCCGGAAGTTAGATGCCCGTTTCATTGGCCCCTATCCAGTGGTGGCGCAATTAAACCCCGTGACTTTCGAACTCCAACTTCCGCGTTCAATGCGCATTCACCCAGTGTTTCACCGTTCCCTGCTCCTTCCGGCGGATGGTGTGCGTCCTGATTCAGACCAACCGGCCCCCCCTCCTGTTTTGATGAATGGGGAGGAGGAGTTCGAGGTTGAGGACATTTTGGATTCTCGCTTTCATCGCCGCCGCCTACAATATCTCATTGACTGGGTGGGTTTTGGCCCTGAGGAACGCTCTTGGGAAGACGCCTCCACAGTCCATGCTCCTGATCTAACCCGCCGCTTTCATCAGACCTATCCCGCCAAGCCGCGACCTCGCGCCTCGGGGAGAGGGCCCCAGTTTGGGAGGGGCCTTGAGGAGGGGGATAGTGTGATGACCCATGGGCCTTGTAGTCCTGCTCAGGACATTGTAATCCCTGATGAAGATGAGAACTTGGGTTTTTTACCTTCCCAGTCTGAACTGGATTCCTCTCAGCCAGATCTTTCCCAGGCAGATCTGGGAACCTTGCACCTGCAAGAAAGTTGTCTCCCAGAAGTATGTCAAACAACCCCAGAACCTACTTCTCCCGTGTTCTTGCGCCGGGAGTTTTGTAAACAACAGAGAAGTTTGGAATCAGCTTCGCGCAGGAGTGCGAGGATAGCAGCTAAGAATGTTGCCAATTAAGACTGTTTCTCGTGAGAATCTTTAAGGAGTTTAACATCTGGTCTCAGAGTTTAGCTTTCGTTTCTGATTCCCAGAGAACTGCTTCGGTGAGAAAGTGAGACTCTATATAGGTGTTTTGCCCGCGTAGTAACTTCGCGGAGTCAATTCGTCAGCCTACGGAGCGAGTTGTGTCTGGACAGCGCGCTCCGATTCAAGCCTCGCTCCTGATCAAGCCTTGCCTTGTTATCCAGCCTTCGCCTTGCTTCCCAGCCTTTGTTTACCTGCGGACCTTGCCTTGTTTCCCAGGATCAATCCTTGCCTTGTTTCACGGATTTTACCAAGTTATTCCACGGACCTTGTTCTTGTTCTTAGTTACCTTGTTCCACGTTCAAGCCTTGTTTCAAGTATCAAGTTATTTCCTAGCCTCGCTCAAGTTTTATGGACTAAAGGACCTTGTCATCTCCCCTCACTTTGCTTGGCAAAGTGAGTGTTTCGGTTATTGGATTACAACTTTGGTCCTTAATATTTCTTATTTGACATTGCTTTTTTGGACTAATTCTGATCATTCCTGAAAGGTCTAATTCTGGACTATTTTCTACACTTGTTTTTATTAACTTTATATATTCCTTCAATAAAGATATTAGATAGATTCTGGCCTCGGTGTATGGTTATTGGTGCTCTGCAGCCTGGGTCGTGACACATTGAGACTTCTGGGAACTGAAGACCGAAACATTTAGGGACCCACAGATTGAGAACCACTGTTCTAAGGGAGAAAAACAGAAAAATGATGCTGCATGATAAGTCTTGCTAATATCCTCGGATGATAAGATTCAAAGTCTCAAAAGTCGGGAAAATAGAGATAGTTTCACCTTGGAAGCAGACCAATGTTTGTCCCGTTGAAGGCTTTCGTGGCCGGAATTGCTTGGTTTGATGTGAGTTTTCTGGGCTGTGTGGCCACGTTCCAGAAGCAGTCAGGAGAGAATGCTTCTGGAACATGGCCATACAGTCTGGAAAACTCACAGCAACCCAGATCAATTTTTTTTCTGGCCTTTTGGGGGGAATTAAACTTTGAAATCAGCCTGTAGTGATGCTAAAAAGGAGATTGGAGAAAGTTCAATGAATAGGGATGTTTTCAGGAATGAAAGTATCCCTTTTTTTAACAGCCTGAGACAGTCTATTCGACACTTCACACTAGTATATAACAACAGCACAACTTAGGCAAACTTGGGCCCTCCAGGTGTTTTGGACTTCAACTCCCACAATTCCTAACAGCCGGTAGGCTGTTAGGAATTGTGGGAGTTGAAGTCCAAAACACCTGGAGGGCCCAAGTTTGCCATGCCTGATGTAGCCTGTTCATTGTGTGTGTGTGTGTGTGTGTTCAACACAATACTGCATAAGCTCACTGGCACACACCAAAGACATAGCATGACAGAAGACGGTTCTATCAAATGGTGGACTTGTTTGTTTTACTCATTCCAGAAAAAACTGTAATGCATTAAGTACCGGTAGTATAAATGTCACAAATTACATTCTAAACAAAATAGCATAAAATATCTGTTTCCCAGCTTTTACAGTTATAACACAAAAATTTGCAAGGATTTATATTTGTATATCTATAATTACATGAAGAAAGCACTTTTTTTTTTTTTACCTTTACACAGACAGCCCGACAAACAGAAACTGTAAACTTTGTGCAAGTTCGGTAAGAAGAATGCATTCAAAACAGGCATGTATATCTCTTCTGTTTTTATCAAGTAAGTAATAGATTCCAACACCATTGACATCAGGATAATACGTAAACATAGAGCAAAGGATGTACATAACTGGCAAGGAAAGACAAAGAAAGGTAGCGGGATAAAGTCTTTTAAAAAGATTGATACCTGAAGGTAATAAGTCAGCTTCTTGTTAGGCGCATCATTGGATCGGGTGAGTTCATGAAACATACAGTAGAGTCTCACTTATCCAACACTCGCTTATCCAATGTTCTGGATTATCCAACACATTTTTGTAGTCAATGTTTTCAATATATCGTGATATTTTGGTGCTAAATTCATAAATACAGTAATTATTACATAGCATTACTGTGTATTGAACTACTTTTCTGCCAACTTTGTTGTCTAACATGATGTTTTGGTGCTTCATTTGTAAAATCATAACCTAATTTGATGCTTAATAGGCTTTCCCTTAATGCCTCCTTATTATCCAACATATTCGCTTATCCAACATTCTGCCGGCCCATTTATGTTGGATAAGTGAGACTCTACTGTACATGTTACATGCAAAATGGGCATTCCCATGCAGCTATCAGGGAAGGACTCAGGGAGCCCCAAATGCAGCATGACATTTGGCAGTGAATAATAATAATAATAATAATAATAATAATAATAATAATAATAATAATAATAATAATTTTATTTTTATACCCCACCCCATCTCCCCAGAGGGACTCGGGCGGCTTACATGGGGCCAAGCCCAGACATCAACAATATAAAAACAAAGCAATGAAACAAGTCAATCAACAATAAAAACAAGTCATAAAAGATCACATACAAAAAATGTAATGATCAAATCTTGGGTTGGCTCCAAAAGAAACTGGGCCGAAAGTGCAAGTTATGTCGGTACAACTTGCACTTGCCCATTGCCCACCACAGATGCCTCTGCACAAGGCCATTGCATTGATTGTGGCGCACAATGAATGCAAAACATGGATTGCACACCACTCAGAGCCTCAATCTATGGGATTGCTCCTTCCAAAATAAAAGGGAGGAGGGAGATAAATATTTTGCCCAATGTGCCAATGCAAAGGCAAACCACGTTGTCAGAAGTGACTTGAGAACATGCCGCAAGTCGCTTCTGGTGTGAGAGAATTGGCCATCTACAGAGATATTGCCCAGATGTGTTACCATTCTTCTGGGAGGCTTCCCTCGTGTTCCCACAAGCTAGAGCTGACAGATGGGAGCTCACCCTGTCTCGCGGATTCGAACCAATAACCTTCAGGTCAGCAACCCAACCTTCAGGCGGCACAAGGGTTTAACCCATTTGCCTCCTCAACAACCCACAGTTTGGACACCTTTCTGCACACCTTAAATTACAGTAGAGTCTCACTTATCCAACACTCGCTTATCCAATGTTCTGGATTATCCAATGCGTTTTTGTAGTCAATTTTTCAATACATCATGATATTTTGGTGCTAAATTCGTAAATACAGTAATTACTACATAGCATTACTGCGTATTGAACTACTTTTTCTGTCACATGTGTTGTCTAACATGATGTTTTGGTGCTTAATTTGTAAAATCATAACCTAATTTGATGTTTAATAGGCTTTTCCTTAATACTTCCTTATTATCCAACATATTCGCTTAGCCAACATTCTGCCGGCCCGTTTATGTCGGATAAGTGAGACTCTACTGTTTATGGATGTTGGAAAGGAAGGGGCACTGCTGTTTGCTCCCACCCAATGCCAAAAGGGCTGCCAGCCCTATGAACCAGATCATAGTGAAGGTAGCTGTGCAGAGTATAAGCCATATCAATGAAAGAGTGAGTGGACTCACAGAAGTATTTGTCACATAGTGGCTCCTTCTACTTTCACATAGGTCATTGCCCAGTGTCCACCTTGCCCAGCATTCTCTACTCTGATAGATTCTTTCCTAGCATCACAAGTGATCTTTCCCAATACTTAACACTATAACGCAAACATTTTCAGATGCAAACCAAGACACATGTGGCCAAGCAACATGGGAGTGTGGTTTAGACAGCAAAAGGTATTAATGGGGGAAGAATAGTACAAAAACTTGGGGAGAAGATGTTAAAAATACCCCTGTCTTATATCCATCCACATTAAGTCCACTCGTGTCCGGCTCTTGGGATTGGTGCTCATCTCCATTTCTAAACCGAAGAGCCGGCGTTGTCCATAGACACCTCCAAGGTCATGTGGCCAGTGTGACTGCATGGAGTGCTGCTACCTTCCTGTCGAAACGGTACCTATTGATCTACTCCCACTTGCATGCTTTCAAACTGCTAAGTTGGCAGAAGCTGGGGCTAACAGCGGGAGCTCACTCCGCTTCCCAGATTTGAACCGTTGACCTTTTGGTCAGCAAGTTCTGCAGCTCAACGGTTTAATCTGCCGTGCCAACTGGGGCCCTGCTACGTATTATTTAACCCTATATATATATTTTTTATTCCAGAAGCTGGGGCTAACAGCAGGCATTCACTCCACTCCCCAGATTCAAACCTGTGACCTTTCGGTCCGTAAGTTCAGCAGCTCAGGGCTTTAACACGCTGCGCCACCTGGGGCTCCTTATATAGTTTGCAATAAAAATTATATGGCAAGTTGGTACCCAACCACATGAATTCTCCAATCCTAATAACCATCAGTGCAGACTCAGATAGACAGAAAAATGGCCAAGATTTGGTATAAGGCTGCTTCCGATGTTCCTTAGCTAGAATTTTTCATATCCCATTCATGTACTGTTGAGAGGAATGGAACTAAAGGCTTGTATTTTTTCACTCTACTGGGACTCTCTCTTTTCACTCACCGAAGAGCAGAAAAATTATATCTCTAGGTTACTTACACGGTGTCACTGAACAATAGAGACTCATCTAAATGGCCCATCATTTAAAGCTTTTGGGCCAAGCATGGGCAAACTTCGGCCCTCCAAGTGTTTTAGACTTCAACTTCCACAATTCCGAATAGCCTACCGGCTGTCAGGAATTGTGGTAGTTGAAGTCTAAACACCTGGAGGGCCAAAGTTTGCCCATGCCTGTTCTGGAATATGTGGAGACCACCTTTTGAAAACCACTAGTATTGCTTAAGCCAATGATGGGCAACCTTTTGCGCTTGGTGTGTCAAAATTCACCAAAAAACCTAGCATGACTTGGGTGGTGTGTCACTTCGAGAAAAAAACCCATAATTTCACAATATATATAGTTTAAATAACAAAAATATATAATTGTCATATATAACTGTATTTAATAAATCAACAACTGTTTACTACCATTATTTCCATATACAACAATCTGTGGTACCTCTTGCAATTTCCACGCTGATTTCTCTCTATTGTGGTTTCAAAGTAGTCATGAATAATGAATAATATAATAGTAATAATAGAATAATAATAGAATAATAATAGAATGATATATATATATATATATATATATATATATATATATATCATTCTATTATTATTCTATTATTATTCTATTATTACTATTATATTATATAATATATATAGAGTGCATAATTCTCATGGAGTAAACAACAAAACCACTGGACCAAATCACACCAAATTTGGCCACAAAAGACATTAGTCATCCAATCAATCTGCATGTGGGAGCGTGTCAGCAAAAATGGCTAGGCGTGTCAGTGCTGACACGCGTGTCATAGGTTAGCCATCACTGGCTTAAGCTATTGGAACAGTCTCTGGGCACATATCCTTTTGGCAAATGTGAGTCTCCATGAATATGTGGAGACCACCTTTTGAAAACCACTAGTCAAGAAAAGCATGACCTTGTTAGAAGTCAACTCTTTGAACAAGTGATATTCACAAGTATTAATGTAATGGCACACAGGTAACTCAGCTGTTAGACTGAACAACCATGTCTTTGAACTGCCAAGGACTACAAAAATTAAAAAAAAGCAGAGAATGGTTGTTTCTTTGAAGTTGTAACTGTAATTGCAGTTGTACTTGTCCAAAACATATACACTCCCTTTAAAAACATATTAGTTTAAAATGTACACTCAGAGATCACCATTTTCACCCCTCCTGCTCAGATATTGAGATCTGACTCCAGTCCATTTTCCATGGACACCTATAATCTGGTGACAGCTACCATCACACAATTTCATGAGTGACAGCTATCATCACAAGTTTCCATTAAAAAGAAGCCACGATGCAGTAAACACTTTTGTGAGCCCACTCGGAATTGCACAAGAACGCGATCATGGATTCAATGAGGCATTCGCAGGTGATGCTCGCAGGCGCAGCCAAGACCTGGAGATGAGGTTTCTATATTGTGTTTGACAAACCCAAGTTGCCCAAGCAGCAGTTTGCACATATAAATTCCCTGTAAAGGGGGGGAGGGTTGTATATTATGTTTCAACACAATCAAACATTACCAGAAAACGTTTCCAGATCTACTTGAACTTTTACATCATCAGGTTAGTTACGAAAGGAGAAAACCGTACAAAACAAGACTAGGATCAGATTGACGATAGATATGTATATATACATATATCTCAAAGAGTTACTCTCCGGCAACGTTCAGTTGCTGCCTCTGTATAAGAAATACAAGACCTTATTAAGTGTTTCAATATATATACCTGAGACTGTTTTTTGCATAAGGGTGTCTTTCGTAGAGTATAATATTGTACACCTATGTGTCATGATACACCTCTGTAACCAAAGATCATTAACAACAATTGCAGCGTTTCCAAACATTTCTCTAGGGTTCGTTTCCAAAGCTGCTGGTATAACAAAGACTTTAACAGAATGCAAACTGAAAACAAAAATTACTAGATTACACAAATTGGTTTGTGTGAACACCAGCAGGTCCCTTGTTAGTTGTGCAAAGTTTGTCCAGAGATAAGAACACAATGTGTGGTTTTCCGAAGACAAAATGGTACAGATATAGTTTGATCTTTATAATTCTACAATCACTACAAGGCACAGCTAGTGAATATTCTCCTGGCTACATTATCCCTTGACTTTACATTTAGAAAGCAAAACTTAAAACACGTTGAAACGTGTTTTCGAAGGCTTTCATGGCCAGAATCACTGGGTTGCTGTAAGATATTCAGGCTGTATGGCTATGTTCCAGAAGCATTCTCTCCTGACGTTTCACCCACCTCTATGGCAGGCATCCTCAGAAGCTGTGAGCATTGTTGGAAACTAGGACAGTAGGGTTTATATATTTGTGGGAAAATGTCCAGGGTGAGAGAAAGAACTCTTGTCTTTTTGTGAATAGTGTGAACGTTGCAATTGGCAACCTTGATTAGCACTGAATAGCCTTGCAGCTTCAAAGCCTGGCTGCTTCCTGATCATAGAGTTGGAAGAGACCTCATGGATTGCATGGGCCATCCAGTCCAACTCCCTGCCAAGAAGCAGGAAATCGCATTCAAAGTACCCCGGACAGATGGCCATCCAGCCTTTGTTGGGAGGCATTAGCTGGCCCTGATTGCTTCCTATCTGGAATTTACTGTTTTGTGAGTGTTGTTCTTTATTTACTGATTCTATTTATTTTATTTTATTTACATCACTTTTACCCCGCCTTTCTCCCCGAGGGGACTCAAAGCGGCTTACAATAAATAGGCAAAAATTCAATGCCTAAAAACAATGTAAAAACAACAATTCATATAAAAAAAATCTACAAAACAACAATTCACATAAAACAGATACCATTGCAAAATAAAATCACATTATATAAAATTTTAAGTATGTCCAAGATTCTAGAGTTTTTCTCCCACCCTGGACATTATTTCACAGAAATATAAACCCCACTTGCCTAGTTCCCAGCAGACCTTGCAACCTCTGAGGATGCCTGCCACAGATGTGGGTGAAACATCAGGAGAGAATGCTTCTGGAACATGGCCATACATCCTGGAAAACTCACAGCAACCCAATGTTGAAACAGTTTCCAATTTCTTAACAGATTTTTTAACATTTTTAGATCTAACCAGTATTTCTTCTCAGGGTGCATGCATGTGTATGTATACATTCAAGTTAAATTGGCTCAATATTACAATTTGACCCAGGTCTCCACAAGACTGGTATCTGCAGTTCCACATCTGAAAACAATATGAATTATCTTGACATTTTGTAGGCCAGTTCAATTCTATGGTATATTTTAGCCAAAGCTGACTATAGTCACACTGGAGGACCTAGAAATATTAGAAAGATGTCATTTCTAGACATTTTACAGGGTGATTCTATAGTGAGCTTCCACCAGAAGTTCTTCCTTTCAATGAGGTTATCATTAGTCATGGTTTTGCATTTTCGCAGTAAATCTAGGGATGCATCCCCCATAGATATGCAGGTCATAATATAATATAATTTCCTTCCCTGCATAAATACTTAATACAGCAGAGTCTCACTTATCCAACGTTCTGGATTATCCAACGCATTTTTGTAGTCAATGTTTTCAATATATCATGATATTTTGGTGCTAAATTCGTAAATACAGTAACTACTACATAGCATTACTGTGTATTGAACTACTTTTCTGTCAAATTTGTTGTATAACATGATGTTTTGGTGCTTAATTTGTAAAATCATAACCTAATTTAATGTTTAATAGGCTTTTCCTTAATCTCTCCTTATTATCCAACATATTCGCTTATCCAACGTTCTGCCGGCCCGTTTACATTGGATAAGTGAGACTCTACTGTACCTATTTATCCTCCAAATCAATCCCTGCATTCTCTCCAAACAACAGATTTCAAACATTCTCAGGAACATGCAGCGTGGCTAAAGATGCCATCCAGAGTTAATTGATATGCTTATTCAACATCTAAAAACAACATTCATACAACTCAAAGATTGAACAATTCCTGGATGTAAATGAATTGTAAGATGGCTCCGATACCGGCCAGGTACAGTACTTGGACCTGTAGATAAGTTAGCACACAACTTTTGGGTTGATTTTAGACTTCTATTGGTTATACCAGGCATGGGCAAACTTCAGCCATCCAAGTGTTTTGGACTTTAACTCACACAATTCCTAACAGCCGGCTGTTAGGAGTTGTGGGAGTTGAAATCCAAAATAACTTGATGGAACAAAGTTTTACCATGCCTGGGTTATAAACAGTAGGTTTTCAGCGACGTGCAAATGACCATCAAAGAAGAACACCAATGCTTGTCCTGCTAGAAGCCATGCAGACATAGTGTCCATGCAGGATCCCAGCCATAGAGAACTTCCTTCCAAATCCTTACATATTTTCATCTACAAAAGGGGGCATCCAGATTTTTCAAAATCATCTGTGGGTCAGAACCACTCTGTTTCCCTCTAGAACAACTCAACCTGATATTTACCAGCTGTCAGGATTTCTGGGAGCTGAAGGCCAAAAATATCTAGAGACCTTTGGTTGCTCTAGAACAATGATGGGCAACCTTTTGCACTTGGTGTGTCAAAATTCACCAAATAAAAACTAGCATGACTTGGGTGGTGTGTCACTTTGAGAAAAGTCTGGTGGTATGGGAAATAAAGTATTGAGGAATTGGTGGTAGTTAAGGTCAAGGGTAAAGGTTTTCCCCTGACATTAAGTCCATTATAAATGGGTTATATAGCTGTGTGGAAGGGCCTTGAGTCTACACTGCCATATAATCCAGTTAAAATCAATTTGTATTTCATAGGCAGTGTGGAAGAGGCCTAAGTGAGGCCTAACTCTGCCTGTCCCTTGGGCTGAGTGGGTTGCTAGGAGACCAAGTGCATGGAGCTTAGCCTTGTAACTGGCAGCAATTGGATAAAAACAATTATTCTTCTCCCTCTAATTAGGACTTTATTTTTCTTTTCTTTTTGTTGTATGGACATAGAGGCATGGATGAGGGGCTGTGCTGCCAAGTTTAGTGTTTCTAGGATGTGTAGTTTTGTTGTTTTGTCCTAGGCCGAAATTTCATTACTCTTTTATATATATAGATATATATATATATGTAATGTGCATAATTCCCATGGAGTAAACAACAAAACCACTGGACCAAATCACACCAAATTTGGCCACAAAAGACATTAGTCATCCAATCAATCTGCATGCAGCAGCGTGTCAGCAAAAATGGCTAGGCGTGTCAGTGCTGACACGCGTGTCATAGGTTGGCCATCACTGCTCTAGAACAATGGTTCCCAAAGCATGGATCTCCAGGTATTTCAGCTTCATCTCACAGAATCCCTGACTAAGGGGCAAGCCAATTGTGGCTTCTGGAAATAGTCCAAAGCATCTGGAAGAGCGAACTTCAAGAACTTCTGCTGTAGAACAAGGCTTCTTAAACTGTGGATCACACCCTTATTTGGGATCATCTAACTCAGTGGTTCTCAACCTGTAGGTCTCCAGATGTTTTGGCCTTCAACTCCCAGAAACAGCTGGTAAACTGGCTGGGATTTCTGGGAATTGTAGGCCAAAACACTGGAGACCCACAAGTTGAGAACCACTGCAAGTCTAGCTGAATGTTAGGGTCATGAAAGAAGTGTGCAGCTTGCCACCTAGTGGCTGTTTTAGGCATTGACACAAATCTAGGAAAATTGAAAGCCAACAGAGTACAGTAGAGTCTCACTTATCCAAGCCTCGCTTATCCAATGTTCTGGATTATCCAACGCATTTTTGTAGTCAATGTTTCCAATACATCGTGATATTTTGGTGCTAAATTTGTAAATACAGTAATTACTACATAGCATTACTGCATATTGAACTACTTTTTCTGTCAAATTTGTTGTATAACATGATGTTTAGGTGCTTAATTTGTAAAATCATAACCTAATTTGATGTATAATAGGCTTTTCTTTAATCCCTCCTTATTATCCAACATATTCGCTTATCCAACGTTCTGCCGGCCCGTTTATGTTAGATAAGCGAGACTCTACTGTATATTCTGCCACTTCAAGCTACAAACTAAGTATGCATGAAAAAAATATTGAAGTACAGTAGTCTCACTTATCCAACACTAGCTTATCCAACATTCTGGATTATCCAACACATTTTTGCAGTCAGTGTTTTCAATACATCATGATATTTTGGTGCTAAATTCGAAAATACAGTAATTACTGCATAGCATTACTGTGTGTTGAACTACTTTTTCTGTCAAATTTGTTGTGCAACATAATGTTTTGGTGCTTAATTTGTAAAATCATAACCTAATTTGATGTTTAATAGGCTTTTCCTTAATCTCTCCTTATTATCCAACATATTCACTTATCCAACGTTCTGCCGGCCCATTTATGTTGGATAAGCGAGACTCTACTGTATATTCTGCCACTTCAAGCTACAAACTAAGCATGCATGAAAAAAAAATATTGAAGTACTCTATGTCCTGCAGTCCAATACATTTCTTTATGGTTTATTATCAGTAAACATTTGATTTGTCTACCTATTCCATATACCTGGATCGTGTAAAAACGTATCAGGCAAAAAAGGGTCCCAAGTGGAAAATGTTTAAGAAGCCCTGCTCTAGATTAAACCACACAACCTCACCCACATCCCTGCATCTCAATGGGTTTTGCCTATCACCTTCTGAACTCTATAGGAATGCACAGCACCGGAAAGAGAGGTAGGAATATAGACTTCGCATCAGAACCAACCAGAGTCCCTTGCGCATCTTGCCAAGGAACACTACAAACTTCCTAATTGGAAACGCTATTGTCAGCGGCGTCCACCCAGCGGAGGCCTAGCCTTTTGAATTACTGCAAAACAGAGAGAGAGAAAAGGAGAGAAAGTACATAAAGACATGCAAGAACATTTTTAGGACACTTGTTGTGAATTCAAGACACAATCCAACATGTTAAGTCAACATTTCAAGAGCAGCCTGAGAGACATATGAGTGCCTGACGCACCCGAGGTGCTTTGCCACACGTCACACATGCACTTGGGCACACGCGCACAAAAAAATGTCCTGAAAATCAAAAGTGATAGGAAAATTTGCTTTAACACGGGGTTTATTTTGAAGAGAGTAACGGAGAGGGAGAAGAGGGAGAGGGTCAAGGAGGGAGAACGGGCAGACACTGATGTAAGGCAAGGAGGTGTTGCGGTCTACTACACCATGCCACTCTGCATGTGTATGTGGAAGGAGTAGGGCTGGTAGATAATGGGGGGCTGTCCATGCGCAATATAATAATTGTTGAAGTTCCTGTCGCTGATGTACGGAGCGGGCTGATAGTAGCACGTCACGTTGGCCGCGTTGGGGAGGATGTTCTGCTCTCCGAGCACTTTGAGGGCCAGGATGGTGATCATGTTGAGCGTCTGCCTCCGCTCGTGGCCCATGAGGCAAACCGTACTTTCGTTCACGACCGCACGCAGAGTCATCAGGTAGTCGTACTTGCTCTTCTCTTCCCCTATGAAGTGGTTCCGTAGATACGACTCGATCTTCCGCTGCTGCTCAGCCACGTCGGGGAAGTCGATGAAAAACCGAGAACACATGTAACGTTCCAAGGACTTGATTTTGGCCTCGTTGGCTGGTTTAAAATCCCGAACCAGGAGGTTGCTGTATTTCAAAAGGCCTCCACCACGGATCTCTTCAGGGTTCCTTGTGGCGATCAGTTTGTACTTCAAGTGGTCCATGGCCTCGTCAAACTCTCCGTACATGCTCTCAGCAATAACAGATGGGTGAGCGTCCTCGGACAATTTGCTGTCTCCATCACTGTAAACATCCAGAACAGAGTCCAGGATAATCTGAAATGAATCGACGCTAAACTCAAACTGCCGTCTAAGAGAGTTGACAAATTTGAGCTCCACGTTCTTGCCACTGTTGTTTGACAAGGAGATGAGGCTCCACCGATCATGATCTGTGGACACTTTGACCATCTTCTGGACATAGGCGTCCTTCATGGTCTGGGCTGTGATCTTCTCCTTGTTGACACATTTGGGCAAGAAGTCCAAGAGGCAATTCAACACAGACTCCTTCACCACTTGGAACTCTTGCTCGCTTGGAAGCTCGACCCCGAAAATGATGTCCAGGTCCTTGTAGCTGGTCCCATTTTGCTTCACGAGGATGTGACTCGCCGTGGAGCCATTCAGGCGAATGTCCCGGATGACAATCTGCTTTTTGATCAGCTGCTCTTTGACCACCCGGATGATGTCCTTTGGCTTTACCTCCAGTGTTGGGAAATTTCCTCTTCCATGAATGGGGATCACCTCTGTGAGCACTTGATCCAGGATTTGAAGCTGTTCCCAGGTGAGACAACTGAATCTCTGATCTGAACCCTCAGTCATCATGAAATCAGGTGGTAAACTAAAGGGGAAACACAAAGAAAAATAGTCAGCGATATCTCAAAGGCTCGGGATTTCACTGAGGCACCCTGCCTGGAGATGGAGAAGAATGTCAACTCTCATGGAATCAAATGGAGAAACATCACAAGAACTATCTAATCCAACCCAGTGCTTGGCAGGAATACACAACGAAAATGCTTCTCAAAATTAACTCTCAGATTAGTCCATATTATGTATCTATTTGTCTATCTAATACAGTGGTTCTCAAAGTGTGCTCTGTGGAGCCCACTTCTCAGCCAAAGAGCCAGTGTTGTCCATAGATACCTCCAAGGTCATGTGGCCAGCATGACTGCATGGAGCGCCATTACCTTCCCACCGGAGCGGTACCTATTTATCTACTCACAGTTACATGTTTTCAAACGGCAAGGTTGGCAGAAGCTGGGGCTAACAGTGGGAGTTCACTCCGCTCCCCAGATTCGAACCACCAACCTTTCAGTCAGCAAGTTCAGCAGTTCAACAGTTTAACCTGCTCCGCCACTGAGGGCTCCATTATATATAATACGATATATAATATAATATATAAACAATTAAACATTTCTTGAGGCTCCATGAAAAATGTATATTATATATTTTAATTTTTTTAATTAGTTTTCTTAAAATGTATCCATACATCAATACTTTCAATACTCTTATATTTCACACTCAATTCATTGCATTGACTATATATATATATATATATCTATCTTGAATGTTGTTTCTTTTCACCTCTGTGCGCCCCCACCCCCACGCCCGCGAGCCACTTCAATTTACATTCTCCTTCCAAAGTACCATTTCTTCTTGTGGAGGTATTATATTATATTATATTATATTATATTATATTATATTATATTATAGATAAACATTTCTTGGGGCTCCATGAAAAATGCTTATTATATTATATTATATTATATTACATTAGGTAAAGGTAAAGGTTTCCTTTGACGTTAAATCCAGTCATATCTGACTCTGGGGGTTGGTGCCCATCTCCATTTCTAAGCCAAAGAGCCGGCGTTGTCCGTTGACACCTCCAAGGTCATGTGGCCACTAGCATGACTGCATTATATTATATTATATTATATTATATTATATTATATTATATTATATTAGCTGTGCCCGGCCACGCGTTGCTGTGGCGTTGTCTGGTGGTGTTGGTGAGAAATTGTTGAGGTAGTGGTGGTATTGAATGTCTGTTGTATGGTTGTCTTTATGTTTAGTATGCACACCGAAGTGGATTATATGGCAGTGTGGCGTCAAGATAATCCAGTTCAAAGCAGATAATATAAGATTCTAAATGGGTTATATAGCTGTGTGGAAGGGCCTTGAGTCTACACTGCCATATAATCCAGTTAAAATCTGATAATCTGTGGAAGAGGCCTAAGTGAGGCCTAACTGTGCCTGTCCCCCGGGCTGAGTAGGTTGCTAGGAGACCAAGTGGGCGGAGCTTAGCCTTCAAACTGGCAGCAATTGGATAAAAACTATTATTCCTCTCCCTCTAATTAGGACTTTATTTTTCTTTTCTTTTTGTTGTATCAACCTAGAGCCGTGAATGATGGGTTGTGTTGTCAAATTTCGAGGTTGGGGGGGCCTGTAGTTTTGTTGTTTTGTTCGCTGCCCTGATGCCATCACTCTTTTATATATATAGATTATATTACATTATAGATAAACATTTCTTGGGGCTCCATGAAAAATGTTTATTATATTATATTATATTATATTATATTATATTATATTATATTATATTATATTATATTATATTATATCATAGATAAACATTTCTTGGGGCTCCATGAAAAATATTATTATATTACATTATAGATAAACATTTCTTGGGGCTGCATGAAAAACCTTTGCTTCAAAAAGGGCTCCACGGCTGAAAATGTTTGAGAACCCCCTGATGTAGTATATAACAAAGTGTGCACAAATATGTAGAAAATTTGCATTTGGGAGAAAAAATGTGCACAAAGATGCATATCACTTTCATGTGAATGTTTTAAGGTGGGATTTTTTGCTGTGTTCCCAAACTGGAGAAATGGCAAACTGAAAGAAATGTCCATTGAAACTGAAATGTGTGGATTCATCCATCTCTGGACAGAAAAGATGGAGCAAAACTACTCTTCGGCTCCTTCTTATTCTATCTCATTATTTCATGTACAGTCCGTTGTGCTTTCAAGCTAGACCTTTTTGGACTTTCATCCTCGTTTTCTCCTTTTTTAAAAGAGAGTCGTGCAGTTCGTTTAAAGTTGCTGCAAGACTGCGTTTCCTTCCTGTTCAAGTTTTGTTCCTGAAATTAGGTTATGTCTTCGACTGGTTCCAGCCTGGCAGAACACAAGAGATGAAGAAGAGCATAGGTGAGATATAGAGAAACCCCTGGAAAAGGATGGCGCTGCCATGGAGACCAGATATAATGAAGCAAGGCATGAGGCCGGTGTTAGACAGATGGAGATGCTGCGTGAGTCAGATGATGTGAAGCACCTGACTCAATGACTGTCACAAGCCTTGCGAGTTTTTTTCCCAGCTGACTGAAATCACAGTGTGTATATGTACTTTGCAGCACTGGTGTGTTGTTTTGTAAAAAAAAAAAAAAGTTGAATTTAGAGAAACACCTCGAAAGGGTTGAATAAATTCCCATTGCAATGTTAAAAAAACAAGGCATTTCAAGTATAAACTTTTATGTGAATGTGTTCAGATATCCTGCATATACAGTAGAGTCTCACTTATCCAAGCTAAACGGGCCAGCAGAAGCTTGGATAAGCGAATATAATAATAATAATAATAATAATAATAATAATAATAATAATAATAATAATAATAAAACTTTATTTATACCCCGTCACCATCTCCCCAACGGGGACTTGGGGCGGCTTACATGGGGCCATGCCCAGAACAATACAATATAAACAGCATAGAAAGAACAACACATCACAACACAGTGAACAATACAATAAATGATAATATCCATTACAATGCAAAATAAAAAAAAATCAATAAAAACAAGGGCAGGCCACATGAACATTAAGTTAAAACTCAGGTGAGAAAGACATAAGAGTAAAATCATAAAGAACAGGGACAAAGAAAGTGGTGCAGTCTAGAGGATAGATAAAAGAAATATAATATCTTGGATAATCAGGAGTGATTAAGGAAAAGCCTATTAAACATTAAATTAGGTTATGATTTTACAAATTAAGCACCAAAACATCATGTTACACAACAAATTTGACAGAAAAAGCAGTTCAATACGCAGTAATGTTGTGTTGTAATTACTGTATTTACGAATTTAACACCAAAATATCACAATATATTGAAAACATTGACTACAAAAATAGCTTGGATAATTCAGAAACTTGGATAAGCGAGGCTTGGATAAGTGAGACTCTACTGTATTCCCAAAAGTCCATCTCCTACTATTGCCTCTTTATTATGTAAGGTAGGTTGAGGTGCATCTATACCATAGACTTAATACAGTTTAACACTGGGTTGCTGAGAGTTTTTCGGGCTGTATGGCCATGTTCCGGAAGTATTCTCTCTTGACGTTTCGCCCACATCTATGGCAGGCATCCTCAGAGATTGTGAGTTTTATATTTCTGTGGAAGGTGTAGGGTGGGAGAGAGAACTCTTGTCTGTTGGAGGCAAATGTGGATAGTGCAACTGACCACCTTGATTAGGATTGAATGGCCTTGCAGCTTCAAAGCCTAGCTGTTTCCTGCCTGGGGGCAGAGCCGGTCCAACAATGAGGTAAATTAAGCGGTTGCTTGGGGTGCAAAACATACGGGGGCGCAGTCAAGACTGCTTTTTCTGTTGATTTCTTGTAAAACATGATGTTTTGGTGCTTAATTTGTAAAATCTTAATGTAATTTGATGTTTAATAGGCTTTTCCTTAATCTCTCCTTATTATCCAACATTTTTACTTATCCAACGCTTTTATTTTTCAGTGATTGGTTTTGGGGGGGGGCAAAATTCTGTTCACCTACACTTGAAAAATACCTAGGGCCGGCTCTGCCTGGGGGGAATCCTTTGTTAGGAGGTGTCTGGAATCTCCCAGTTTCATACCATTTTAACTACAATGGCTCAATACTATGAAATCCTGGGAGAGAAAAGCAGCTGGAAAAGTAGGATGACAGAGGATTGAATGGGGCTGTCCTTGCCAATCATAGAATCATAGAATTATAGAGTTGGACCATCCAGTCCAACCCCTTTCTGCCAAGAAGCAGGAAAATTGCATTCAAAGCACCCCCGACAGATGGCTATTCATCCTGTTTAAAAGCTTTCAAAGGAGGAGCCTTCACCACAGTCCGGGGCAGAGAGTTCCACTGCTGAACAGCTCTCACAGTGAGGAAGTTCTTCCTAATGTTCAGGTGGAATCTCCTTTCCTGTAGTTTGTACATCCCAGTCTCCAAGGCAGCAGAAAACAAGCTTGCTCCCTCCAATGACTTCCCCTCACATATGTATACATGGCCCTCATCATGTCTCCTCTCAGCCTTCTCTTCTCCAGGCTAAACATGCCCAGATCTTTCAGCCGCTCCTCATAAGGTTTGTTCTCCAGACCCTTGATCATTTTAATCGCCCTCCTCTGGACACATTCCAGCTTGTCAACATCTGCCTTCAATTGTGGTGCCCAGAATTGGGCACCGTGTGATTCCAGGTGTCATTTGACCATGTTAGAATAGAAGAGTAGCATGACTTCCCTGGATGTAGAAACTGTTGGATTATGGTTGTATGTGTATGAAATGTAAATCAAGTGTTTCTGCTGTTTTGCAAGTGTGTGTGTTTCACCAATGACTGTCAGCCTTGACTGACAGCCTGCTGTGACCTATGGGGCATGGTTTCCGGCCTTTGGAGGTCGGAACTTCCTCCAGACTGAGGAATGTGCTTTCTTATCTCTGTGTGTTGAGCTGGTGCTTGCCGAGGCAAGAGGCTATAGAAGAATGCCAGCTCAGAGCGATGGCTTTCGCTATGCTTTGTAAATATGTTTATAGATATTGAAATAAATGTTTGGACTTCAGACTACAGATGTGTTTGAGTTTGACATTGAACAGAGGAATTGGTGTGACAGACGATTGCAACCAATTCATCAGGGTGCTGGAGAAGATGATTGATGGAGTTTGAAGAAACCCACCCGGCACGCACCCTGACCTCCAATTTATGCAGGCCAAAATCCTATTGCCTTTCTTAGCTTCCGCATCGCATTGTTAGCTCATGTTTAACTTGTTGTACATGAGGACTCCAAAAACTTTTTCACACATATTGTGATGTCTCAGGGACCCTCGAGTCATGACCCCGCAGCCATTATGGATCAGACTGAAGAGGATATGGGGTTTGTGCCGTGACACATATTGTTGCCAAGCCAGGCATCACACTTTCTATATCTTTGCATGATGTACATGATGATGACTGGGGCTGCATCTACACTGTAGAATTAACACAGTTTGACAGCACTTGAGATGCTGTGGCTCTATGTTTTGGAATCACGAGATGTGTAGTTTGGTGGAGCACCAACAATCTTTGATAGAAAGGTTCTGGTTCTATTTCACCAAACTTTTTAAAAAGCAGAAATGGCATGCATTTCAATTTAGGAAAGAAATGTCATTTGTGCAAAGCGGGAGTGAAATTCTCTTCGAAGCAAGGGCTGAAGCTTTCAAGAAGATTCCTCATCAAATTGCACCGTGTTCTACAGCATTATTATCGGCATGATTGCAAAGAAACGTTTGGGCACATCATGATTCATGCAACGCGTTCTGGAAAGCTTCAGCCGCTTCCTCAAAGTGGATATTTATGAAAGCAATGATGAAGTTGCAAACCAATATGGGGAAAAATGATGAAAAAGAGGTTGAATGGGTTTAACTGAAATTATTCTTGGAAAGGCCAATTGAGGCGTGATAATAAACATGGCACAAATGTTCGGATAATGTGACTTTATTTTGTCCAGCTCAAATCTGGGCACATCTAGACTGAAACTGCATTATATGGTCAATGTAGACTCATATAATGCAGTTAAAGCAGGCATGGGCAAACTTTGGCCCTCCAGGTGTTTTGGACTTCAACTCCCACAATGGAATTGTGGGAGTTAAAGTCCAAAACACCTGGAGAGCTGATATTTTGAGAATTTGAGGGATATGTTTTCATATATTTTCCCATCCCTACCATGGGCAAGCCATTGCTCTCTAACCAGAGCCACATTGCATGAGAAAATTGCCCGGTCCCTTTTAATTGTGGCCTTTCAAGCTACGTTCCATTAAGTGACTCAGTGTCCATAGTGAGCAGATTTACTCTCTTATCTCAAGGTCACGCATGGCTTCCTGAGCTTTCATTGCCATTATTGTTCTCTTCCTCTGACAACACATGCGAACCCAAAGCCAAATGTTGCTCATCTGCTTCAGAGGGGAAAAGAGAAGCAAACGCAATAATACAATCATAAAAGGGGTCCCAAAGGCTACAGTCAGAGCAGTCACCAAAGACCAGTATTTTCTGTTGGTCATGGAGGTTCTGTGTGGGAAGTTTGGCCCAATTCTATCATTGATGGGGTTCAGAATACTCTTAGATTGTAAGTGAACTATAAATCCCAGCAACTACAACTCCCAAATGACAAGGTCTATTTTCCCCAAACTCCACCAGTGTTCACATTTGGGCATATTGAGTATTTGTGACAAGTTTGGTCCAGATCCATCATTGTTTAAATCCACAGTGCTCCCTGGATGTAGGCGGACTACAACTCCAAAACTCAAGGTCAATGCCCACTAAACCCTTCCAGTATTTACTGTTGTTCATGGGAGTTCTGTGTGCCAAGTATGGTTCAATACTATCATTGGAGTTCAGAATGTTCTTTGATTGTAGGTGAACTATAAATCCCAGCAACTACAACTCCCAAATGCCAAGGTCTATTTTTCCCCCACCCCCACCCCCACCCTTGTATTCAAATTTGAGTGCATCAGGTACATTGAGTAGCCTTGCAGCTGCAAAGTCAATCAGTGTTGTTTGTGATGTCTCAGGGACCTTTGGCCCATGACCCCACAGCCATCATAGATCAAACTGAAGAGGATTTGGGCTTTTTCCCATCTCAGCAAGATTCTGTTCCATTCCAGATGTCCCCTGTTGACATTTTCGTGCCAACGCCAATTGAAACAGAGCCTGGTTCCCTGGAAAGTGTTGTGTTTGATAGGAAGGCCTTTCTCAAAACATATCGCTCCCATAAGCAGTTTCTAAGACGAAGCGCGAGATTAGCGGAGAGAGACGATTGTAATTAAACCGTTTCCCTTGTGAAGTTTCAGGCATGTTGAAACAACTTCGTTCTCTGGGAAGTTTGGGGAGTTAAACACCTGTTGGGGGAAGCTCTTGAACTTCCATAAAAGTTCTGCACTGAGCTTTCCCTATCGAGGTGTCAACGTCACTATTCAAAGAAGAACATGACTCTTGTTTCCGAGCTTCCAAGCGGCCCTCCGGTGCGCTTACTCTCGAGTAGACCGGGAGTTGCGTTTCCACTCCTGATCAAGTTTGGACTGCGTTTCAGATCCACCACGAATTTAGCTTGCCTAGCCTCGAATCCTTGTCTGGACTTTGCTTCAAGAATCTCCCTGTGAATCCTTGCTCTTTCCCCACTCAAACTTCCAAAGAGTTTGAGTGTGTTTCGGTCATTGGATTATAGACTTTGGACTCTAATATTGGACATATAACTTCATTTATTTGGACTATTTTTGATCTTTCCTAAAAGGACAATTGCTTGACTATATACTCTGCATACTTTTGTTTTATTCTTTTATTGCATTAATAAAGATATTAGATTGATTATTCGCCTCCGTGTTGCGCTGCTTAGGGGTGTTACATTGATGCTGGAGGCAGCCTTAATTTGGGAGGTGTTAACTGGCACTTGATTGTTTGCTGTCTGGAATTCCTCTGTTGCTGAGCAGTATTCTTTATTTACTACAGTAGAGTCTCACTTATCCAACATAGACGGGCAGGCAGAATGTTAGATAAGCAAATATGTTGGATAATAAGGAGGGATTAAGGAAAAGCCCATTAAACATCAAATTAGGATATGATTTTACAAATTAAGCACCAAAACATCATGTTATGAAACAAATTTGACAGAAAAAGTAGTTCAATACGCAGTAATGCTATGTAGTAATTACTGTATTTAGGAATTGAGCACCAAAATATCATGATGTATTGAAAACACTGACTACAAAAATGCGTTGGATAATCCAGAACATTGGATAAGTGAGTGTTGGATAAGTGAGACTCTTGAATATGCTTTTTTAAAAATACTGGTAACCCGTGGCACAGCGTGTTAAAGCGTGGAGCTGCTGAACTTGCTGACCAAAAAGTCTGTGGTTTGAATCTGGGGAGTGAGATTAGCCCCAGCTTCTGCAAACCTAGCAGTTCGAAAACACACAAATGTGAGTAGATCGATAGGTACTGCTCCAGCGGGAAGGTAATGGCGCTCCATACAGTCAAGATGGGGCTAATTCTGGGGCTTACTCTGCTCGCCATGATAATCCATGCTTAATCCGCTATTAGACCCAGCTTCTGCCAACCTAGCAGTTCGAAAACAGGCAAATGTGAGTAGATCAATAGGTACCGCTCCGGCGGAAAGGTAACAGCGCTCCATGCAGTCATGCCCATGACCACATGACCTTGGAGGTGTTTACGGACAATGCCGGCTCTTTGGCTTAGAAATGGAGATGAACACCAACCCCCAGTCAGACACGACTAAACTTAACGTCAGGGGAAAACCAGATTGTGTTCATTTTCATGCCTCCAGGCAACACCGCTGATTGACTTTGCAGTTGCAAGGCTACCCGATGCTAATCAAGCTTGCCAATTGCAATTAAAGAGTGGGAAGAAATTTGGCTGAGGAATCTAAAGTATACTTACACAACAGATCTTAAAGAAAATTATTTGAAAATGATGCACCCCTGGTACATGACACCAGCAAAACTTGGAAGAATGTACCAGAACACGGACAATAAATGCTGGAAGTGCAAGGCAAATGAAGGTACATTCTTCCATTTATGGTGGACATGCAAAAAAAAATAATCAAATTTTTGGAAAAATATCCATGCCGAATGTCAAAAAAATTTTTAAAAAACTTTTCCAATGAAACTGGAATTTATCTTCTGGGCATGTTTGATCTAGAATTATTTGCAAATCGAAATTTAGATCAATTGTTTACTTTTTTAACAACAGCGGCAAGACTAGTTTTCGCCAGAAGTTGGAAGTTACAGTAGAGTCTCACTTATCCAACGTTCTGGATTATCCAACGCATTTTTGTAGTCAATGTTTTCAATATATCGTGATATTTTGGTGCTAAATTCATAAATACAGTAATTACTACAAAGCATTACTGCATATTGAACTACTTTTTCTGCCAAATTTGTTGTCTAACATGATGTTTTGGTGCTTCATTTGTAAAATCGTAACCTAATTTGATGTCTAATAGGCCTTTCCTTAATGCTTCCTTATTATCCAACATATTCACTTATCCAACATTCTGCCGGTCCGTTTATGTTGGATAAATGAGACTCTACTGTAGATACTATTCCTGAAATGATGGATTGGATTATTAAAATAATGGAAATAAAAGATAGGGACAAATTAACTTTTCTATTAAAAGAAAACCATGGCAGTGGACTAAAGAAGACGGATTGGACACCTTTAGAAAATTATCTAAAGAAATATTAAAGCTACGAGTGGGAAAGAACTTGTATTTCGTTTTTATATTGATAGTACAGTAGAGTCTCACTTATCCAACATAAACGGGCCGGCAGAATGTTGGATAAGCAAATATGTTGGATAATAAGGAGGCATTAAGGAAAAGCCCATTAAACATCAAATTAGGTTATGATTTTACAAATTAAGCACCAAAGCATCATGTTAGACAACAAATTTGGCAGAAAAAGTAGTTCAATACACAGTAATGCTATGTAATAATTACTGTATTTATGAATTTAGCACCAAAATATCACGATATATTGAAAACATTGACTACAAAAATGCGTTGGATAATCCAGAATGTTGGATAAGCGAGTGTTGAATAAGTGAGACTCTACTGTACTAAAATATTATTTTACAGGAGGAGAAGAACGGAAGCTACCAAATACCCCTCTTCCTAACCTCACCCCCCCCCCTTTTTTCCTTCTTTTCTGCTGGTTTCCTACTTTCCTATACCTACATTGTTCCCCCACTTTTATGTATATAAATTGGTTTTTTTTTCTTTCAATAAAAAAATATTCAAAAAATAAAAAAGCTTGCCAATTGCAACAATTGCAAAACTGGGCTAGCAATAGAGGCTGTGTTTCCAGCTCCTGTTACAGGACCTCTCTGCTCAATTTCCCATGAAGATATTAATCTATTCATACTTACGATGGAAGGGTCTTGCCAAGCACACACTCCTGGAGAGTCAATGCAACGAGGATACACTGGATGCTGTGGCAAAAGGATGAGTGGTCATCTTGGAGCCGATGAAAGCATGAGCCTCACTGGAGAATGCTGCAGGGTCAGAACAAATGGCGAGATGACTTTTTGAGACGGGGAGGGTCAACTTGTTGCACAGTTTTAAGTCATGCATTCTTTTAAGATGCAAGGAGTCAGATAAAGATCAGAGAATGTGATTTGCAAAATGCACCTTTAATTAAATGCATACATTAAAATATTAAATGGCATATGATTTAAATGTCAAAAATACGGTTGCTGTTGAGTGCTTTCCAGTTATGTCTTACTCATAGCCCCTAATTTCCAAAATAAAATCAATGAGGTTTGAGTCATTTTTGCCATTTCCTAATACTTAAAATGAGGAGGTAAAAACAAACAAGTAGTAGTACTAGTAGTAGTAATAATAATAATAATAATAATAATAATAATAATAATAATAATAATAATAATAATAATAATAATAATAATAATATCAAGACTGAACTGCAAAGACTCTGGCAGAAACCAGTGCAAGTGGTCCCGATGGTGATGGGCACATTGGGTGCCATGCCAAAAGATCTCAGCCGGCATTTGGAAACAATAGACATTGACAAAATCACAATCTGCCAACTGCAAAAGGCCACCCTACTGGGATCTGCACACATCATCCGAAAATACATCACACAGTCCTAGACACTTGGGAAGTGTTTGACTTGTGATTTTGTGATACGAAATTCAGCATGTCTATCTTGTTTGCTGTGTCATAATAAAATAATAATAATAATAATAATCCAAAAATACATCACACAGTCCTAGACACTTGGGAAGTGTTCGACTTGTGATTTTGTGATATGAAATCCAGCATATCTGTCTTGTTTGCTGTGTCATAATAAAATAATAATGGGACCCTGAAGAAGGAGACAGAAGGCCTGATCCTTGCAGCCCAGGAGCAAGCCATCAGAACAAATGCAATGAAGGCCAAGATCGAAAAATCAGCTGATGACCCAAAATGCAGACTGTGCAAGGAAACCGACAAAACCATGGATCATATCTTCAGCTGCTGTAAGAAAATCGCACAGACAGACTACAAACAGAGGCACAACTATGTGGCCCAAAGGATTCATTGGAACTTATGCCTCAAGTACCACCTCCCAGCAGTAAAGAACTGGTGGGATCACAAACCTGCAAAAGTATTGGAAAATGAGCACGCAAAGATCCTGTGGGACTTCCGAATCCAGACTGACAAAGTTCTGGAACACAACACACCAGACATCACAGTTGTGGAAAAGAAAAAGGTTTGGATCATTGATGTCGCCATCCCAGGTGACAGTCGCATTGACAAAAAACAACAGGAAAAACTCAGCCGCTATCAGGACCTCAAGATTGAACTTCAAAGACTCTGGCAGAAACCAGTGCAGGTGGTCCCGGTGGTGATGGGCACATTGGGTGCTGTGAAAAAAGATCTCAGCCAGCATTTGGAAACAATAGACATTGACAAAATCACAATCTGCCAACTGCAAAAGGCCACTCTATTGGGATCTGCACGTTATCATCCAAAAATAGATCACACAGTCCTAGACACTTGGGAAATGTTCGACTTGTGATTTTGTGATATGAAATCCAGCATATCTATCTTGTTTGCTGTATCATAATAAAATAATAATAATAATAATGGGACCCTGAAGAAGGAGACAGAAGGCCTGATCCTTGCAGCCCAGGAGCAAGCCATCAGAACAAAAGCAATTAAGGCCAAGATTGAAAAATCAGCTAATGACCCAAAATGCAGACTCTGCAAGGAAACTGACAAAACCATTGATCATATCCTCAGCTGCTGTAAGAAAATTGCACAGACAGACTACAAACAGAGGCACAACTATGTGGCCCAAATGATTCATTGGAACTTATGCCTCAAGTATAAATAATAAATAAATAAATAAATAAGTACCACCTTCCAGCAGCAAAGAACTGGTGGGATCACAAACCTGCCAAAGTATTGGAAAATGAGCACGCAAAGATCCTGTGGGACTTCCGAATCCAGACTGACAAAGTTCTGGAACACAACACACCAGACATCACAGTTGTGGAAAAGAAAAAGGTTTGGATCATTGATGTCGCCATCCCAGGTGACAGTCGCATTGACAAAAAACAACAGGAAAAACTCAGCCGCTATCAGGACCTCAAGATTGAACTTCAAAGACTCTGGCAGAAACCAGTGCAGGTGGTCCCGGTGGTGATTGGCACACTGGGTGCCATGCCAAAAGATCTCAGCCGGCATTTGGAAACAATAGACATTGACAAAATTACGATCTGTCAACTGCAAAAGGCCACCCTACAGGGATCTGCGCACATCATCCGAAAATACATCACACAGTCCTAGACACTTGGGAAGTGTTCGACTTGTGATTTTGTGATACGAAATCCAGCATATCTATCTTGTTTGCTGTGTCATATAATAATAATAATAATAATAATAATAATAATAATAATAATAATAATAATAATAATAATAATGTGTTGCTTTACATAATCCTTCCCAATGTTTAGACTGCAACTCCTTATCAGCCGCAGGTAATATGGGCAATACAATACAAAGGAACAAATGGAGTTATTGTTGGGTTGTTGTGTGTTTTCTGGGCTGTATGGCTATGCTCCAGAAGCATTCTCTCCTGACGTTTCACCCCCAACTATGGCAGGCAAGTGGGGTTTATATATCTGTGGAATAATGTCCAGGGTGGGAGAAAGAACTCTTGTCTGTTTGAGGCAAGTGTGTATGTTGCAACTGGCCAGCTTGATTAGCATTGAATAGCCTTACAGCTTCAAAGCTTGGTTGCTTCTTGCCTGGGGAATCCTTTGTTGGGAGGTGTTAACTGGCCCTGATTGTTTCCTCCTAGGAAACAAACTGCATTGATTCTGCAGTGTAAATGCCTCCCAAATTCCAGCTCTGGAAATCTGAGTTGTGACAGAATGCATGCATTTCAGAGTCTCCCATAATCTTGCCTATGCAGCTGCTGCTTTGGCCAACCAAGCCTTCTTTCGCCATTTAATACGGCCACAAATTTCAACCTCTTTATTAAAAAATTATTTAAATATCCTATGGGAGATATGATTACAGTTGTTATAGAGACGTACAGTTATGAGATAGCTGATGAAGAAATAGGGAGCAATTTGAGAGAGGAGAATAAATGGAAATGGGATGAGGAAATTGAAGCGTGAAAAAAGAGAAAAGTCGGTCGATAATAAAACCTAGAAATGTGTGTGTCTGCGTGTGAATTAACCAAAAGAGTTATGTCCATGAATGTAGTTTGAATGTCATACTGGAGTTTCAATACTTTGGGCATTAACATTGCGATCTCGTCCAAACGGACTTGGAAACAATGTGGTTTACTGCCTTGCGAGTGAGTAAAAGACTGCAGTGTAACAAACGTCCCTATTAGGAAACTGAAAGGCTTGTTCCACTGTTTACAGAGTCTGCATAACCTGTTCTGGAACGCAGAGTTTCATCATGTCATTCCAAGAATAATACCATTTATTGTATGTGTGTTTGTGCTTGCGAGTTGCCTGGCCATTTTATGGGACTCAAGCATTTCATAGGGGTTTCTTAGACAAGGAAGAATCACAGGTAATTCTGCCAGGTCCTTCCTCTGAAAGATAGGCTATGGCACCTCATCTTCATTGGCGGTCTCCCACCCAAATACTAGCCAGGGCCAAACTTGCTTATGCTCCCAAATCAGACAGGATCTGGAGCTTTATTAGTTTAGTAAACAGACTTCCAAGTATTCTGTTAGTTTGCTGAAAATGCAACTAGACTAGAGCCAATGGCTACCGTGTTTCCCCAAAAATAAGACAGTGTCTTATACAGTAGAGTCTCACTTATCCAAGCTAAACGGGCTGGCAGAAGCTTGGATAAGCGAATATCTTGGATAATAAGGAGGGATTAAGGAAAAGCCTATTAAACATTAAATTAGGTTATGATTTTACAAATTAAGCACCGAAACATCATATTATACAACAAATTTGTCAGAAAAAGTAGTTCAATATGCAGTAATGTTATGTTGTAATTACTGTATTTACGAATTTAGCACCAAAATATCACGATATATTGAAAACATTGACTACAAAAATGGCTTGGATAATCCAGAGGCTTGGATAAGCGAGGCTTGGATAAGTGAGACTCTACTGTATTAATTTTTGCTCCCAAAGATATCCTAGGTCTTATTTTCAGGGGATGTCTTATTTTTCCATGAAGTAGAATTCACATTCTAGGAAAGAGGGGTTTATATACCTGTGGAATAATGTCCAGGGTGGGAGAAAAAACTCTTGTCAGCTTGAAGCAAGGGTGAGTGTTGCAATTGGCCACCTTGATTAGCATTGAATAGCCTTACAGCTTCAAAGCCTGGCTATCGGTATTTAAAAACTTTAAAATCGGGACAGTAAATAATGAACAACACTCAGAAAACAGAGAAATTCCAGACAGGAAACAATCAGGGCCAGCGAATACCTCCCAACAAAGGATTCCCCCAGGCAGGAAGCAGCCAGGCTTTGAAGCTGCAAATGTAGGTTTTATAATTGAAGCCTTGGGAGAAGATCCTGGATTGTGTCTCAGTCAAGTTTACTCTGCCAACGTAATAGAGATGTACCTTACACCAAATCTGGCAATTTCTCCATCCAATGGAGAATGTTGTTGGCTCTTAATCTTGGGTTGAACCAGATGGTCTGCAGATGTCAATAGCTCAAACCTGGGACTTTTTGCATGGGAAGCATCCAGAGAGCTGTGCTTTCATATGAACTTAGTATAGTGTTGGACTAGAACACCAAGGGATCAGGCTTTAGCCATGGAAACTCACTGGGTGACCCTGGGTGAATCACACTCTCTCAGCCTTACTATGAAGACATTCTGCCATGAAGATTCCCCAACAGATTCCTTTTAGAGTAGTGATTTCCAAACTCTGGTTCTTCAAGTGTTTTGAACTTCACTTTGGCCAATCGTGAGAGATTCTGAAAGATGAAGTCCAACATACATAGAGGACCAGAGTTTGGGAATCATTACTTTAAGGCAGGCATGGACAAACTAAGGCCCGGGGGCCAGATGTGCTTATCTCAGGCCCTCCTCTTATTCCCTGGCATAAGGATACAGCAGCATGGGGGAGGCAGACACAGAGCAGCTGAGAGCCCTCTGGAGTGCTCTCAGCCACCGCGTGTCTCACCTTCCTCCTGGCGTAAGGATGGTGAGAGCAGCCCCATCCTTTTACCGGGAGGATAGCTCAAGGAAGGCACGTGGTGGCTGAGAGCCCTCCAGAGCACTCTCACCCATCACGTGTCTCACCCTCCTCCCGGCATAAGCATGGTGCGAGCAGCCCCATCCGTATGCCGGGAGGACAGCTCAAGAAGACACGTGGTGGCTGAGAGCCCTCCAGAGCACTCTCAGCCACCGTGTGTCTCACCCTCCTCTGGACAGCTCAAGGAAGACACATGGTGGCTGAGAGCCCTCCAGAGCACTCTCAGCCACCGTGTGTCTCACCCTCTTCCCGGCTCTCAGCCACCGCGTGTCTCACCTTCCTCCTGGCATAAGGACGGTGAGAGCAGCCCCATCTGTATGCTGGGAGGACAGCTCAAGGAAGACACGTGGTGGCTGAGAGCCCTCCAGAGCACTCTCAGCCACTGTGTGTCTCACCCGCCTCCCGGCTCTCAGCCACCGCGTGTCTCACCTTCCTCCCAGCATAAGGACGGTGAGAGCAGCCCCGTCTGTATGCCAGGAGGACAGCTCAAGGAAGACATGTGGTGGCTGAGAGCCCTCCAGAGCACTCTCAGCCACTACGTGTCTCACCCTCCTCCTGGCATAAGGACGGCGAGAGCAGCCCCATCCTTTTACTGGGAGGACAGCTCAAGGAAGGCACGTGGTGGCTGAGAGCCCTCCAGAGCACTCTCACCCATCACGTGTCTCACCTTCCTCCCGGCATAAGGACAGCGAGAGCAGCCCCATCCTCTTACCGGGAGGACAGCTCAAGGAGGACACGTGGTGGCTGAGAGCGCTCCAAAGCACTCTCAGCCACCGCGTGTCTTGCCCTCCTCCCGGCTCTCAGCCACCGCGTGTCTTGCCCTCCTCCCGGCTCTCAGCCACCGTGTGGCTTGCCCTCCTCCCGGCTCTCAGCCACCGCGTGTCTCACCTTCCTCCCGGTATAAGGACAGCGAGAGCAGCCCCATCCTTTTACTGGGAGGACAGCTCAAGGAAGACACGTGGTGGCTGAGAGCCCTCTAGAGCACTCTCAGCCACTGCATGTCTCGCCCTCCTCCTGGTATAATGCCAAGAGGACAGCCCAAAGATCAGGGGAGAAGAATTGGGGCAGTCACCACATGTCCTGCCTTTCTCCTGGCATAAGGATGGGGAAAGCAGCCCTGTTGTCATGCTGGGAGGACAAACTGAGGATGACCCAGGCCCTGCCTTGCCCCCTCCCAGGCCCTATCCCTCGCAGGCCTATACCACCCAGCGCACAGACAGCCCCCCATCTCCCAGCCCGGCTCTCCAGACTGGGCCTGCAATACGACCCCAAGGCAAATAAGTTTGCCCATGCCTGCTTTAGATAACATAAACATCAATATCAGGGTCACCCAGTGAGTTTCCATTGCTTGGTCCCACCCTGGACCTTCGACAGAAATATAAACCTTCCTTGCTTAGTTTTTCCAATATACCTCACAACCTCTAAGGATGCCTTCACAGATGTGGGAAAAACATCAGGAGAGAATGCTTCTGGAACATGGTCATACAGCCCGGAAAACTCACAACAACCCTGTGATTCCAGTCATGAAAGCCTTCGACAACACATCAACATCTTAATAAACCGAATGAACTTTGCTGTTTGGAGTTGCTACACTTCCTCCTTTACTAGGATGGAGAATAATATGAATCAGGAAATAGGAGTATAAATGGATTTTTCAAAGTGACAGCCCTCTGAAGCCTGCTGATTCATTGTCCTTCGGGCCACAGACACCAGATAAAGGAAATACGAATAGTAAATAAAAAGGGAGGATTTCAGATAAAAATTGCAACAGCCCTTCCAGGCTGAACATCTCCCTTCACACAACTAGCCCTGGGCACCTGTCTCCAAATGTATGTTTATGCAGATTCAACCAGGGAAGAGAATGCGTCCTGCCAATTCCAGGCCCTTTTTGGCCACTTTGCAGCAAAGGAAATCACTTTGTCCAATGATTCATTAATGAAAATCTCTTGTCGCTGGAGCACCGTTGGGAGGCCGGGTGGGAAAATTGGCGTGACGAGCTTAGAAAGGACTGAATGAAGCAGATGCCGGTGGCTCATCGAGATGGCTAAGCAAAGGATAAGAGGGTGGAAGGGAGAATCAGCCTGGGAGGAGGACAATTATATAAGCCCTGTGGATACAAGGTTATTGAACTGTTTGTGGGAGAGAGCACAGGTTGCAGGAGGACTCTCCGTAAGGTATGAGTTATATCTACAACCCTTCATAAGTTAACAATGAGGCATACATAGCACATCTTCTCCCCTCTTTGCTCTCACAAACAACCCTACAAGGTAGATGGGCAGCTGTTTCTCCCCGTCCATTGCCATTGAATCAAATAAGAAGATGGTTCTTGTGTGTTTTCCAGGCTGTGTGGCCATGTTCCAGAAGTATTCTCTCCTGACGTTTCACCCACATCTATGGCAGGCATCCTCAGAGGTTGTGAGGTCTGTTGGAAACTAGGCAAGTGGGGTTTATATATCTGTGGAATAATGGCCAGGGTGGGAGAAATATAATATGCAGTGTCCAGGTTGGTTCATCAAGATTGGACAAGTCTACATAAGGACAACCAAATGCATCAATGACCAAACACAAATCAAGGAACACAAAAGGCACTGCAGGAAACAGACAGGAAACAATCAAGGTCAGCTAACACCTCCCAACAAAGGATTCCTCCAGGCAGGAAGCAGCCAGGATTTGAAGATGCAAGGCTGATCAAGGTGGCCAATTGAAACATTCACATTTGTCTCCAACAGAAAATATTTATTTCTCTCACCCTGGACATTATTCCATAGATATATAAACCCCACTTGCCTAGTTTCCAACAGACCTCACAACCTCTGAGGATGCCTGCCATAGATGTGGGTGAAACGTCAGGAGAGAATACTTGTGAAACATGGCCATACAGCACGGAAAACACACAACAACCCTGTGATCCCGGCCATGAAAGCCTTCGACAACACAAATAAGAAGACTTGTACAAGATTAATGTTTGTGTAGATGGGTCCTCCATGTGTTCAGTGTCAGTACAAGATTGATGGGAGCTTTCATTATTGGGTTGCTGTGAGTTTTCCAGGCTGTATGGCCATGTTCCAGAGGCATTCTCTCCTGACATTTTGCCCACATCTATGGCAGGCATCCTCAGAGGTTGTGAGGTCTGTTGAAAACCAGGAAAGTGGGGATGACAGTAGAGTCTCGCTTATCCAAAGTAAACGGACCGGCAGAACGTTGAATAAGCGAATATGTTGGATAATAAGGAGAGATCAAGGAAACGCTTATTAAACATTAAATTAGGTTATGATTTTACAAATTAAGCACCAAAACATTATGTTATACAACAAATTTGACAGAAAAAGTAGTAATGCTATTTTGTAATTACTGTATTTACAAATTTAGCACCAAAATATCACGATGTATTGAAAACATTGACTACAAAAATGTGTTGGATAATCCAGAACGTTGGATAAGTGAGACTCTACTGTATATATATTCCAGGGTCGGAGAAAGAACTTTTTTGCCTGCTTGAGGCAAGTGTGGATGTTGCCATTGGCCAGCTTGATTAGCCCTGAATGGCCTTGCAGCTTCAATGCCTGGCAGCTTCCTGCCTGGGGGAATCCTTTGTTGGGAAGAGTTAACTGGCCCTGATTGTCATGTCTGGAATTCCTGTTTTCTGAGTGTTGTTCTTTATTTATTCCTCGACAAAACACCCAAGAGGACCCAAGTTTGCCCATGCCAGAAACTCAAAACTTTATAACACTTCTGCCCATGCCAGAATCCCAGAAACTCAAAACTTTATAACACTTGGCTATACTTATAAACATCCAGTTTTTCTGTTAATAAAGCCTCTGTATGGCTTCTTAAAGAGTGAAAAATCAAGATTTTGTTAGAAAGTAACTGTGTTCAAACCCTGAGCAACAAACACATAGTATTAAATTAAAACACAATCAATGTTGGAGATTCGATGAAACACGTAGGAATTTTACCCTGCCTCCAAGACAATCTGCATGGCATCCAAAGCAAACACTCATCTCTTTAAGAGACGGACTGTGTTTACCGGAAGCCAGCAACTTTCCAGGGATTTACAGAATCCTTCCCAATGTTTTAGAACTCCTTATCAGCCCCAAGAAGTATACAAAGGATTATATGGAGTTTATTCCTGTGAGTTTTCCAGCCTGTATGGCCATGCTCCAGGAGCATTCTCTCCTGACTTTTCACCCACATCTGTGGCAGGCATCTTCAGAGGTTGTGAGGTCTGTTGGAAACTAGGCAAGTGGGGTGGGAGAAAGAACTCTTGTCTATTGGAGGCAAGTGTGAATGTTTCATTTGGCCACCTTGATTAGCATTGAATAGCCTTGCAGCTTCAAAGCCTGGCTGCTTCCTGCCTGGGGGAATCCTTTGTTGGGAGGTGTTATTATTATTATCCAAAATATGGGGGGAGGGGGTGAATCCAAGGTCTCCATTTAAATCTTCGAGTCCCCACATCAGATCAACAAAGCTAGACAAATGCTATATACCAGAGTGTCAGATTTTGGTGTTCAAAGACTGTAATATGAGCATATGCCTCTGTTATCTGGATTCTGCAAATGGGAGACTGTGTCATCAACAACAACAATAAACTAGTGGCATCTCTCACATCCTTTCCTGAAGTCTTCAATGGAATTCAGCTACAAACTAACCTATGTCATCATACGCCAACCCTGTTGGTGATGAAGGGGACTTGAAACCATAACAACAACAACGACAACAACAACAACAACAACAAGTGGAACTCTCTCTCTGCCCCAGAGTGTGGTGAAAGCTCCTTCTTTGGAGGCTTTTAAGCAGAGGCTGGATGGCCATCTGTCGGGGGTGCTTTGGATGTAATTTTCCTGCTTCTTAGCAGGGGGTTAGACTAGATGGCCTGTGGGGTCTCTTCCAGCTCTATGATTCCAACAACAACAACAAAAACAACAGCCTTAATTCTACAATATTGATGCACCCCTAGTGTGGTGCTGTCTGAAAACTATGATATAATAATAATAATAATAATAATAATAATAATAATAATAATAATAGAAAATGCATGAAATCTACAGTTGTAGATAGATGCTGCCTGGAAACCACGATTAAATAGTAATAATCTGCAATATAGACGTACTCTGAGTATGATGGAAACCATGATATAATAATAATAATAATAAGTAGTAGTAGTAGTAATGATAATGTCTATAATGTTAATGATGATGATAATAACGATGATGATCATGATAGTGTTAATAGTGATGTTAGTGGTAATAATAATGTCAGTGCTAATAATGATGATAATGTTAATAATAATGATGGTGGTGATGATAACAATAATGATAATGTTAATGATAATAATGATGATAGTGATGATGATGATGATGATGATACTGATAATAATTACAATGATAATAATAATGATCATGATAGTGTTAGCAATAATGTTAATGATGATAATAATGATGATGGTGATGTCAATGTTTATAATGATGACGATAATGATAATGTTAATTATGATCATAATGGTAATAATAAGGTGATAATTATATTGATAATGATAAAAAAATACTGATTATGATAATGTTAATGATATTAGTAATGGTGATGATGATGATAAGGTTAATAATAATGATGATGATAATGGTAATAATGATGGTGTGTTGTCGAAGGTTTTTGTGAATGGAATCACTGGGTTGCTCACTGGGTTGCTGTGAGTTTTCTGGGCTGTATGGCCATGTTCCAGAAGCATTCTCATCTGACATTTCACCCACATCTATGGCAGGCATCCTCAGAGGTTGTGAAGTCTGTTAGAAACTAGGCAAGTTGGGATTTATATATCCGTGGAATAATATCCAGGGTGGGAGAAAGAACTCTTTATCTGTTTGACAAGAGAAGTCAGCCATAGCAGAACACTTGATAAACCAACCTGGACAAAGCATATTATTTGATAACACAGAAATTCTGGACCACTCTAACAACTACATTCCAGACTACAAAGAGAAGCCACTGAAATCCACAAACATGTGGACAATTTCAACAGAAAGGAGGAAACCATGAAAAGGAACGAAATCTGCCACTGGTATAAAAAAAAAAACTCAAAAGGATTTCCCCATGCAGAAAGCAACCAGGCTTTGAAGCTGCAAGGCTATTCAAAGCTAATCACAACCTCTGAGGATGCCTGCCATAAATGTGGGTGAAACGTCAGGAGAGAATACTTCTAGAACATGGCCATACAGCCCGGAAAACATACAACAATTCACACTTTCTTCCAACAGACAAGAGTCCTTTCTCCCACCCTGGACATTATTCCACAGATATATAAACCCCACTTGCCTAGTTTCCAACAGACCTCACATGCCATACATAGATATGGGTGAAATGTCAGGAGAGAATGCTGCTGGGGCATGGTCAGACAAAGAAAACTCACAGCAACTGGGTGATAATGTTAATGATAATAATAATAATAGTTAAGGATAACAATAACACTAATAATGATGTTAATGATAATAATAGTGATAATAATGTTAAGGATAGTTAAAGATAACAATAACAATAATGGTGATGATAGTGATGATGTTAATGATAATAATAATGACAGTTAAGGATAATAATAACACTAATAATGATGTTAATGATAATAATAGTGATAATAATGTTAAGGAGAGTTAAGGATAACAATAACAATAATGGTGATGATAGTGATGATGTTAATGATAATAATAATGACAGTTAAGGATAACAATAACACTAATGTTGATGTTAATGATAATAATAATAGTGATAATAATGTTAAGGAGAGTTAAGGATAACAATAACAATAATGGTGATGATAGTGATGATGTTAATGATAATAATAATGATAGTTAAGGATAACAATAACACTAATGTTGATGTTAATGATAATAATAATAGTGATAATAATGTTAAGGATAGTTAAGGATAACAATAACAATAATGGTGATGATAGTGATGATGTTAATGATAATAATAATGACAGTTAAGGATAGCAATAACACTAACGATGATGTTAATGATAATAATAATAGTGATAATAATGTTAAGGAGAGTTAAGGATAACAATAACAATAATGGTGATGATAGTGATGATGTTAATGATAATAATAATGATAGTTAAGGATAACAATAACACTAATGTTGATGTTAATGATAATAATAATAGTGATAATAATGTTAAGGATAGTTAAGGATAGCAATAACAATAATGGTGGTGATAAGTGATGATGTTAATGATAATAATAATAATAATAATAATAATAAAGGATAATAATAACACTAATGATGATGTTAATGATAATAATAATAGTGACAATAATGTTCATGATAGTTAAGGATAACAAGAACAATAATGATGATGTTAATGATAATAATAATAATAGTAATAATAATGTTCATGATAGTTAAGAATGACAATAATTATGATGTTAATGATAATAATAATAGTGATAATAATGTTAAGGATAATAATAGCATTAATGGTGATGATAGTGACTATGTTAGTGATAGTAAAAATAGTGGTAATAATGTTCATGATAGTTAAGGATAACAACAATAATAATGTCTATGATGATGATGATGTTACTGATAGTAAAGACAGCAGTGATGATGCTGTGTTGTCGAAGGCTTTCATGGCCGGGATCACAGGGTTGCTGTATGTCTTTCGGGCTGTGTGGCCATGTTCCAGAAGTATTCTCTCCTGACGTTTCGCCCACATCTATGGCAGGCATCCTCAGAGATTGTGAGGCATATAGAGAAACTAGGCAAGGAAGGTAAATATAAATAGGCCGGGCTGTGGCGCAGGCTGGATAGCAAGCCAGCTGCAACAAATCACTCTGACCAAGAGGTCATGAGTTCGAGGCCAGCCCGTGCCTGCGTCTTGTCTCTGTTCTATGTTATGGCATTGAATGTTTGCCTTTATGTGTGCAATGTGATCCGCCCTGAGTCCCCTTCGGGGTGAGAAGGGCGGAATATAAATGCTGTAAATAAATAAATGAATAAATATCTGTGGAGAGTCCAGGGTGTGAAAAGAGTCCTTTGTCAGTTGGAAGCCAGCGCTAATGTTTCAGTTAATCACCCTAATTAGCATTGGGCAAAGTTTGTCTCTTGCCTGGGGGGCATCCTTTGTTCAGAGTCATTAGCCGTCCTTGGGGCTCCTCTGCCCTCAGAGTGTTGCTTCCCATCTACTGTTCTGATTTTTGAGGTTTTTTTTTAAATACGGGTAGCCAGATTTTGTTCATTTTCATGGTTTCCTCCTTTCTGCCTAGTTTATCCTTCCTTGCCTAGTTTCTCCATGCCGGAATATAAATGCTGTAAAGAAATAAAGAAATAAATATCTGTGGAGAGTCCAGGGTGTGACAAGAGTCCTTTGTCAGTTGGAAGCCAGCGCTAATGTTTCAGTTAATCGCCCTAATTAGCATTGGTTTGCCTCTTGTCTGGGGGGCATCCTTTGTTCGGAGTCATTAGCCGTCCTTGGGGCTCCTCTGCCCTCAGAGTGTTGCTTCCCATCTACTGTTCTGATTTTTGAGGTTTTTTTTAAATACAGTAGAGTCTCACTTATCCAACACTCGCTTATCCAACGTTCTGGATTATCCAACGCATTTTTGTAGTCAATGTTTTCAATACATCGTGATATTTTGGTGCTAAATTCGTAAATACAGTAATTACTACGTAGCATTCCTGCATATTGAACTACTTTTTCTGTCAAATTTGTTGTATAACATGATGTTTTGGTGCTTCATTTGCAAAATCATAACCTAATTTGATGCTTAATAGGCTTCTCCTTAAGCTCTCCTTATTATCCAACATATTTGCTTATCCAACGTTCTGCCGGCCCGTTTATGTTGGATAAGTGAGACTCTACTGTACGGGTAGCCAGATTTTGTTCATTTTCATGGTTTCCTCCTTTCTGCCTAGTTTATCCTTCCTTGCCTAGTTTCTCCATGCCGGAATATAAATGCTGTAAATAAATAAATAAATAAATATCTGTGGAGAGTCCAGGGTGTGACAAGAGTCCTTTGTCAGTTGGAAGCCAGCGCTAATGTTTCAGTTAATAGCCCTAATTAGCATTGGAAAGGGTTGTTGTGTGTCTTTCGGGCTGTGTGGCCATGTTCCAGAAGCATTCTCTCCTGACGTTTCGCCCACATCTATGGCAGGCATCGGATGCCTGCCATAGATGTGGGCGAAACGTCAGGAGAGAATGCTTCTGGAACATGGTCACACAGCCCGAAAGACACACAACAACCCTGTGATCCTGGCCATGAAAGCCTTCGACAACACATTGAGCATTGGAAAGGTTTGCCTCTTGCCTGGGGGGCATCCTTTGTTCGGAGTCATTAGCCGTCCTTGGGGCTCCTCTGCCCTCAGAGTGTTGCTTCCCATCTACTGTTCCGATTTTTGAGTTTTTTTTAAAATACGGGTAGCCAGGTTTTGTTCATTTTCATGGTTTCGTCCTTTCTGCCTAGTTTATCCTTCCTTGCCTAGTTTCTCCATTCCTCACAACCTCTGAGGATGCCTGCCACAGATGTGGGCGAAACGTCAGGAGAGAATACTTCTGGAACATGGCCATACAGCCCGAAAGACATACAACAAGCCAGTGATGCTGCTGCCGGAAGGCGCTTTGGGGGAAACACTCACCGGGATGTGCTGCTGGAGGAAAGGGGGCTGGCTGCCCTTCTTCTTCTTCTTCTTCTTCTTCTTCTTCTTCTTCTTCTTCTTCTTCTTCCCCTTCTCCTCCTGCTCCTCCCCGTGGGGCGGCGAGGGGATCGGGGCCCCTGCCTTTCCCGCCGGAGGAGGGCTGGGTGGGGCAGAGAGAGAGAGAGAGCCCAAGGAGGGAGGGAAGGAATGAAGGAAGGAGAGGAGGAAGGAAAGAAGGAAGGAAGGAAGGAAGGAGAGGAGGGAGGAGAGGAGAGGGGAGCCCCGGAGGCGCGCCGGAGCTGCTGTCCACGGCGGCGGTGGTGCTGAAATGCGCCTCTGCCTCTCTCTCTCTCTCTCTCGCCGCGCCCGGCTCAGCCCTTGTAGCGTAGGCTAGTGGCCATGGCAACCCCACGTCACATAGTTTGAGGGATGGGAGACCCAGGCGGGAAGGGAGGAGGAAGAGCGAAGCAGCCCAGCAGAGGAAAACCCGGCCCGCGCTCGCCCGGCAATAGAGAACAGCTCGCCCAAAGCCAAGGAAAGAGGAGCAGGGAATTGTATCATGTGAATGGGCCCAGTGTTGCACTTTGCCCCCTTGAATCAAATTTATCATGCTGAGGTGAGAACCAGTGTAGATCAAAAACAGTCCTTTTGGGACTTGAGAGCCAACAACAACAACAACAATTTATTGATTAGCCAGTTGGCCTTATCAAGGACAGACAATACAAAAACAACATACAACATACATCTGGTTCAATGTGTTGTCGAAGGCTTTCATGGCCGGGATCACAGGGTTGTTGTGTGTCTTTCGGGCTGTGTGGCCATGTTCCAGAAGCATTCTCTCCTGACGTTTCGCCCACATCTATGGCAGGCATCCTCAGAGGTTGTGAGGTATGGAGAAAACTAAGCAAAGAGGTAAATATATATCTGTGGAAAGTCTAGGGTGAGAGAGGTCAGTGTGAATGTGTGTAGTTAATCACTTTAATTAGCATTGAAAAGCTTATCTGCTGTCTTCTTCCTGCCTCTGGGGCATCCTTTGTTTAGAGTCGTTAACTGCCCTAGGTTGATTCATGTCTGGAAATCCTCTGTTTTCAGAGTATTGCTTTTTATTTACTGTTCTGATTCTTGAGGTTTTTTTTAGTTTTTTTTTTTAAACTCAAGAATCAGAACAGTAAATAAAAAGCAATACTCTGAAAACAGAGGATTTCCAGACATGAATCAACCTAGGGCAGTTAACGACTCTAAACAAAGGATGCCCCAGAGGCAGGAAGAAGACAGCAGATAAGCTTTTCAATGCTAATTAAAGTGATTAACTACACATTCACACTGACCTCTCTCACCCTAGACTTTCCACAGATATATATTTACCTCTTTGCTTAGTTTTCTCCATACCTCACAACCTCTGAGGATGCCTGCCATAGATGTGGGCGAAACGTCAGGAGAGAATGCTTCTGGAACATGGCCACACAGCCCGAAAGACACACAACAACCCTACATCTGGTTCACTTAAAATAAAATACAGATATACAGGTGTCTGCCTGCTTGGTGCCAATGTAGTTTAGCTAAAGATCCAACCCTGACTGGTGGGCCCCCCTAATAGCAGGTCTATGTACTCACATAAATAACACTGCCAACATTCCTACAGGTTGGAAATTGGCAATAATTATCCCTATTTACAAAAAAGGGTGCAAAAAAGATCCAAAAAACTACAGACCTATCAGCCTAATAGATATAGTGGCCAAAATCTACTCTAAAGTGCTTCTTTCTAAATTAGAGCTTTGGGAATATGATAATAAAATTCTATCAGAAGAACAAGCCGGCTTCAGATCAGGAAGATCCACCATGGATAACTGTTTTATCCTAAACCACCTAATATACAAACATCTAAAAAGAAAGAGTAGACTTTATGTTGCTTTCATTGATCTAAAAGCAGCCTTTGACAGCATCAACAGAGAGCTCCTCTGGCAAAAACTAACAGTACATGGAATAGACTTGAGAGCCAATAAAGTCACTCAGAAACCATTACAACGTGTGTGGGAAACGTGCAGCCCTTTATGTTTTGTTCAATTACAATTTCCAGGCATGATCGCCAACTTAATCAGTGGTGAAGTGTGTATGCAGCTTCTTTATGACTTGTTTTTATGGTTTGATTATTGGTTTCATTGGTTTTCTTGTCTTGTTTTTATTGTTCTGTTCGGGCTTGACCCCATGTAAGCCGCCCCGAGTCCCTTCGGGGAGATGGGGCGGGGTATAAGAATAAAAATATTATATATTATTATTATATATATCCCTGGAGCTTCCCAAGCCCTCTGAGATAAATGCCGGGCGCAGGAATCCAAGACAAACATGCCACACAGATATACAGTAGAGTCTCACTTATCCAAACTAAACGGGCCGGCAGAACCTTGGATAAGCGAATATTTATTTATTTACTTAGTTATTATTATTTATCACAATATTTATATCCCGCCCTTCTCACCCAACAGGGGACTCAGGGCAGCTTACGATAAAACACATACAGTAGAGTCTCACTTATCCAAAATAAACGGGCCAGCAGAACGTTGGATAAGCAAATATGTTGGATTAAGGAAAAGCCTATTAAACATCAAATTAGGTTTCACCCACATCTATGGCAGGCATCCTGAGAGGTTGTGAGGTCTGTTAGAAACTAGGCAAGTGGGGTTGATATGTACAGTAGAGTCTCACTTATCCAAGCTAAACGGGCTGGCAGAAGCAAATATCTTGGATAATAAGGAGGGATTAAGGAAAAGCCTATTAAACATCAAATTAGGTTATGATTTTACAAATTAAGCACCAAAAAATCATGTTATACAACAAATTTGACAGAAAAAGTAGTTCAATATGCAGTAATGCTAAGTAGTAATTATTGTATTTATGAATTTAGCACCAAAATATCATCATATGTTGAAAACATTGACTACAAAAATGTGTTGGATAATCCAGAATATTGGATAAGTGATTGTTGGATAAATGAGACTCTACTGTACATATCAACCCCACTTGCCTAGTTTCTAACAGACCTCACAACCTCTGAGGATGCCTGCCATAGATGTGGGTGAAACGTCAGGAGAGAATGCTTCTGGAACATGGCCAGATGGCCCGGAAAACTGACAGCAGCCCAGAAATTCTGGCCATGAAAGCCTTCCACAACACACTGCCACAAGCTGCTCTTTCCCAAGGAGTTGGAGAGACATCCCCATCACTTGGATCTGTCCAAAGGGAAACATCTAAAATAATAATACAGTAGAGTCCCGTTTAGCTTGGATAAGTGAGACTCTACTGTATTTGTCCACACTTTATTGTATACTAGATCAGGGGGTTCTCAAACTTTTTCAGCCATGGAGCCCTTTTTGAAGCAGAAGTTTTTCATGGAGCCCCAATAAATGTTTATATATAATATAATACAGTAGAGTCTCACTTAACCAAGCTAAACGGGCTGGTAGAAGCTTGGATAAGCGAATATCTTGGATAATAAGGAGGGATTAAGGAAAAGCCTATTAAACATAAAATTAGGTTATGATTTTACAAATTAAGCGCCAAAACATCATGTTATACAACAAATTTGTCAGAAAAAGTAGTTCAATACGCAGTCATGTTATCTTGTAATTACTGTATTTACGAATTTAGCACCAAAATATCATGATATATTGAAAACATTGACTACAAAAATGGCTTGGATAATCCAGAAGCTTGGATAAGCGAGGCTTGGATAAGTGAGACTCTACTGTACATATCAACCCCACTTGCCTAGTTTCTAACAGACCTCACAACCTCTCAGGATGCCTGCCATAGATGTGGGTGAAACGTCAGGAGAGAATGCTTCCGGAACATGGCCAGACAGCCCGGAAAACTCACAGCAACCCCGTGATTCTGGCCATGAAAGCCTTCCACAACACACTGCCACAAACCGCTCTTTCCCAATGAGTTGGAGAGACATCCCCATCATTTGGATCTGTCCAAAGGGAAACATCTACAATAATAATACAGTAGAGTCTCACTTATCCAAGCTAAATGGGCCGGTAGAAGCTTGGATAAGCGAATATCTTGGATAATTTATTTATTTATTTATTTATTTTTCAAACTTATATGCCGCCACTCCCCTAGGGCTCGGGGCGGCTTACAAGAACCGGCTAAAATCAACAATTTAAAAACATCTTAAAACATCTTTAAAACATCTTTAAAAATATCTTAAAAACATCCTAAAAGCACCTTTTAAAACATCTAACAGAACTCAAAGGCCTGCCGAAAGAGGTGTGTCTTACATGCCCTGTAATAAGGAGGGATTAAGGAAAAGCCTATTAAACATAAAATTAGGTTATGATTTTACAAATTAAGCGCCAAAACATCATGTTATACAACAAATTTGTCAGAAAAAGTAGTTCAATACGCAGTCATGTTATCTTGTAATTACTGTATTTACGAATTTAGCACCAAAATATCATGATATATTGAAAACATTGACTACAAAAATGGCTTGGATAATCCAGAAGCTTGGATAAGCGAGGCTTGGATAAGTGAGACTCTACTGTACATATCAACCCCACTTGCCTAGTTTCTAACAGACCTCACAACCTCTGAGGATGCCTGCCATAGATGTGGGTGAAACGTCAGGAGAGAATGCTTCTGGAACATGACCAGACAGCCCGGAAAACTCACAGCAACCCAGTGATTCTGGCCATGAAAGTCTTCCACAACACACTGCCACAAACTGCTCTTTCCCAAGGAGTTGGAGAGACATCCCCATCATTTGAATCTGTCCAAAGGGAAACATCTACAATAATAATCATCATCATCATCATCATCATCATCACACAGTCCTAAACGCTTGGGAAGTGTTCGACTTGTGATTTTGTGATATGAAATCCAGCATATCTATCTTGTTTGCTGTGCCATAATAAAATAATAATAATAATAATAATAATAATAATAATAATAATAATAATAATAATGTGTTGCTTTACAGAATCCTTCCCAATGTTTAGACTGCAACTCCTTATCAGCCCCAGGTAGTATGGGCAATACAAAGGAATAAATGGAGTTATTGTTGGGTGGTTGTGAGTTTTCTGGGTTGTATGGCTATGCTCCAGAAGCATTCTCCCCTGACATTTCGCCCCCATCTATGGCAGGCATCCTCAGAGGTTGTGAGGTCTGTTGGAAATGAGACAAGTGGGGTTTATATATCTGTGGAATAATGTCCAGGGTGGGAGAAAGAGGTCTTGACTGTTGGAGGCAAGTGTGAATGTTGCAATTGGCCAGCTTGTTTGCTGTGTCATACAATAAAATAATAATAATAATAATAATAATAATAATAATAATAATAATAATAATAATAAACCATGTGGGACTTCCGAATCCAGACTGACAAAGTTCTGGAACACAACACACCAGACACCACAGTTGTGGAAAAGAAAAAGGTTTGTATCATTGATGTCGCCATTCCAGGTGACAGTCGCATTGACGAAAAACAACAGGAAAAACTCAGCCGCTATCAGGACCTCAAGATTGAACTTCAAAGACTCTGGCAGAAACCAGTGCAGGTGGTCCCGGTGGTGATCGGCACATTGGGTGCTGTGCCAAAAGATCTCACCCGGCATTTGGAAACAATAGACATTGACAAAATTACGATCTGCCAACTGCAAAAGGCCACCCTATTGGGATCTACGCACATCATCCGAAAATACATCACACAGTCCTAGACACTTGGGAAGTGTTCGAGTTGTGATTTTGTGATACGAAATCCAGCATGTCTATCTTGTTTGCTGTGTCATACAATAAAATAATAATAATAATAATAATAATAATAATAATAATAATAATAATAATAATACTTTATTTTTCTATCCCACCACCATCTCCCCGGAGGGACTCGGGGCGGCTAACATAGGGGCACAGCCCAAAACAGAGACAAAGTATAAACAGTTTAAAACACATGGCAAAAATTGAGAACAAAGATACAACAGTCAAATAAAAAGATCAATTAAAAACATTGCATATAATAGGACATAAATAACCAAGCAAATGAAGTAATAATATAGATATCAACCACTATGGGTAAAAGGGGGGTCAGGCCTAAGAATATACATGTAGAAGATACAATAGTTCTAACATTTATTGTGTGGCTAAATTGTAATGTTTACATTTCAGTTTGTTCAACTATTTTTCTTTTTTGTTTGTTCCAGTTAAATTGACACAAACTTCGAAAGCTTGGATCTATTACTCAAAACAATGTAAGCTTTATAGATTTATTTAGTAGATAAATCTGAGCATTGATAGCCACAATTTGAATTCATAATTGTGATATACTGGCTTTTTAAAATACTAAACCAATGTTTGCCCACAAAACCAAAGATATACAATGTCAATGATAAATCAACTGTTATATACATTGTAGATTGGTATTAAGTGATATAAAGTTGGTACAGAATTTCTGTACCAATTGTATTTAAGTTAATATTAATCTACATTGTATATAATAGTTGATTTATCACTGACATTGTATATCTTTGGTTTTGTGGGTAAACATTGGTTTGGCTTTAATATTTTTTAAAAACTAAACATTAGATTGGGTTGCTGTGAGTTTTTCGGGCCATGTTCCAGAAGCATTCTCTCCTGACTTTCCGCCCACATCTATGGCAGGCATCCTCAGAGGTTGTGAGGTCTGTTGGAAACTAGGCAAGTGGGGTTTATATATCTATGGAATAATGTCGAGGGTGAGAGAAAGAAATATTTTCTGTTGGAGACAAGTGTGAATGTTGCAATTGGCCACCTTGATCAGCCTCTTGCATCTTCAAATCCTGGCTGCTTCCTGCCTGGAGGAATCCTTTGTTGGGAGGTGTTAGCTGACCTTGATTGTTTCCTGTCTGTTTCCTGCAGTGCCTTTTGTGTTCCTTGATTTGTGTTTGGCCATTGATGCATTTGGTTGTCCTTATGTAGACTTGTCCAACCTTGATGAACCAACCTGGACACTGCATATTATATGAGAACACAGAAATGCTGGACCACTCTAACCATGTCAGACTACACAGAGAAATCATCGAAATCCATGATAAACATGTGGACAATTTCAACAGAAAGGAGGAAACCATGGAAATGAATAAAATCTGGCTACCAGTATTTATTTATTTTTTAAAAAAACCCTCTAAAATCAGGACAGTAAATAAAGAACAACACACAGAAAACAGGGGAATCCCAGACAGGAAACAGTCAGGGCCAGCTAACACTTCCCAACAAAGGATTCCTCCAGGCAGAAAGCAGCCAGGCTTTGAAGCTGCAAGGCCATTCAATGCTAATCAAGGTGGCCAGTTGCAACACTCCCACTTGGTGCTCATCAGAACTTGATGCCACAGTTATCAGAGTCTAGGGCAGTGATGGCCAACCTATAACACGCATGTCAGCACTGACATGCCTAGCCATTGTTGCTGACACGCTGCCGCATGCAAATTGATTGGATGACTAATATCTTTTGTGGCCAAATTTGGTGTGATTTGGTCCAGTGGTTTTGTTGTTTACTCCATGGGAATTATGCACATTACATACATACACACACACACACACACACACACACACACACACACACATATATATATATATATATATATATATATATATATATATATATATTCATTCTATTATTATTCTATTATTATTGTAGTATATTATATTATTATTATTATTATTATTATATTATTCATTATTCATGACTACATTGAAACTACAATAGAGAGAAATCAGCGTGGAAACTGCAAGAGGTACCATAGGTTGTTGTACATGGAAATACTGGTAGTAAATAGTTTTTGATTTATTAAATACAGTTATATATATTGTGAAATTATGGTTTTTTTCTTGAAGTGACACACCACCCAAGTCATGCTAGGTTTTTGGTGAATTTTGACACACCAAGTGCAAAAGGTTGCCCAACATTGGACTAGGGAGATGTCAATTTACTTAGGACCAAATTTAATATTGCTGCCCGACAATGTGGACCAGAGACTTTACTCATTCTTTCCCACCACTTGTAAGCTTAACCCTTGCCCATTTCGATCCATAACATTTATCAGAACTGGATTGATCGGGTGGCCCCAGAGGCTGGTGAACATCTCTACCATGAAATAGGATCAGTAAACGAAAACATGTTTGGAAAGCCTAACAAATTGACCTGTATACTTATTCTTAACCCAGAAACACACACAAAACCCCAAAAGTTCCATGCATCTGTAGAGAGGAAGATGGTTGTTCATCCTATGGTCTCTTTCAAGGGAAAGAAAGTCTATCAATGGAAGAGTCAACTCATTTACCACTACAGTAGAGTCTCGCTTATCCAACGTAAACGGGCCGGCAGAACATTGGATAAACGAATATGTTGGATAATAAGGAGAAATTAAGGAAAAGCCTATTAAACGTCAAATAAGGTTATGTTTTTACAAATTAAGCACCAAAACATTATGTTATACAACAAAGTTGACAGAAAAAGTAGTTCAATACACAGCAATGCTACCCTGTTTCCCCTAAAATAAGACATCCCCATAAAATAAGACCTAGTAGAGGTTTTGCTGAATTGCTAAATATAAGGCCTGCCCCAAAAGTAAGACCTAGCAAAGTTTTTGTTCGGAAGCATGCCCACCAAACAGAACACCAGAGCATGCAGGATTGGTAAATGTACGTGCCATAAAGTGTTGTACATGGAAATATTGGTAGTAATAAGAAATTCTTGATAGGATTCACAGTTTGTCTGGTTATGCTGGTTTATGACAACTACTGTACTGTATATAATAAATGTTCATTTTTTTGTTCAACAATAAATGTGAATTCTTCTTGATGGAAAAATAAGACCTAGAGCATCTTTGGGAGCAAAAATTAATATAAGACACTGTCTTATTTTTGGGGAAACACGGTATGTGGTAATTACTGTATTTACGAATTTAGCACCAAAATATCACTATGTATTAAAACATTGACTACTAAAATGCGTTGGATAATCCAAAACGTTGGATAAGCGAGTATTGGATAAGTGAGACTCTACTGTACTTGATAGGATAAGAATGTCAAATGACAAGAAAGGAGTTTTCAAGTAGCCATTATGACGAATTCTCTGGATTCCATAGCATTGCACCACAGCCATTAAACTGTAGCAAATGGTCGCAAACTCCATTAATCTTAGAAAGTCTTTTTATTGCAAGATATTAGACAGATGGCTGTAGGCAACCTGTCAGAACTGTTGAGGGTCATTGCCAACTCTGTGGTTCTTTTCTCATCCACTGATGCGGTGCACATACAGTAGAGTCTCACTTATCCAACATTCGCTTATCCAGCGTTCTGGATTATCCAACGCATTTTTGTAATCAATGTTTTCAATACATAGTGATATTTTGGTGCTAAATTCATAAATACAGCAATTACTACATAGCTATGCTGCTTATTGAACTTCTTTTTCTGCCAAATTTGTTGTATAACATGATGTTTTGGTGCTTAATTTGTAAAATCATAACCTAATTTGGTGTTTAATAGGCTTCTCCTTAATCTCTCCTTATTATCCAACATATTCGCTTATCCAACGTTCTGCCGGCCCGTTTATGTTGGATAAGTGAGACTCTACTGTATAACAAAATAATTATTTGGCTCAATGTGTTGTCGAAGGCTTTCATGGCTGGGATCACAGGGTTGTTGTATGTCTTTCGGGCTGTGTGGCCATGTTCCAGAAGTATTCTCTCCTGACGTTTCGCCCACATCTATGGCAGGCATCCTCAGAGGATGCCTGCCATAGATGTGGGCAAAACGTCAGGAGAGAATACTTCTGGAACATGGCCACACAGCCCGAAAGACATACAACAACCCAATTATTTGGCTTCCAATGATGCACATATCCATCCTATATTCACTTGAGGCTACATATATTCCTTGTTATTTGTCCAAGCTCTACAGCAGACTTTTAAAATTCGGGCTTCAGTGTTGGATTAGAAAATTGAAGGCTTAGCAGGATTGCACCGAGGTATGGTATTTTGTCCTGTTTGGGCATTCATTAATTTACTCCGGCTTGTTTTTTTGCTGGATAAAGCTATTATATTTGGACTTCCTCTATTTCATCTCGTCGGCTGTGTGCTGCGAGCCCTCAGGGTGTTCAATATAATCATGCCTATATCGCTTGGCACGTATCTGCTGATGAAGACCATTCGGGTCAAAGCATGTTCTGGCGACGGATTTTAATTTCAAACTCTGCCAATGCTTCTTGTGCCGTTCATCATTTCAACTTTCTGCTCTAATTTGATATTAAGGATGTTTACGGTCATTATAATGTTCTAATTCTTTCTATTTGCATAGGATAAACAGGTCTGTCCCCCCAAACACCAAGGGACCTGTCTATCCTTGGTCTGTGATTATTAAAACGGATTAGCAATTCATGTTTATGACTTGTAAAGATGACCTTAAAGCATTCTCCATCAGAAGAGGGGAAATAATCAATCTCCTTCTGGATATTGAACTACAGTAGAGTCTCACTTATCCAACATAAACGGGCCGGCAGAACGTTGAATAAGCGAATATGTTGGATAATAAGGAGAGATTAAAGAAAAGCCTATTAAACATCAAATTAGGTTATGATTTTACACATTAAGCACCAAAACATCATGTTATACAACAAATTTGACAGAAAAATTAGTTCAATACACAGTAATGTCATGTAGTAATTACTGTATTTACGAATTTAGGACCAAACTATCACAATGTATTGAAAACATGGACTACAAAAATGTGTTAGATAATCCAGAACGTTGGATAAGTGAGACTCTACTGTATTGATCCCATCCTCCCTTAGGTAAAAGTAAAGATTTTCGCCTGATATTAAATACAGTCGTGTCCAACTCTAGGGGTTAGTGCTCATCTCAATTTCAAAGTTTTTGACATACAGTAGTCTCTCGCTTATCAAACCTTCGCTTATCCAATGTGCTGTATTATCCAACACAGTTTCCCTTTTAATAGTCAATGTTTTTGCAATCAATGTTTTCAATACATTGTGATGTTTTGTTACTACATTCGTAAATACAGTAATTACTACCGTGTATTGAGCCGCTTTTCTTGTCAATTTGTTGTAAAACATGATGTTTTGGTGCTTAATTTGTAAAATCATAACCTAATTTGATGTTTAATAGGCTTTTCCTTAATCCCTCCTTATTATCCAACATTTTCACTTATCCAACATTCTTCCGGCCCATTTATGTTGGATAAGTGAAACTCTACTGTATTATCTTCTTTCTGGTTATTATGGTGTTATATTGTATCACTGTGTTTTAATCCGTTTTATTTTATTTTATTTGTTGTGTTGATACTGTTCTTTAGTTATTTATATATGTTATAGCTTGTTATATTTTGATTTTGTTCTGGGCTTGGCCCCGTGTTAGCTGCCCCAAGTTCCTTCGGGGAGATGGAGGCAGGATAGAAAAATAAAGTGTGTGTGTATATATATATATAAATGATTATTAAGCTGAAGAGCCGGTGTTGTCCATAGACACCTCCAAGGTCATATGGCTGGCATGACTGCATGGAGCACTGTTACATTCCCGCTGGAGCGGTACCTATTGATCTACTCACATTTGCATGTTTTCGAACTGCTAGGTTGGCAGGAGCTGGGGCTAACAGCGGGAGCTCACTCTGCTCCCCGGATTTGAACCTGCAACCTTTCGGTCCGCAAGTTCAGCAGCTTAGTTCTTTAACACACTGCGCCATTCTCCCTTGCTATATGGCTAACTTGTCCAACATCTGGCAGCAAACTTTTCTCTGGCAAATACAACCAAACACATGTTGAAGGGATAGGAGTCTGTGATAGGATGCGATCCTATAAACAGGTTAAAGATCAAGATTTCATTAAGCTTGTGTTTACAGATGATCTTAATGTACAGTAGATTCTCACTTATCCAACATTTGCTTATCCAACGTTCTGGATTATCCAACGCAGTTTGCCTCCCGCCCCGATCCACAGCTGTTTATCTAGGCAGCAAGGATTGAACTTTTTATGGATTTAATTTCCAACAACGTTTTTACTGTAAGTTCATTTTATGCCATTCTATCTTTATTTGTAGTCCATTTGTTAGTAGCCAATTTTTTTAGACAATGTTTTCAATATACAGTAGAGTCTCACTTATCCAACACTCACTTATCCAAGGTTCTGGATTATCCAATGCATTTTTGTAGTCAATGTTTTCAATATATCGTGATATTTTGGTGCTAAATTCATAAATACAGTAATTACTACATAGCATTACTGCATATTGAACTACTTTTTCTGTCAAATTTGTTGTCTAACATGATGTTTTGGTGCTTAATTTGTAAAATCATAACCTAATTTGATGTTTAATAGGCTTTTCCTTAATCTCTCCTTATTATCCAACATATTTGCTTATCCTACGTTTTGCCGGCTCGTTTATGTTGGATAAGTGAGACTCTACTGTATTGAGATGTTTTGGTGCCAAATTCATAAATACAGTAACGTTACCGTCTTTTGGACTGCTTTCTCTGTCGTTTTGTTGTAAACATGTTTTTGATGTGTAATTTGTAAAATCATGATGTAATTTGACCTTTAATAGGCTTTTCCTTAATCCCTCCTTATTATCCAACATTTTCGCTTATCCAACATTCTGCCGGTCCGTTTATGTTGGATAAGTGAGACTCTACTGCAGGGGTCTCCAAACTAAGGCCCGGGGGCCAGATGCGGCCCTCCAAGGTCACTGACCTGGCCCCTGCCCTAAACTTTAGACTTAGGGTTGACCTAAGTCTACCTGGTCTTTGGAGGTCTCTTTCCTTACCTATGGTCCTATGAGACCATCTAAATGGCCTTTGAGGGTCCCTTTACTTACCTATGGTCTTATGAGACCATCTAGATGGTCTTTGGAGGTCTCTTTGCTTACCTATGGTCTTATGAGATCATCTAGATGGTCTTTGGAGGTCTCTTTGCTTAGCTATGGCCTTATGAGACCATTTAGATGGCTTTTGGAGGTCCCTTTCCTTACCTATGGTCCTATGAGTCTGTCTAGATGGCCTTTGAGGGTCCCTTTCCTTACCTATGGTTTTATGAAACCATCTAGATGGTCTTTGGGGTCCCTTTCCTTATTGATGGCCTTCTGATGGCTTTGAGATCATCTAGATGGCCTTTGAGGGTCCCTTTCCTTACCTATGGTTTTATGAAACCATCTAGATGGTCTTTGGGGTCCCTTTCCTTATTGATGGTTTTCTGATGGCTTTATGAGATCATCTGGATGGCCTTTGAGGGTCCCTTTCCTTACCTATGGTTTTATGAAACCATCTAGATGGTCTTTGGGGTCCCTTTCCTTATTGATGGCCTTCTGATGGCTTTATGAGATCATCTGGATGGCCTTTGAGGGTCCCTTTCCTTACCTATGGTCTTATGAGTCCATCTAGATGGTCCTTGGAGGTCTCTTTGCTTACCTATGGTCTTATGAGATTGTCTAGATCAGGGGTCCCCAAACTAAGGCCCATGGGCCGGATGCGGCCCCCCCAAGGTCCTTGACCTGGCCCCTGTCCTAAACTTTAGACTTTAGTCTGCCATGACTTGAAGGCACACAACAACAACAATCCTAATTTTGGACTATTTCATCATAGTCTGGCCCCCCAACAGTCTGAGGGACCATGAACCGGCCTTCCACTGAAAAAGTTTGAGGACCGCTGCTCTACTGTATATGTTCAAAACATGCATGGATGACCATTTCACAAGAGCGTTGTCTTTCAGGGCAACCACCTTACATTCTGCTAGATGTGGCTGATGGGATTTGTAGTCCAGCCACATCTGGAGCTCCATGTGTTTTCCCAGCCTGTTGTAGCAAACTCTGCATCTTAATCCACGGGAGCTCATTGGTATCGCTTTCTGCTTAAAAATAAACCTTATGGAATCGATCACGATCTGGTGATCTTAAGAGGCAAAGGGCAATGGAGGTCTGGTCAACTCCATCTGTGTCAGGATGGAAGATTAATAGGACCCGACAGGGATACAGCTGTGCAGCCTCCAATGACGTCAAAGCATCCTGCCTCTTTTCGGGCGTGACGTCAGCAAGGAATGAGTCACTCCAGAAAGGGAAAGCAGCAACCTTAGTCAGTGCTCTATTTATACATCCAGACAAAAGAGATGTTCTCTGCTCAGCGCTGGATGGTATTTCCGAGCAAGAAAGGCATGTTGAGGCTTATTGGGGGGAAAAGGGAATAACAGGACATGGTCACAGGGAAATGCACAAATACAACATTTCGGTGGTTTTTGAGCAAAGGAATGGTTTTTCTGCAACAAGTTTCCCACTAAAAAGGAAATAACAGCATCTCAAATACTCCCAAGAGTATCCCAAATGCTCTCAATAACTTTTCCTCAAGTCAATGGAAAACTATTCTTTAAAGCAGGGGTCCCCAAACTTTTTAAACAGGGGGCCAGTTCACAATCCTTCAGACCGTTGGAGGGCCATACTATAGCTGGCCACCGAGCAATAACAACAACAACAACAACAACAGCAACAACAACAACAACAACAACAACAACAGCAGCAGCAGCAGCAGCAGCAATAATAATAATAATAATAATAATAATAATAATAAAGAGGGTTGGAAGAGACCCCTTGGGCCATTGAGTCCAACCCCCTTCTGCCTCTGGCACCAAAAGCAGATGCAAAGCACCCCTGACAGATGGCCACCCATCCTTAATAATAATAATCATAATCATAATAATAATAAAGAGGGTTGGAAGAGACCCCTTGGGCCATTGAGTCCAACCCCCTTCTGCCTCTGTGCACCAAAAGCAGATGCAAAGCACCCCTGAGAGATGGCCACCCATCCTTAATAATAATAATAATAACAATAATAATAATAAGGGTTGTAAGAGAAGAGACCCCTTGGGTCATTTAGCCCAATCCCCTTATGCCCTTGTGCCTTGGGGGCCGGATAAATGGCTTCGATGGGCCGCATCCGGCCCCCGGGCCTTAGTTTGGGGACCCCTGCTTTAAAGAGTTGCAATGCTTTCCTAAATTACAAATCCTAGATACTATAAAATAGAAACATGGCAGTTAAAAGGTAAGTAATAGCACTCTCATTCTGTAGAGTGAATGGGGTCTGGGGGGATTGTAGTTTGAAGAGGTGCTAGAACTCCCTAAGCTACAAATCCCAGCATTCTGTAGTACTGCACTGGGACAGTTTGGATCACTATACTATACAGATTACCTAAGTTACTTTTTTCTCGTGTCAGGAGCAACTTGAGAAACCGCAAGTTGCTTCTGGTGTGAGATAATTGGCTGTCTGCAAGGACGTTTCCCAAGAGACACCTAGGTGTTTTATTATTATTTATTAGCAACATTTATATCCCACCCTTCTTACCCCGAAGGAGACTCAAGGTGATTTAAAGTATGCGATTTCCTGCTTCTTGGCAGGGGGTTGGACTGGATGGCCCATCAGGTCTCTTCCAACTCTACTATTCTATGATTCTATATAGGTAAAAGCCTTTAATATTGCAATATTATTAGTAATATTGCATGTAATAAAAATATACAATTATAATAGTGAATTATAATTATTACATTGTATTACATCATAATATTATTATTAATAGTACATGTATATACAATATTATATTAGTATAGTATAATATTATTATATATTATTATATCATTAAATTGATACAGGAGACATGGTGGAAAGGTGTCTTCCTGGACCCGTCTTCTTCATTCTGCTCCAGAATTTTACCATCCTTGTGGGAAGATTCTTTCATATCCCCGCATGGGGAGCTGGAGCTGACAGAGGGAGCTCACCCTGGTCTCCGTGTATTCAATTTGTCAGTCAGCAGGCAAGAGTTTAACCACTGCACCACTGAGGGCTCCTAAGTTGCTAACATCAATACAGTATTAGTACAGTTGTATTGATGTTAGCAACTAAACAGGAATCCCAAAATCCTTAACTGTCCACTCAGGTGGAGGATGGTTTTGCCTTCTGATGGTTCAGTGTACACAAACTTACTTATATCCTTGGGATTTTTCTTGCATGACAATGTGAGAGAGGTCATCACACTGATTTTAAAATGATATTGTTAACCTTTGGATTTTCTGGAGCAGTTACTGGCAAATGTTTTCCAAAGCCTGGGGAAGATGTGGTTCTCTAGATTTTGTCAAACTTCAGTTCCACCGGCATTAAGCCATCGGAGAGGAAGGATAGAAGTAGCGATTTATCAACATCTGGCCTCTTTTCAAAGCCATGCCCTTCTAATCCAGAAGCCTGCTTAGCCTGATTCTATTTCCTGATTCCTGTCTGCAAAGGATGTCTCCAATGAGTAACCTTCAGTCATCTGAGCTCCAAGCTATGACTGGAAGTGATACAACCCAAGTGAGAATAAGGGCCTCTGGAAGGAAGCATGTCTTCAAGAAATGTCCATAGGTTGTTTCACAAACAGGTGAACATTACATGCCTGGAAATTGCAAATCACTCTCTGCACATAGCAATTAATGTCTTGGTTTTAATAATTGTCAAGTTATGTTGTTTTATAACTGTTATTATATTGGGTTGTTGTATGTCTTTTGGGTTGTGTGGCTATGTTCCAGAAGTATTCTCTCCTGACGTTTCGCCCACATCTATGGCAGGCATCCACAGAGGTTGTGAGGTATGGAATGAGGATGCCTGCCATAGATGTGGGAGAAACGTCAGGAGAGAATACTTCTGGAACATGGCCACACAACCCGAAAGACATACAACAAGCCTGTGATCCCGGCCATGAAAGCCTTCAACAACACATGTTATTATATTGGGTTTTTTTAAATTTATGGACTGTTTTTCTTATGTAAGACACCCCAAGTCCCTTCAGGGAGATGGAGGCGGGGTTCAAGAATATTATTATTTTATTATGACACAGCAAACAAGATAGATATGCTGGATTTCGTATCACAAAATCACAAGACGAACACTTCCCAAGTGTCTAGGACTTTGTGATGAATTTTCGGATGATGCGTGCAGATCCCAGTAGGGTGGCCTTTTGCAGTTGGCATCTTCAGGGAGATGGAGGCAGGGTACAAGAATATTATTATTATTATTCTCATAGTATATTGGCAAGTTACCCATTGTCCTGAGATACTGTTGTGCTGCCATTGCAACACCTGATGGGCCACAATCTTTCCACCCCAAATGTAACTCGAAGGAGATAAAATACAGCAAGGAACACAAAAATTTTGTAAACAAGTATATTTCTAACAGGCTCCAAGAGAAATCACGACAAGCAGACTTCGAAGATAAATTAAGTTCAGGAGGATAAGGCTGTCCGAATCTATTTTATCCAATTAGAAGAACAATTTCCCCCCTTTACTACATGATGCTAAATTCAAGGCTAAATTCAGTAGAACTACACAGGTCAAGCATGCAAATACAAATAGCGTTGAGTTGTCTGTAAAACTTATGCCAAAGTGCAGCGAGCAACTCAAACTCATAACTGTTCTTTCCGGATCGCAAAAGTGTGCAAATGGAAGAAAAACTCAAGATAGCGTGTGCTGGCAACAGAGGAATAATGTCGTATTTTCTCCTAGGGACTGTCAATGATAGTGAGCTCAAGAAGAGCAGGGCTGGTCCTTCCAAAGAGCTTCAAAACGAAGACTCGTCCCCAAGAGAGCTTATCTCAGGCATATAGCTGGATGTGTCCTCCGAGTCTACTGTCTCACCTGAGGGCTCTTCTTCCAGCTCCGATGGCTCCTGGTCACTGTAGGACTTGCTCATTTCACTTTCTAAGCTTTCCTGCAAAGAACTTTGAGGAGGCCCTTCGCTCTCAGGTTCCACCACCTCTGCCATGTCCTCCACCTGATCCATGACTAAATTGGCCAGGGATCTTCGAGAGGCGGTTGACCGTCTTCCACTGACCTTCAGTCTTGGAGAGAAACCGAGACTGGCCATGGACTCATTGGCCTTTGGGGTTGACATACAGATCCTACCTATGTTGTTCAAGGCTGATATTTTCTCATGTTCACTATCATCAAGTTCTGTAACAGAATCATGTTGCTCCTCTTCATCGTCTGAAACTATTCTTCTAATTGGCTTCTTCTTATATCTAAGAGAAATCTCACTGTTGTCCATTGAAGCATCAGAAAGTCTATTAAAGCCTTCCATAAGTGGAGACCCCATCATATCTTTCCTAGGCTGAAGGCTTCCATTGCCTTCGTTTCCTCCAGCCCAAGAATGAGATGCAGAGCTATGGTGACTGTCCAGCTGCAGCTGAAATCCTTCATTTTCTGTTTCCTCCAGTGACATTTCTTCTCCTAAAGCAACTTGCAGACCATCTTCAGAATCATCTAAGACAAGGTTGAAATCAGTTTGGTATGGGGAAGGAGTCGTGAAGGATTCCTCTTCCAGCATAATTTCAGATTTCTGCACTGCACTGCACTTTGAGGTATTATTGGCATGTGGCTGAAATGGCACTGAAGTATCTAACTCATAAATTTCACTAGCTTCTTCATGCAGTTTTTTAACATCAGATGTTAGTTCAGTCTTAGTTAGTTTCTCATCATCACTGGAGGCAGATAACTGGTGCAATGGTTCCACTTGGACATCATCAAACTTGACGCTTGCTTCAGCAGATAGATCACAGGGAATTGTTTGGGATTCAGGACTGCGATTTTCCTCATAAGATAATGAGAGAGCAGCAAGAAAAGATGGCATCCTTTTCGAATCACTGTTTTGCTGTAATTGGGGTGAATTGCATTCCTCATTCTTAGCAAGAGATATGTCCATGTCGGATTTGTTGTCCACATCTAGGGCAAGCGGATCATGGGAGGTTGGACTGAATTCTGGATGGTAACTCTGCTTTTTGGCTTGAGGAAAAGGGGACATGGTGCTTTGATCTTGCTCTTGTTTACATTCTCGTAGCCTGGGTGATCTGCAATCTTCACTCTTGAAAACAGATACATCCATGTCAGATTTGTTCCAAAGCTGTTCATTGTCAACATCTTGGGCAAGCGGATCACTGGAGATCATCTGGAGTTCTGGGTGGGAATTCTCCTTGTTAGAGAAGGAGTTGGATCGAGGCAAAGGGGACATGGTCCTCTGATCATGCTCTTGCTCATATGCTTGTAGCCTGGCTGGTTTGTCTTCCTTCTTCTTGGAAAGGGATACATCCATGTTAGATATGTCCTGAAGTATTTGTTCGTCATCCACATCCTCAATAACTAGACTTGCCATTTTAGAGCTTACATTGATAATGTGACAATCACTGCCCTCATCACTCATGTTGTCATCTTCATTATCAGTTACAAGATCAACCACTCCATCACTTGTGGGTTGAACTGGTGCAGGTGAGACATGATTCTGAGGAGGTCTGGGTGTTTTCTTCTTTGGCTGGGTAGATAATTCCGTTTCTCTCAGCCACGCTCCTTCGGTTGTGTTTCCCATGCTTTCTACCAACTGGTCTTTCAATTGTGACTCTAGCTGCACCAACTCCTGGGCTTTCTGTACTCTGTGTTCAATGTATCGGTGATCTTCTTCATTCTCTGCTTCATCTTCGTTAACCGTTTCATGCGTATACATCAAATCATGGTCTGAGATGCCAAATATTTCCAACGAGTGGAGGTACGCAATATGCTCGTCCAGCTGAGTGTCCGTCTTCCTTTGGGAGGAATGCAAGGACTGCAATTGGAGTTGTGTCGATGAGCTTCGGGGGTCTTCCAGCGTGAAGAGCTCTCTCAGTTCTTGGTTACTGAAATATCTGTATGGGTTCTTCTTCTCGCCTGTGCTTTGGCGGATTAGCGAGTCCTTGAAGACTTGCCTGCGATAGATTTTCTCTTCGACCGTCCCGCAGGTAATGAGCCGGTAGATCACCACGTTGGCTTTTTGCCCAATTCTATAAGCTCTGTCTACAGCCTGAGCATCTGTAGCTGGATTCCAGCTAGGATCAAAGATCACCACTCTGGTTGCGGCCGTTAAGGTTAAGCCAACTCCACCGACTTGGGTCGTGAGCAAAAAGACGGAGTATTCGCTGTTCTTCTGAAACATCCCAATTCTTTTTTCTCGCTCCGTCAAATGAGTCACCGTTCCGTCGATGCGCATGAGCTTGAAGCGCCTGCGAGTTAAAATGCGCTCAATAATGTCTAGCATTTTCCTTGACTGAGAGAACACAAGCGTCCTATGGCCCTCTTCTTGCAGTCGGTCCAGCAGGGCCACAAGGAAAAGCAACTTTCCAGACTCCTCAATCAGAACCTGATCAGAAAGGTGTTCAATGTTCTGGTGCAGAACGTCATTGGCTTCGTTTTCATCCCCATCCAGGTCATAACAACTGGATGTTTCCAGACCAAGTTGGCTGCAGGCTCTTGCAGATAACAATCTGGGGTGATCGCAGAGCTTCTTGAGGATATTCAGTTCAGCCAACGGAGACCTTGTTGTCATCAGCAACTCCTTGATATGATCCAAAGAAATGAATTTCCTGTATATCTCTTCTTGTATGGGTGCCAAGTACACCCATACGATGAAGTCATTTTTTCTGGGGAGAGATGGCATCGGAGGAGCCGCATCCTTACTTTGAAGGGCAGGAAGATTGCTTTTCTGTTCAAGATTAACTGTCTTCTTTAGCTCGTCTTTGCTGCGTCTCAGGAAATAGGGCTTGATGATGGACATCAGGTTTTCAGAGATCTTAAGGCCCAGCGCCTTCTCTCCTGGCGTCGCATCCTTCGCTCTGGCTCTTGTGATCGGGTTCTCGTATTCCATCCGAAAGGTTTTCATGGTCCCAAGGAGTGAGCCTTGACAAGCAAAGTCAAAGAGGGCCCAGAGTTCTTTCAGGTTATTTTGGACCGGGGTCCCTGTGAGGAGGATACGGTTTTTGGAAGGAATGGCGTGCACCGATTTAGTCGTTTTGGCCGATGGAGTTTTAATTTTATGCGCTTCGTCAAGAATGGCATAGTCCCAAACAAACTCCTTATTGCCAAAGCTGGCGAGCTGCTGCCAATTGTTGAGCACCATCTGGTACGTTGTGAGTAGGATACCATGCCTCCTCTGGATCCACTCAAGATTTCTGTTGCGTTCAGCTATACAGGTCCCGTGAAAGACTTTCACCCGCAGCCCTGGAGTCCAGCTGGCAAACTCTTTCGTCCAGTTGCTGATGAGGGTGGTTGGCACAATTAGCAGCACAGATTTGATATGTTCCTCATCAAACATGCCTGAAAGGAAAGCAATGATCTGAATGGTCTTGCCCAGGCCCATGTCGTCTGCCAAGATGCCCCCTTTCTTTCCATCTCTGTACAAGCCGTACAAGAAGGCCACCCCTTCTCTCTGGTGCTCAAAGAGCTTGTCGTACATTTCCCCGTACATCATCAGGCCGCTCTGACACACATCCACAAAGCTATCCTCCTCCTCCTGGTCCAGGGCCAAAGAAGCCAAGGCTTCCTCCATCTTTTTGATGTTCTTCGTCAGCTTTTCACTGGGATGGATTGCTAAAGCTTGTCTGAACAGTCGGATGGATTCCTCCAGGTTCCCATCACGGGCCTCTTGCTTTCCTTTGGAGACATATCTGTAAAACATAATGCCGTTCACCAAGTCAGAAACCTCCCAAACAAAGAATAAGGAAAGCATTCAAGGTCTTGAGATAAAGGCTAACTGGTTTTTTAAATGGGTAACACAGGGGGCTCCTTCTTTGGAGGCTTTTAAGCAGAAACTGGATGGCCATCTGTCAGGGGTGCTTTGAATGTGATTTCCTGCTTCTCAGCAGGGGGTTAGACTGGATAGCCCATGAGGTCTCTTCCAACTCTATGATTCTAAATACAGTAAAGTCTCACTTATCCAACATAAACGGGCCGGCAGGACATTGCATAAGCGAAAATGTTGGATAATAAAGAGGGATTAAGGAAAAGCCTATTAAACCTCAAATTACATTATGATTTTACAAATTAAGCACCAAAACATCATATTTTACATCAAACTGACAGAGAAAGCAATTCAATACACAGTAACGTTACAGTAGAGTCTTACTTATCCAACATAAATGGGCCAGCAGAACGTTGGATAAGCGAATATGTTGGATAATAAGGAGAGATTAAGGAAAAGCCTATTAAACATCAAATTAGGTTATGATTTTACAAATTAAGCACCAAAACATCATGCTATACAACAAATTTGACAGAAAAAGTAGTTCAATACACAGTAATGCTATGTAGTAATTACTGTATTTACGAATTTAGCACCAAAATATCACCATGTATTGAAAACTGACTACAAAAATGCGTTGGATAATCCAGAACATTGGATAAGCGAATGTTGGATAAGTGAGACTCTACTGTATGTAGTAATTACTGTATTCACAAATTTAGCACTAAAACATCGCAATGTATTGAAAACATAGACTCCAAAAACATTGGTTACTAACAAATTGACTACAAATAAAGATAGAAATGCATAAAATAAACTTACAATACCAATACTGTTGAAAATTAAATCCACAAAAGGTTCAGTCCTTGCTGCCTAGAGAAATAGTTGTGGATCTGGGCAAAGAGGCAGAATGTGTTGGATAATCCAGAACGTTTGATAAGCGAATGTTGGATAAGTGAAACTCTACTGTATATAAAAAGACTTACATAATGATCTACATAGCTTTCAAAAATAATGTGGGGCAACTAAATATATTTTTTAATCATTTCCCAGTTTTCTTGGATGACCTTGGTTGTTTGCAAGCAGGTACGTCAATTTATCCATGTTCATTATTTCTAGGATCTTATTAAGAAAAAAGAAGAAAATGGGTTCCTTGGAACTACAAAGACAATTATCCACTTATTACAACAATACAGCTTATCCAACATAAATGGGCCGGCAGAACGTTGGATAAGTGAATATGTTGGATAATAAGGAGAGATTAAGAAAAAGCCTATTAAATATCAAAATAAGTTATGATTTTACAAATTAAGCACCAAAACATCATGTTATACAACAAATTTGACAGAAAAAGTAGTTTTGAAAACATTGACTACAAAAATGCGTTGGATAATCCAGAATGTTGGATAAGCTAGTGTTGGATAAGTGAGTACTGTATTATTACTATCATGTAATACAATATTATAATACACTTATAATTGTATATGATATATTACATGTAATATTACTAATAATATTGTGGTATAGTACAATATAGTAATATATAATGTAATATTGTGCTATGCTAATATAATATATTTTATGTACAGCAGAGTCTCACTTATCCAACGTTCTGGATTATCCAATGCATTTTTGTAGTCAATGTTTTAACTATATTGTGATATTTTGGTGCTAAATTCGTAAATACAGTAATTGCTACATAGCATTACTGCGTATTGAACTGAGTATACCTGCCACAGATGTGGGCGAAACATCAGGAGAGAATGCTTCTGGAACATGTCCAGACAGCCCGGAAAACTCACAGAAACTCATTATTATTATTATTATTATTATTATTACCGTCGTCATTACTATTATTAGGATGTAGCCAAAACCCAGCATTGCCTTTACCTCCGGTACTGCTCCACTGGGTCCTCCATGATAGTCCAAAATGAAGAAACGAAACTCCCGCTCCACTCGTTGTAAAACGTTCAAATTTCCGCGCCAGCCTCGTCCCTCTCGCGCCTGCGGCCAATCACCGAGCGGCTCTTGGCTGATTGGTGGAGATTCCGCCAATCAGGTCGCTTCACACACAGGGCCGGTGACGTCATTGAGGAAGCAAACTTCTCCCTTTTCCTGGCAGTTGCCAAATCCCAGGCCTCTTCCATTCCACGCGGGTGAATCAAATCCCATGTTATCTGCTTTGAACTGGAATATATGGCAGTGTGGACTCGGATATTGTGGGATTTCCTGCCTTGATATTCTGGGTTATAGGGCAGTGTGGAAGGGCCCTGGAATATATTTACATTATTGGGTTGTTGTATGTCTTTCGGGCTGTGTGGCCTTGTTCCAGAAGCATTCTCTCCTGACGTTTCGCCCACATCTATGGCAGGCATCCTCAGAGGTTGTGAGGTATGGATAAACTAAGTAAGGAAAGGAAAGAATATATATCTGTAGAGTCCAGGGTGTGGCAAGAGTCCTTTGTCACTGGGAAGCCAGCATTAATGTTTCAGTTAATCACCCTAATTAGCATTGGAAAGGTTTTTGTCTTATTATTATTAATTATTATTATCATTAATTCTGCAAAAACAATGCAAGAATTTTGCAACGACCCTGTAGTTACCTCCTTCTCCCTCTAGGGGGAGTGTGTTAATGAAACAAAACAAGCGTATTGAGGATGACGTCACCAGGCGAGGCGGAGTGTGTGTGTGTGTGAGAGAGAAATAGCGTTGTCATTGGCTAAGAGGTGTGCGCGCATGCGCAGTCCTGGATCTCCCCTTTTTTTGTATTTGTATTGCTTTGTTTCCCTTCAGTGTGTCAGCTGCTCCACGTGACAGGATGTTGGGGGTGGGCTCTGAGAGTGCCTGGGCGGCGGCAGCCGGAAGGAGGAAGCAGGAAGTGGCATCGCTGAGGGAAAAGGCACAAACAACCGGGCCTTGTTTCGGGAGCAGCGCTGGAAGGGGCTCAACTCTGTTCCTGAGGCCGGATTTGAAGCGCCGCCATGTCCAGCATGGAGAGTATCCTTTGGGGCTCCTTGAAAAGGATCTGAAGGGAGGAGAGAAGGCCTCGATTGGGAGAGAGAGGAAAGGGAGATGTTTACTAGCATGGCTCTGAAGGCTCTTGATAGCAGTGCTTCTCAACCTGTGGGTCACCAGATGTTTCACTGTTTCACCAGCTTCACTGGCTGCCATTTACTTTCCGGGCCCAAATCAAGGTGCAGGTTATCACCTACAAAGCCCTAAACGATTTGGGACCCACCTACCTTAGAGACCGCATCTCCCCCTATAAACCCACACGTTCTCTTCGCTCGTCGGGGGAGGCCCTTCTCTCGCTCCCACCACCCTCACAGTCGCGGTTGGTGGGGACGAGAGAGAGGGCCTTCTCCGTCGTGGCCCCCCGGCTTTGGAACTCTACCTAGAGAGATCAGGCAGGCCCCTACCCTCCTCTCCTTCCGGAAGAGCTTAAAAACCTGGCTGTTTCAAAAGGCCTTCGATGTTTAGTTGTTGCTGGATTGATCTATCTGTCCATTCCATAATAGTCCCATTGTTGTTGTCTTGTCATTTTATACCGCACTTTATTGTCCAACTGTGAAATTTCCTTTTCCCATTTCGTATCACTCTGCATTTCGCCTGGGATCTACGAATTAGTCTCCTGTTTTTAACACTGTATCCTGCTTGTTGATTTTAATGATTGTTTTTATTGATGTTGATGTTTTTTACTGGGATAATTGTTTTATTACGTTATTACTGTTTTGTTTGTTTTATCGGGCCTGGCCCCATGTAAGCCGCCCCGAGTCCCTTCGGGGATATGGGGCGGGGTATAAAAATAAAGTTATTATTATTATTATTATTATTTTGGCCTTCAACTCCCAGAAATCCTAACAGCGGTAAACTGGCTGGGATTTCTGGGAGTTGAAGGCCAAAACACTTGGGGACCCACAGGTTAAGAATCACTGCTTTATTTATTTTTGATATTTCTACCCCGCCCTTCTCCCCGAGGGGACTCAGGGCGGCTTACACAACTGGCAGGATCACTACCAGTATCTCATCTATATATATATAAAAGGGTAATGAAATTTCGGCCTAGGACAAAACAACAAAACTACGCATCCCAGAAACACTAAACTTACCGGCACAACCCCTCATCCATGCCTCTACGTTCATACAACAAAAAGAAAAGAAAAATAAAGTCCTAATTAGAGGGAGAGGAATAATTGTTTTTATCCAATTGCTGCCAGTTAGAGAGCTAAGCTCCGCCCACTTGGTCTCCTAGCAACCCACTCAGCCCAGGGGACAGGTAGAGTTAGGCTTCACTTAGGCCTCTTCCACACTGCCTATAAAATACAGATTATCTTATTTTAACTGGATTATATGGCAGTGTAGACTCAAGGCCCTTCCACACAGCTATATAACACATTTATAATGGACTTAATGTAAGGTAAAACCTTTACCCTTTACCTTAACTACCACCAATTCCTCAATACTTTATTTCCCATCCCACCATACTTCGCCACAGCAACGCGTGGCTGGGCAAAGCTAGTAATACAATAAAATAAAACAGTTAAAATAGTTAAATAATATAATAAAGCACAATATATAAAAGATTTTACACAGTGCAACTCCGAATATATATGCCAATCATCCATTAGACCTTGTGCAAGAGCCTTAATCCATGTCAACACTAACTGAGTTCCTTCATTAAACGCTTGCGCAGACAGCCAGGTCTTCAACTTCTTTCTAAACCCCAGAAGGGATGGAGCTTGCCGGATGTCACTGGGGAGGGAGTTCCACAGTTGAGGAGCCACCACCGAGAAGGCCCTGTCTCTCGTCCCCACCAGCCGCGCTTGTGAGGCAGGTGGGATTGAGAGCAGGGCCTCCCCGGATGATCTTAAGGTTCTCGTGGGCTGATAGGAGGAGATGCGTTCAGTCACGTAAGTTGGACCAGAACCGTTTAGGGCTTTGTAGGTCAAAACGAGCACTTTAAATTGGGCCCGGTAGCATATCAGCAGCCAGTGGAGCTGGCTTAACGGGGGTGGTACGCTCCCTGTAAGCCGCCCTAGTTATTAGTTTGGCTGCCCAGACTTTAAAGTCTTGTGTGGATTTAGAAGAATGTTTTTATTGATGTTGTCTGTATACACTGAATCATAGAATAATAGAGTTGGAAGATATGTATTTATTTATTTTATTTACATCACTTTTAGCCCACCTTTCTCCCTGAGTGGACTCAAAGCGGCTTACAATAAATAGGCAAAAATTCAATGCCTAAAAACAATGTCAAAAAAACAACAACAATTCATATAAAACAATCTACAAAACAACAATTCATATAAAACAGATACCATTACAAAATAAATCACATTATATAAAATTTTAAGCATGTCCAAGATTAGAATCCATTCATTCAGAATCCTCAATAAGTCTTCGTACAGGTCATGTAAAGTCCATGTTCTCATTCATTAAAAGCGTGCATGCACAGCCATGTCTTTAAGGCTTTCCTGAAGCCTAGGAGAGTTGGTATCTGCCGTATGTTGCTGGGGAGGGTGGACTGGATACCCCATGGGCCATCCAGTCCAACCCCCTGCCATGCAGGAAAAGCACAATTAAAGCAGCCCTAGCAGACTTGAGGAGGTCAAATGTGGTCCCTAACTATCTTCAACAAGGAGAAAATAGACATCCACATCTATGGCAGGCATCCTCAGAGGTTGTGAGGTATATTGGAAAAACTAAGCAATTAAGGTTTATATATCTGTGGAAGGTCCGGGGTGCTAATCAAGGTGATTAATTAAAACATTCACACTGGCCTCCAACAGAAAGAGTTTTTTTCTCCCACACTGGACCTTCCACAGGCCTTTTTGGACAGTGTGACATAAATTCAGATAACTAGAGAAGGCAGCTGTTCTTCTGTAGTGAGTTATCATTGAGGATAGGATTGTGATTGCAATGCATTGTCAAATCTAGCAATTCACTGATAGTATTTGGTGTTTAAAAGTTGAGGTTTCTTGGATAAAGTTTCTGGATGTCAGAGAGCCAGATTTTCCTAAACCTGAATGACAGAAAATCTCTTCAACTTGAAGTTTGCTGCCAAAGAGCTTAGCAGAAATGCCAAAAAATGTGATAAGGAAGAAAAACTTGAAAAGGCCAAAATTAAGAAGGTGAGACATTAAACTAATTTATTTTTCTTCTTTGGAATGTCTTTCATCTTGCTCTATCCATATGCATGAAAATTAAACACAGTTTCTGACTATGACATGCTTATATCAAAATCTGAAAACAAAACATTATTTTAGTTTACAGACAAATGTACGTATAGCATTCTGAGAGTTTGTTTCAGTACATTTGTATATCGACCTTGCACTTTTTAAACGGTAATCTAGCATATTCCTTGACTAGAAACTTAAAGGCTTAAAGAAATTGCTTTTTGGAAACTGCCGGTTCAGGGCTTTGGGTGAAAAACACTACTTTGTTTCACCTCTTTTTCAGAAAATGAATACTAAAATTCAAAAAGAAAATGCAGCTATCCTTTGCCATAAATTATCTTGCTGGCATGCAGATACTGCAGGCATCTGTCTGCTGAAAGCTAGGAGCTGTCAGGTTGCCATTCATTTAAAGTAGATGAAAGTCATGTTCTATTTTGTAATTAAAAGGCAATTCAGAAAGGCAACACTGAGGTTGCAAGAATACATGCAGAAAATGCAATCCGGCAGAAGAACCAGGCAATCAACTTCTTGCGCATGAGTGCGCGGGTGGATGCTGTAGCCGCAAGAGTTCAAACAGCAGTCACAATGGGCAAGGTAAGCTGCTTTCCTCCCTTTTAGTAACAAATACATGTTACCAGAAATTTCTATTTGTATTGACCATGGGATTGTGGAAAAGGACTGTAGCCAAGTGCTAGAGCAAACAGTTTTACATGCAGTAGTTGCAGGTCCAGTCCCTGAAAGTGTTCAAAGATGCCTACTGCAAGCCCTGGAGTGCTGTTGGTGGTCTCCATACACTACTGGGTGATGGCATGACTTGGTATAAGGCAGCTTCCTATATTGTACAGCATTTTACCGAGTTTATGGCCAAAAGCGATTAACATTTCGAATTACTTTAATCAAAAATGTGAACTAGGAAGATTTCTTTTGATATGCTCCCTTAAGAAGTAGTTCAGCAGTTTTAATAGTGACTAGTACTTATCAGTGTTATGTTTCTCTTTCTGCATTGGGTTTTGATTGTCAGTCTCCAAAACTGTACACAACAATCTAAAGATATCTTTGTTATATATGTTCCTCTTCTAGGTAACAAAGTCAATGGCCGGAGTTGTTAAATCTATGGATGCTACTTTGAAAAGCATGAACCTTGAAAAGGTACATTCATAAGTAAAAGTTAACCACTTTTTAAAACATTCCTGCTGCTATTTTGACTTGTTTTATATGATTGGATTGATACGTTTTGCTTTTCTACAGATATCTGCTTTGATGGACAAATTTGAACAGCAGTTTGAAACCTTAGACGTTCAGACGGCACAGATGGAGGATACAATGAGTAATACCACTACATTAACAACACCACAAGTAAGCTTTACGGGCCAAGTAGCTGATCAGTAGCATTTCTGCCAGAAAGTGGGGTATATATTTTGGGCATTTTCTGTCATTGGCCACTGTGAGAGGATGTAAAGGAAAAAATAGAAATGTTACTCTTTTAAAAGACTACATCATTTCAAATACCCCAGATATCATGGACACTAGCCATACATGTTATTGCTAGCCATGTTAGCCTGAAATATTTTTCCAGATTGTACCCAAGAGGCACTTGCTGCCTAGAACTGGACAATCCCTGTCTTATATGGGGAACAGTATAAATTTAGTAATCCCGTTAGTTGTCAAGTAAATGTAAAAAAATTTTGCAGAATCGTCCCCAATAATTTCTTACAGAAATTTATTCCTGTAGGGAATACATCACAGGAATGGTATTGGTGTTGATGATAGCATTGTTCTAATTGTAATAATAAAATAATGGAGGACAAAGTGGTAGTTAATTATTCCCCTTCTGTGTGTCTCTGTAATATTCAGAACTCCATCCCAAATAGTGGTGAAATCATTTGAAAATATTAAAACCATCATAGTAAAATATATTTTTTATCTTAGGATGATTAAGTAGGATTTATCGCAACCCTACACTTGTTAGTTCAGAAGCAATATCCACCTGGTCTTCAGAAAACTTCATAAGTAAACAGGCATAGGAATTAATGTGAAATATTTTTGGAAGCTGTCTTTCAAAAGATAAGATTTGCTGCGCAGAATGATTATATCTCCCCCTGGTGGTAAAAAACTTAAATTTCAAAAACCCAGAGAAAACTTCTGTTGTGCTGCTGTTCCTTTCAGTGTGATATTGTTGATGTCGTTTTTTTTTCTCTCCCCTCTAGAACCAGGTAGATCTACTTCTGCAGGAAATGGCAGATGAAGCTGGGTAAGTGGAAACATCTGACAAAAATGAAACTGAGCAAATGGCAGCAATGTCATAAAAGTTTAATTCACTAAAGATTCCTGTTATGGTCAGCATAGTGGAAAATGCATAGGGTTAATTATTTCATGATATATGGCACTGTGGTTTCGAAAAAATGCTGCCATTTTGAGAATTGTGATATTCCCTTGAGATAACTGAATTGAACTCAGTGAGGCTTGCTTTTAAGTAAACATACTAACATGTTTCCACTGCTATATTTAAATGGCTTGCCTCGTCATATTTTATAGTTGGGTAGTTTCATGTTGTATCATTTTAAAAGCTATTCTAAGTATATTTATTATATTTTAATCTATACTATTTAGTGTTTTTTAAACTTTTGTATTGTGCTTTTAAAACTTGAGAAAAGTGTGGGATCATTAGTCGTCTTGAGTCCCCACAGGGAGAAAAGCAGGGCATAAATGGAGTTTAATAATAATAATAAATCATTGATAGACTCCATAGGCAGATTTGTGAGAGAAGCTGGGATGCAAACAAAATGTATGCATTATCCTCAAATGAAATGACAGTTCCACAAAAAAGAATACACTGGGCTGATGTTAAAGGAAGCAACTGAAAGTGCAGTATATCCATATTACAAATCTGGGGTAGTATGTGAAGTACAGATAGAGTGATTGCTTCAGTTATTCTTCATGGCTGTGGCAAAGAGCAGGATGAGGCTCAGTTGAGTATATCAGTGAGAAATGCTTTCACTTTGTGGTGGGAAGAGTTCCTGAGGTATGGATTGCCTTCTAAATGCAACCTTTATGTTTACAATCATCTTTCTTTTCTCTTAAACTCTAGCCTTGACCTGAACATGGAGCTACCTCAGGGACAGACAGGGTCTGTGGGCACAAGTGTTGCTTCAACAGAACAGGTATACATACAATTCTTGCTATGCTTGTATTTCTTTCCCTGGTGACAGAACTAGATGCTATGTCCTTAGTGCCTGTATTTGAATGCTTTCTTTTGCCAACATGCAACTTGGCTAGTTAGAGAGTTAAAAAGAAGGCAGTTGCTTTTCTGTTCTCACTCTAGTTCTTGAATTTGTCATAATTCCTATCCATTGTCCTGTTTATTTTGTATTGTGTTTGGTATAATTTTGAGCCTGCTGGAAAAATTAGTGAATTCAGCTAACCTTGACTCATCTGATTTCTGAAATGTCGATCATTAATCTTGGTATAGTTTTGCCTAAGCTAGGTTTCATTCAGTTTTATTACTACCAAATGGATGGCTTCTTTTCCTTAAGTAGGAGTTGATTAAATGGTTTCTAATTCTGCAGGATGAGCTCTCACAAAGACTGGCACGCCTTCGGGATCAAGTGTAGCAGGAAGCGTTGGATCTCTTTCCTTCTCCATGTGCATCCAAAGCATTCTGTGCACATAAAGCAGAACCCGACTAGAGTCTCTGTCTCTAACCTGTCTAAATATTTAAATCACAGACTAATGGGTATGTGTTGTGTTTCTTTCTTTCTGCGCTTTCTATAAAAAAAAATAACACAAAGGTGGTGTGTCCTTCGGTGTATTTTCTAGTTCTGTATAATACCCTTTTGAAGCTGAGGCTTATATTTTTGCAGAGTCCCAGATTAACGTTTCACTCTTACAAAGTATCACTGAAAGGAAAGCTATATAAGGGAGTATATATCCTAACTTATATAGCGGGGTTTTAAAATTATAAACCATGTTTATTGTTGAATTACAATGTTCATCACATCATCACACTAAATACTTCAAGGAAAAACCAGACAATACACAATATTTATGTGTATGTGTGTTTGTGTATTGTTAAACATCACTGAATCATCTTTTCATGTCTCTCCAAAACAAATATGCTTGTAGTCAAACGCAAATCAAAATTATAGTTGCTACTTTGTCCTCATCACTGAAAGTTGGCATTGTCACTTCGGTATTGATGGAATAAAATATATTTTTCAACAATGTTGCTGAGTTTCCCTTAAAATACATATCACAGTTGTCTTGAGTTTTTAGGACTATGTCTTAATTCAATTAAAGTGCCAGCTTGTAAATATTTTTACTGTGTGACAGAACTGCATTTGATGATGATGTTGTTGTTGTTGTTGTTATGAAAGGGCCAGAAGGGTTACACTGATGTTTCATAAAGGAAAATGACTTTCTCAAAACTATGCTTAAAACTGATTGCATCTTGAAAAAATAAGGAAAATTGAATATAAAAATGTATCCTGTGATTTTTAATTTGTGCATTAGATTAGATGCAAAGGTATCTAATTACAGATTCCTATAGTACTTTGATATTATGTGAAAGGTGGCATAGCGAGTTAAACCGCTGAGCTGCTGAACTTGCTGACTGAAAGGTCAGTGATTCAAATCTGGCGAGTGGGGTGAGCTCCCGCTGTTAGTGCCAGCTTCTGCCAACCTGGCAGTTCAAAAACATGCAAATGTGAGTAGATCAATAGGTACTGCTCCAGTGGGAAGATAATGGCGCTCCATGCAGTCATGCTGGCCACATGTCTACGGACAACGCCAGCTCGTCGGCTTAGAAATGGAGATGAGTACCAACCCCTAGAGTCGGACACGACTAGACTTAATGTCAGGGGAAAAACCTTTACCTTTAGCTATGCTAGATAGCCTACAAATAACTATCAGGAACTAGACTTTGATTTGCCGATTCAGTACTTTCAATTTGGATTCAGGTCCACATTTGAAGAGAATGTCCAGTATAAATGTCTCCTCTTTGAGCTTAATGCAGGGATGAACAAAGTGTGATCCATGGGCTGCATGCAGTTGCCAGGATTATTTTCAAACCCCACAGGGGCTCTTAATGGCAAAAAGAAAGGAAGAAATTGATCCAAAATGCTCCATAGAGACCATGGTAGAAATGTAAGTGGCATTTCTACCATGTATGGAGCTCCCATGAGAAATAATGTGATTTGTCCATGTCTCCACTGAGTTTTCATGGCCAAGGAGGGATTTTAACCCAGATTTATAGAGTTGTGATTCAGTGCTCAAAACGGCTACACCACACTTCCTTGAAACTTCTATCTTCCCTCACAATTAACCATCTGTGTTTTTTGTCACTGAGAATTGCCTGGTCTTCAATTGCAGTGAAAACTTCAGAATAAAAATTCTGTATAATCAGGCATCCTCAGCTACTTCTCGCTTTTTGCCAGTAGAACCAGTAGAGGGGAGTAGAAGGCCTGTTCTTTATGGGTAAAGTTTACTTAAATAATCCAGCAAGGTATTTCAGAAACATCTCCCTTCCATCCCACTGAGTTTAGCTTACAAATTAATGATGGAAAACCTTTGGACCTGCTGATACTTTGGTCTTCAACTGTCAGAAGCCCCATCCAGGTTGCTCAGCAATAAGGGATTATGGTTATAATAGTTAAAAACGCCTGTAATGCTAAGATTTAACCACCCGTGCTATAATTTTTCCATATTCTAGTCCAGCCTCTTCTGATGCCTGGGTTGAAACCAAACAATAATGATAGATCCCCAAAAGTAGAAGTAATCTCAACTGCTGTTCTGCAGAATATACACTCAAAATCCATTTTCTGATATGTGAAATAATTAAACTTTTTTCAGACATGTGGTGGAACATCTGCCCAGCAATTTCCTATGAGCCAAGTTACATGTACATTTAGAAAAACAATGAATTTTGGTGCCGCAGTTCTGTGAAACCCAACAGGCTTTTGAGAACATAAAAGAATAAACAGAGTTACTGTGCTAATTTCCCCAAATTTTTTAATGTTGCAAGTAATTTATTCCATTTTACTGCAGATTTTAACATTTTATATTTTAATTCCCAAGCTATCTTGAGTCCTGGAAAAGACACGGTATAAATAAAGTTAATCATATTATTGGAGGCAAGTCTTTTTTTGGAGACTGTCATTACCATTCAAAGGAAGGAAAAAGCCTATCAGGACAATCTGTAACCAATTTCAAGCATCAGGCCAAGGCCTTTTAACTCCCAGGAAGGTAGGTTCGTCATCCAACAAGCTCAAGGTTGACCTTTCGTTCCTTTTTATTAAGAGAGTCATGCTAAATCAGCATGGATGTGCAGACAGTGAGGTATACTCAAAAAAGACATATAAGAATCAGAAAGAGTCCTATTCTTTTTAGTAGCACTGGGGTATATATGGCTGGAACTGTGGTCAAGATGGCAAAAGGTATTTACAGAAGTTATGAGTAAAGAGGCTGCAGCAATTTGGTTTTGCCTGAGCTTACTAGGAAGGGAACAATTGCACCCCCTCTCTCTTGATTTGAGTGAATGACATTATTTTGAACTGTTTAGTTTGCAGAAATTGAAATAAACTGGGGACCAAGAGGAAACATGGGTGGAGGGGTGAGAAACTGGGACATTTTAAAATCGACTGAAAAAATGAAACAGCAGAGGATTAATCAGGACTGGCCCTGCCAAATTGGGACAGGTATGTCTTTGAATTTTTTTTGTCTAAGGAAAGACTTGAGAAACTGCACCCACCTTGTGGAAGGCTTCTCTCATGTCCCCGCATGGGGAGCTGGAGCTGACAGAGGGAGCTCACCCTCCTCCCTGCATTCAAACCGCCGACCTGTTGGTCAGCAGCCCTGCTGGCACAAGGGTTTGATCTTTGAAATAGTAATTTGAAGAGTTATATTTCTCAGAATCAGGAGCTGCAGTGGTGCAATGAGTTAAACCCCTGTGCTGGCTAAACTGCTGACTTGAAGGTTGGAAGTGAGCGCCCGTCTGTGAGCTCTAGCTTCCATGCGGGTACATGAGAGAAGCCTCCCAGCAGGATGGCAACACATCTGGGCGTCCCCCTGGGTGACATCTCCAGATGGCAAATTCTCTTACACCAGAAGCGACTTGAAGTATACACTCAAATTGATTCTGACATGATTTTAAAAATCTCTCGGAATGTTTCTGGGAGTTGCAGTCCACAAAACTGAATTTTGGGTGCTTTTCTAACGGAAGAACGTTCATCTCGTGCAATCTGAAGCTCACAGCAAGTGCAGACTTTTCCATCAGGAGTGTTACAAATTAGTTCCAGTCGACAGGAGAACGCTGGAACTAATTGATGTGACCTGGAAGTTGGCAAGAGAAAAAAAAATAAGCAGGGAGGGAGCTCATATGAAAAGAGCTTCAGGAACTTGACATGTACAATCTTTCCAAGTTTTAAATGGATGAAGTGTCTCCTTCCTCAGTTTTAAGAGCATCACTTTTGTGCTTGGAACGACAATGGTTTTCAATGAATTTGTGTAACAGGTGCCTTATGGTGCCCAAAAGGGGCCAAAGGAGGTGGAAGGAGGAAGGAGAGAAAGCAGGAGGATGTATTAAAACACATGCGTACAAAAGCAAATCTAAATCAGGCCGCCATCTATCAGCCTTTGCTTCTTGAGTTACATTTCCTCTGGATCTTTTTAACTATCGGATGTAAATCTCATCCGTTAAAAGGTGCCTCGAGAATTCGGCAAAAGCAAATTGTTTGTCTATCCGAGCAATTGTGCTGAAAATGCAACCATAAATCTAAACTTGGGGCTGGCCTTGGTGTGTTTTAATAAAACATTTCTAAAAGAGCTACTCAAGTACTTTACAACCCTGCTTGACAATTGCCTCTTAACCAAAGAGCATTGTTTTATGTCACATATCATACTGAGATGCTTTCAAAATGCCCACCTGAATTTTTCCTAAGATTATGTGGAATTTCTCCAGTATATGCTATCATTTCCAAATGGAAACTTCTGTGCCAGGAATTCTTTAAGATTCATTATTCAATTTCTAAAATATTGTATAGAATGGATGGACCATTGCTCATGACCGAAGACATCCAAAGGGATTAGATAATTTTCTGCAGAAGTTTGCAAAAGGACTTTGAGAGCTTCAAGGAAGAACCTTCTTTTGGGTTTTTGGGTCTCTTCCACACTAGTCCGTTATAGTGCTACCATTCCACTATAAATGCCATAGCGATATCAATTGGAATATAATAATAATAATATAACAACAACAACTTTATTCTTGTTTTTTCTTCGTGTACTCTGTGAATGCACACTAATGGAGAGGCTGCGCCTGCGCAGGTCCCAACGGAAACTCTTCCCAAGCTGAAGTTTAAATTTTGGCGGTAGCCACGCCCCTCCGTCCCCGGAGGGCATATAAGGCAGCCCTCGGCGTGTCCTCCTCAGTTCCTTTTTTTCCGCCGCAAGGTTCACTTCGGATTCTCATGTCTACGACTCGCTTCAAGCGCTGCACTCAGTGTGCCGCTAAAATTCCTGACTCCGACGGCCACGCCAAGTGCCTCTACTGCCTTGGAGAAGCACATGTCGTCGGTACCTGCCGTTTCTGCCTGGCCCTAACGGCCCAGGCTCGCAAAAATAGAGCCGCGAGGCTTAGAGCGGCGCTCTACGAAAAATCGCTCGCTCCTGAACCCGCTCCGTCGACTTCGGGCACGAAGTCGCCGCGTAACCCGGAACCGATGTCGTCTTCAGCGGCTAAAGCCCCTTCGGTCTCGTCTAAGGCGTCCAGAGCCTCCAGGTCGTCCAAGGTCGCTAAACCACCGTGCACTCTCACCACGACCACGGTGTCGACACGTTCTGGTCGGGTCGGCCCTTCCTCGACGTCGAGCTCGGTAGCTTCCGTTTCCTCGGCTCGATCCCAGCTCGGGGCTCCTCCATCGACCTCCGCGATGAAGATCGCCTTTAAAAGGGCTCATGAGGAATCTCGTCGGACCCAGTCCGACTCAGCAATGATCCCTCCCACACCGGGTAAATCCCTGAGGGTTCCAACAAAACAACCGCTCGCTAAGAAGAGGGCAACCCAGCGCTCTTCCTCTTCTGCCTCCTCCAAGATGGATGCCCCTTCTTCGGCAACTTCTTCTAGAAGGTCTTCTCCAATCGCTCCCGCTCAGCGACCTCGCCAGCCTTCTCCTCACCAACTCTCGGACGGCGAGTTGCAGGACTCACCCCACCACTCCACTCAGACAGTGGTCAGGGTCCCATCTCCTCGACCTGCTGCTTCTCATCGTTCATCTCGTCAGCAGCTCTTTCCCCCGACCTCGACACCGGAACGGGGTAGACAAACCACTCGCCTGGCTCGAGCGGTCCAGGCTTCGGCCTCCAAACAAACTCGGCCGCAGATAGCTCCTGCTCTTGAGGCGGTGCCGCCACCAGAGACTGTGTTGTCATCTCCTCCCCAGTCCCCTCAAGGGGCTGGGGACGATGAGATAGATATTGATCGCCCGGATTCTGCTCTCTCGGCCTCGGTGGTATCCTTAGGCCTCGATCTCTCTCCTCCCCATGATGCCTATGAGGTGGATCCTCCTTCGCCTACCGACAACATTCGGGCTTTCTCCGAGCAAATGATTAGAATGGCTGATGCCCTGGGTTTAGAAATTAAACAGACTTCCAAAGCAGTAACTGACCCGGTTTTCAAACGGGTCCAAGCCCAGGCCCCTCCAGCCACGCTGTTGCCGTTCTTACCCTATCTCCTCGATGTTATCCAATCTTCGTGGAAAACCCCCTCCTCGATCCCTCCTACCTCGAAGAGAATCGAGTCCTGGTATCGTACGGATGACGACACCTTAGAATGGCTTAAACACCACCCCGACCCGAACTCCATGGTCGTGAAGGCCTCTCAGTCCTCCGGTCGTGAATCCACTACCCCTGCAGACAGAGAGGGTAAAAGGTTCGACGCGGTTGACAGAAAACTCTACTCCGGAGCCCTTCTACTTTGTAGAATGGCGAACTATGGGGCCTGTATGGGGGCATACCAGCAGATCCTCTGGGAAAAAGCTCAGCCCTTCTTCGCGAAGTTGTCTGACGAAGACCGGTCGGTCATGTCCACCCTCCAGCAGGAGGCCGATTCCTTAGCGCATCATCAAATCCAGATGGCTAAGCATACTGGCGACACGGCCGGCAAGATGATCGCCCACGCCATTGCCATTCGCCGCCACGCCTGGCTGAGATCTTCCGGTTTATCTTCTTCTTCGAGGCAGGTCATCGAGGACCTCCCCTTCGACGCCATGGGCCTCTTTAATGCTGGCACCGATGACAAACTTAAAACCAACCATGACTTTAAAGTTCTGGCCACTAAATGCGGCGATCAACCCCAGGCTCACCGCACCAAGTGGTTTCCTCAACGCTTTCGACGCTTCCCGCCTCCTTCTTACCGCCAGCAATCTTTCAGACGTCCCTCGGTATCGAACAACCAAAATCGCCAACAGCCCCGTCGGGCTGCACAACCTCAAAGACAACGCGGCCGGGTCACCCCCACCGCTGGTCAACCTATCCGGCGTTCCTGACGCCATCTCTCCTTCCAGAGACTCTTTCTCCGGTACCGATGTCGTTCTCACTCCTCCGCACCCCTCTCCCCCACCAAATCAACCTCATGGTCTCTTTATAGACCGCCTGGCTCCTTTCTTTCACCGATGGAAATCTATTACTTCAGATGCCTGGGTTCTAAAAATTGTCCAAGAAGGCTATGCCTTAGAATTCGAGGAACTCCCTCCCACCGGTCAGGTCCTTCTCTCCAACCCCTCTCAAAAATTCTCGCAGAGGTCGACACCCTCCTCGCCAAAGGGGCTATTCGGCCTTCTCCATCGGCACAGGACCCTCAAAGCTTCTTCTCCAGGTACTTTACGGTCCCGAAGAGAGGTGGGGGCCTCCGCCCAATTCTGGACTTACGCATGCTCAATGTCTTCATATGCCCAACCAAGTTCAGGATGGTCTCCATCGCCTCCATCCTCCCGATGCTTCACCGCGGAGACTACTTCGTGTCTATAGACCTCCGAGACGCCTATTTCCACGTGGCGATTCGAGAAAACCACAGGCGCTTCCTCTCTTTCAAGATCCTCGACCAAACCTACCAGTTCACCGTTTTACCCTTTGGCCTCGTTACCGCCCCAAGGGTCTTTACCAAAGTCGTCGCTGTCGTGGCTGCCCACCTCCGGCTCCAGGGGATCACAGTTTTTCCCTATCTAGACGACTGGCTTCTGGTCGAATCCGACCCTGTCCTACTCCGTCGTCACGTCGACTACACCCTCTCTCTTCTAGACTCTCTCGGTCTCCAGTTAAACCACGACAAATCTCACCTCAACCCGTCGAACAAAATCCGCTTCATCGGCGCCCTGTTCGACTCAATCGCTCAGTCTGTCTCGCTCCCGCTCGACAGGTTTCTAGCTCTCCGTCAACAAATCATCTTCTGCGAGACCCACCGAAGGGTTCGGGCCCGATCCATCCAAATACTGCTGGGCCACATGGCCTCCACAGTCCTCACGACCCCGTTCGCCAGGCTCCGTCTCCGGCCCCTGCAGAGGTGGTTCATAGATGTTTTCAAGCCATTTCGCCACCCCAACTCGAGGTTTCTCTCGGTCCCGCCTCATGTTCGTCGGTCGCTCCTTTGGTGGAAGTCCCTCTCCAACGTCTGCAGGGGTCTTCCGTTCCACTCGGTTCCTCCCTCGATCACCATAACCACAGACTCATCCAATTTCGGCTGGGGAGCCCACATGAAGGGCCTCACTGTTCGAGGCCTCTGGTCTCCTTCCGAAAAGGCCAATCACATAAACTTTCTCGAACTCCTTGCTATCTTCAAGGCTCTGAAAGCCTTCTCCCGCCTGATCTCCCAAAGATCTGTCCTCGTACAGTCAGACAACACAGTAGCAGTATTCTACATCAACAAGCAGGGCGGCACGGGCTCAAGGAAGCTGATGCTTCTCTCCTCCCAGCTGTGGCATTGGTGCATAGCCCGCAACATCCAAATCTCGGCGATTCACCTTCCCGGGATCCAAAACAACTTAGCAGACGCCCTCAGCAGAATGACGACGTCCTCCCACGAGTGGATGCTCGACCCCGAGACTCTTCTTTCTCTCTTTCTCAAATGGGGTTTCCCCACCCTAGACCTCTTCGCTTCTCCCCAGAACGCTCAGCTGCCTCGGTACGGGGCAAGACTTCTCCCGTCCTCCTCTCCAGGCTGCCTGGGAGACGCCTTCCTTCTGGACTGGTCGGCGGAACCGATCTATCTCTTTCCGCCCTTTCCTCTGATACCGAAGGTCCTCCAGAAGCTCCGGTCGGTACCGATGTCAGCGATCCTGATAGCGCCAGCCTGGCCTCGTCAACCGTGGTTCCCGGCTCTTCTTCGTCTTTCCAAGGCGACCTTCTTCACTCTGCCTCTTCTACCACACCTCTTATCCAGAGAGAACGGCCAGATTCTACACCCGGATCTCCCCTCTCTACATCTCACTGCTTGGAGGATTCTCGCCTGACCTCCCTCCCGCAGAACTTACAAGAGGTCCTCCGCGCAGCTCACAAGCCGGCTACAACCAGGGCCTACACTTATAAAGTCTCTCGCTTTCGTTCCTTTCTTCGCTCCCGAGGAATCACTGCTTTCCCAACCTCGGTACCGATTGTGCTGGACTTCCTTATGTCTCTAGCAGAGCAAAAACTTTCTCTTGCCTCTATAAAATCTTACCTGGCTGCTCTATCCTGGTGCTTTCAACAACATGGTAGACCATCATTGTTCTCCGACCACCTCGTCAAGACCTTCTTGAAAGGATACAACAACATCTGCCCACCGGCCCAACCTCCTACCCCAGGATGGAGCCTCGAGCTTGTCCTTTCCCAGCTCACTGCTTCTCCTTTCGAACCCTTGGCCTCGACCGACCTACGTCTCCTTTCCTGGAAAGTTGCCTTCTTGGTGGCCATAACCTCAGCGCGCAGACCCTCGGAGCTGGCGGCCCTTCGGGTTGATGAACCCTACCTCCGTTTTCATCACGACCGCGCCGTTCTCCGTCCGGACATCACCTTCCTCCCCAAGGTGGTCTCGGCCTTTCACCTTAACCAGGACATTGTCCTTCCCGCCTTCTTCCCGGACCCCTCGTCTTCCCTCGAGCGGAGACTGCACCTCCTTGATGTGCGTAGAGCACTTCTTTTCTACCGGGACCGTACTAAGGACATTCGAAAGACCCCAAAACTTTTTGTGGCCCATGCCCCAGATAAACTGGGCAATCCTATTTCTTCTCAAAGACTCTCACACTGGATTGCTCAGGCCATTGAACTGGCCTATGAACTAGCCAAACGGCCTCCCCCCCCGTCGGTTCGCCCGCGTTCGACAAGAGGTCTCTCCACGTCGACTGCCTTTCTAAGGGGCATTCCACTAGACTCTATTTGCAGAGCAGCAATCTGGTCCAACCCCCTTACATTTGTGTCTCACTATAGGGTAGACCAAAGGACTTTAAAGGACTCAGCCTTTGCTAGAGCAGTTTTATCCTCATGCTTGTCCTAAACCTTCTGCTCTTACGACTTCTCTATGGCTACCCCTTCTTCTCAGGTGCCTCTCTTCATTGTTTTTTCTCCTGTTCAGTACATGTTTGCACTGTTCTCTGACAATTTGTGCCTTATTGTTACTACCTTCTCCCTTGGAGAATGATGTTCCTGCCTACACATGTGCTCTTACAAGGGTTATATCATGCCTTACCGGTCTGTTCTCGGTATTTGGTGTGTATTGATGCAATACCTTATTGGGTCCTCGGACCATGGTTTTTTCATGTTTTTTCATGTTTTTCATGTCTAATAAACATATGTTTGGACAGTTTCTCGTTGTCAGGGTTTGCTTAGCCCGCCTCCGAGACTTAAGCTTGCTAGTCTCCATTAGTGTGCATTCACAGAGTACACGAAGAAAAAGGACAGGTTGCTTACCTGTAACCATGTTTCTTCGAGTGTACTCTGTGAATTCACACAAGCCCGCCCTTCCTTCCCCTCTGGCAAACCCTCTTCCTTTCTCGTTGCCTTAGCGGCGTAGGAACTGAGGAGGACACGCCGAGGGCTGCCTTATATGCCCTCCGGGGACGGAGGGGCGTGGCTACCGCCAAAATTTAAACTTCAGCTTGGGAAGAGTTTCCGTTGGGACCTGCGCAGGCGCAGCCTCTCCATTAGTGTGAATTCACAGAGTACACTCGAAGAAACATGGTTACAGGTAAGCAACCTGTCCATCCCGCCCCATCTCCCTGAAGAGACTCGGGGTGGCTCACATGGGGACCAAGCCTAAAATATACCACAAAATACAACAACAAGGTACATTTAAAACATAAACATATAAAATCAAAGGCATATAAAATACAACAAAAACATACCCAATTGGAATCCTGGAATTCAACGTTTGATAAGGCGAAAGAGCTCTGTTGCTTCCTAAACTGCAAATCGTACAGTTCCATGGGATGTTGCCATGGCAGCTAAAGTGGAACCATACAGCTATAACTTTAGTGTGAAAGGGATAAAAAATCACTAACTCCGATAATTCATTTTTTGAGGATTCCTTGCCTAAGAAAACCTTGGGAAATTCATTCCATAGGATCAAATTATGGTGTTTGCCTTTCTTAGTTTCTTGAAAAGCTTCTGAACAAATCACTTACAGTAGAGTCTCTCTTACCCAACATAAATGGGCCAGCAGAACGTTGGATATGTGAAAATGTTGGATATTAAGGAGGGATTAAGGAAAAGCTTATTAAATGTCAAATTACATTATGATTTTACAAATTAAGCACTGAAACATCAAGTTTTACAACAAATTGACAGAAAAAGCAGTTCAATACAGTAGAGTCTCACTTATCCAACGTTCTGGATTATCCAACGCATTTTTGTAGTCAATGTTTTCAATATATCATGATATTTTGGTGCGAAATTCATAAATACAGTAATTACTAGGTAGCATTACTGTGTATTGAACTACTTTTTCTGCCAGATTTGTTGTATAACATGATGTTTTGGTGCTTAATTTGTAAAATCATAACTTAATTTGATGTTTAATAGGCTTCTCCTTAATCTCTCCTTATTATCCAACATATTCGCTTATCCAACGTTCTGCTGGCCCGTTTATGTTGGATAAGTGAGACTCTACTGTATATGGCAACGTTATGTAGCAATTACTGTATTTATGAATTTAGTACCAAAACATTGCAATGTATTGAAAACGTTGACTACAAAAACACTGACTACTAAACGAGACTGTGTTGGATAATATAGAACAGGGGCCCTCAAACTTTTAAAGCAGAGGGCCGGTCCACAATCCTTCAGACTGTTGAGGGGCCGAATTATCATTTGGGGAAAAAAAACCGAACAAATTCCTATGCACACTGCACATATCTTATTTGTAGTGAAAAACAACAACAATAACAATAAAAGAACAATACAATGTTTAAAAATGAAAATAATTTTAACCAACATAAACCTATCAGGATTTCAATAGGAAGTGTGGGCCTGCTTCTGGCCAATGAGATAGGTTAATTAGGATTGTTGTTGTGTGTCTTCATATCATTTCAGACTATGGACGAGCCTAAGTCCAAAATTATTTATTTATTTATTTATTACATTTATTTACTACATTTATATCCCACCCTTCTCACCCCGGAGGGAACTCAGAGCAGCTGTATGTACATACAATATATTATATTATTAGCATAGCACAATATTAGCATTATACTATATTGAACTATACCACTATACTGTAATATTATACGTAATATATAACATATAATTAATATTATTATGTGGTATTATTGTTAGTATTATATTGTATAAAATGATAATATTATTATCAATATTATATGTATATACAATATATTATATTATTAAAACTGATATAAAAATATTATATTATAAATGAGGGCGGGGGCCAGGTAAATTACCTTGGAGGGCCGCATCCGGCCCCCGGGCCTTAGTTTGGGGACCCCTGATATAGAACGTTGGATAAGTGAGATCTACTGTACTTTTTCTTTAAAAGATATATCAGAGATCATTACTGTGTTTCCAAAAAGTTTTTGAAAAAGCATTTGTTTTAGAGAGGCCATAATTTTCTAGCTATCCATTGTATTATGAAGTAATTCCAAGAATGCCGAATCCCGCTGGCATTTAATACAAACGAAAGTTTGCTGCCCCAGTACAGGTATTTATATTTCATTACATGCTGCCAAAAGTATTTGAACGCTTCCTCCATCCCTGGTGCTAAAGCTGTTGTAAATATCAGTCCGGTATGTTACAAGAGGCGGCCGTATATTATGGTGAGGCCGCCTGACAGACTCACCGGGATGGATGGCGGAGATGCTCCGAGGCAGCTGGCAAACCTATTTAACCATGGGGTAGTTGGTCACACTTTTGGGGTTTTAATTGAATTACCTTTGACAGTGAGCAGCAAACCTGGTGGGTGATCTCCTAAATTAAACTGACGAATGGGTTCCCCCCAAATCAATTAGCTTATCAGGCCGAGGGCATGGGCACATCCTGTTGCCCGGCGGGGACCCGAAACGGATGGAGAATGACAGCAGCAAATGTGGGGCCGAGGCGAGGCGAGCACCCCCCACCGCCAGTGACCTCTGGCCCCGAACATGAAAGAAAAACAGGAGCTCAACAGGAGCTGAAAAGCTAGGACGGAGAGTCATCTGAGATCCGCTTGGGCTGAGATGACAGGGGATGTGTCCCAAGAACTTGATTAATGCCGGCCAGTATATTAAGAAGAAAGGACTGGCAAAGGAAGAACCATCCTGTCTAAGAGATAAGCAGGAACATGTGCTCACTTTTAGTGAGAGGTAGGACAAGCATTCTGCTCAGCTGCCATATTTTTAATGCCTTAAGGTAAAGGTAAAGGTTTTCCCCTGATGTTAAGTCAAGTCGTGTCCGACTCTGGGGGTTGGTGCTCATCTCCATTTCTAAGCCAAAGAGCCGGCGTTGTCCGTAGACACCTCCAAGGTCATGTGGCCACTGGCATGACTGCATGGAACGCCGTTACCTTCCCGCCTGAGCAGTACCTATTGATCTACTCACATTTGCATGTTTTCGAACTGCTAGGTTGGCAGGAGCTGGGGCTAACAGCGGGCGCTCGTTCCGCTCCCGGGATTTGAACCTGGGACCTTTCGGTCTGCAGGTTCAGCAGCTCAGCACTTTAACACACTGCGCCACCACCAGGGGCCCATGATATTTAATGGCTTACATCCATGGTATTGTGAACTATTTTTAACAATATACCTTTTAATCTATTTAATTCAATGAGTCATCCAAGAGCTCAGGACAGGTAACACTTCCAACTCCCTTATTTTGGTCCAGACTTGGGTAATTTTTCTTCAGTTTTCCCACTATGTTGTCTCTAATCATCACCAGCCCTTTTGAAAGTGCTATGATTTCTACATTTCCCCCAGTGGCACACCGGGTTAAACTGCTGAGCTGTTGAACCTGCTGACCAAAAGGTCAGCAGTTCGAATTCAGGGAGCACGGTGAGCTCCTGCTGATAGCCCCAGCTTCTGCCAACCTAGCAGTTCAAAAACATGCAAATGTGAGTAGATCAAGAGGTACCACTCTGGTGGGAAGGTAACGACACTCCATGCAATCATGCCTATGGCCACATGACCTTGGAGGTGTCTACGGACAATGCCGGCTCTTCAGCTTAGAAATGAGCACCAACCCCCAAAGTTGGACATGACTTAATGTCAGCTGAAAACCTTTACTATAATTTCTATTTATTTATTTATTTAAAACATTTGTATTCCACCCTTCTCACTCTGAAGGGGACTCAGGGCAGAGCACAACATATTTACGGCAAGCATTCCACTCCGGGATATAAAATAATTATAAATATACACAAACATTAAAACCTTAAAAACATTGAACATTAAAATCAGTTATACAGTAGAGTCTCACTTATCCAAGCCTCGCTTATCCAAGCTTCTGGATTATCCAAGCCATTTTTTTAGTCAATGTTTTCAATATATCACGATATTTTAGTGCTAAATTCGTAAATACAGTAATTACAACATAACATTACTGCGTATTGAACTACTTTTTCTGTCAAATTTGTTGCATAACATGATGTTTTGGTGTTTAATTTGTAAAATCATAACCTAATTTGATGTTTAATAGGCTTTTCCTTAATCCCTCCTTATTATCCAAGATATTCGCTTATCCAAGTTTCTGCCGGCCTGTTTAGCTTGGATAAGTGGGACTCTACTGTATCTACTTTAAAGTCAGCTGTTTAAACTGCTCTACACTAGCAGTTTGCTATAATACCGTGTTTCCCCGAAAATAAGACAGTGTCTTATATTAATTTTTGCTCCCAAAGATGTGCTAGGTCTTATTTTCAGGGTATGTCTTATTTTTCCATGAAGAAGAATTCACATTTATTGTTGAACCAAAAAATGAACATTTATTATATACTGTACAGTAGTTGTCATCACAAACCAGCATAACCAGACAAACTGTGAATCCTATCCAGAATTTCCCGTTACCACCATTATTTCCATGTACAACTATCTATGCTACATACATTTACTGATCCTGCATGCTCTGGTGTTCTGTTCGTTGGGCATGCTTCCAAACAAAAACTTTGCTAGGTCTTACTTTCAGGGGAGGTCTTATATTTAGCAATTCAGCAAAACCTCTACTAGGGCTTATTTTCTGGGGATGTCTTATTTTAGGGGAAACAGGGTATAACAATTGCAGCACTTTGACACCATTTTAACCACCTTGGTTACTATATATCCTATGGACGCATGTGATTTATATCCTAAAGGCACCTGATCTAGTCTGATCTTTGAAGCTAAGCGGAATCAGCCCTTGTTTGGGAGGCGACAGTGCTTTAGCCTCTATTTCAGCAGAAGGAAATGTCAAAGCACTTTGCAAGTAATTCTTGTCTGAGAAAATCCTATGAAATGCATAGGGTTGCAAAGCAACTTGGAGGTACACAAATACATCACTGGTTATTAAGATAGTTTTGCCCACTAAACTGTTGTTGGACTGTATCTCCCATCATCCCTAACCATTGGGTTATCCAGCAAGCCCTGCACACATCTGGAAGGATACATTTTATCCTTGATATTGGCTCATTTCGTTCACAAAGACTGACGTCTTTACAATAACCGTTTGGGAGGCAACGAGGAAACCTCTGCAGCTATTTTTGGTCTCGTTGCAGGAAATGGAAGCAAGGTGCGACTCCAGAATTCCTTTGGCACTCCTTGATGGTGGGCTTATAAAAGATGTGGCGAGCCATCGGTGGAATATTTTCCGTGATCAGGGCTCCGTAGCTCTGTTGCGCTTCAAATGAGGACATTCTTTTGGTATTTGCGTCCTGGCGACATGCCATCCTCATGGCAAAGGAATGATCCCGAGCGTTGTGATCTGATGCCAAAGCCACTTTAAGGGAATTACTTACAGTCATACATTTGGGATCGGAAGGCTGTAAGTGGGCACATAATAAGCTGGGTTGAATGCTTGCAGGAATGCGTAAAGTAAACAGCAAACGTGTGGAAGAAAATAGGGAAAGCTTTGTGTTTCATCCTGTTGGGGTGACACATCTGACATAAAATGGGTCAGTCCAAGGGATTCCTCTTCTTTTACTTATTCTTCTTAAAGCAACATGGTGGCGGAAAATGTCTATACACCAGACACAGTTGCAAAAGAAGCTTTTATACATGCAGTTTAACATAGTGATAAATAGTCCTTAGCACTATAGGAACATACATGTCTGCTGGGTAAAGTGAAGCCATACTGTGTTTCCCCGAAAATAAGACAGTGTCTTATATTATTTTTTACTCCCAAAGGTGCGCTAGGTCTTATTTTCAGGGGATGTCTTATTTTTCCATGAATTTGATTTTTCTTTATTATCGGATTGTATATAATATGATGTGTCTAAGATACTGTAAAATGAGAAGAATGTATACTTATACATTTTGATTGATAAATTAATAATAATAATATTAATACAGTAGAGTCTCACTTATCCAACATAAACGGGCCAGCAGAATGTTGGATAAGCGGATATGTTGGATAATAAGGAGGGATTAAGGAAAAGCCTATTAAACATCAAATTAGGTTATGCTTTTACAAATTAAGCACCAAAACATCATGTTATACAACAAATTGGACAGAAAAAGTAGTTCAATACGCAGTAATGTTATGTAGTAATTACTGTATTTACGAATTTAGCACCAAAATATCACGATATATTGAAAACATTGACTACAAAAATGGCTTGGATAATCCAGAAGCTTGGATAAGCGAGTGTTGGATAAGTGAGACTCTACTGTATCTGTGGAACAATGTCCAGGGTGGGAAAATAATAATAATAATAAGAAGAAGAAGAAAGATCTTTTGTCTGTTGGAGGCAGGTGTGAATGTGACAATTCTCCTTGATTAGCCTTGCAGCTTCAAAGCCTCCCAACAAAGGATGCCGCCAGGCAGGAAGCAGCGTTGCAAGGCCATTCAATGCTAATCAAGGTGACCAATTGCAACATTCACACTTGCCGCAAGGAGACAAGAGTTCCTTCCCCCACCCTGGACATTATTCCACAGATATATAAACCTCACTTGCCTAGTTTCCAACAGACCTCACAACCTCTGAGGATGCCTGCCATAGATGTGGGCGAAACGTCAGGAGAGAATGATTTTGGAACATGGCCATGCAGCCCAGAAAACTCACAGCAAACCAGTAATGTTATGTAGTAATTACTGTATTTACAAATTTAGCACCAAAATATCATGATGTATTGAAAACATGGACTACAAAAATGTATTGGATAATCCAGAATGTTGGATAAGTGAGACTCTACTGTAGTCCAGTTCAAAGCAGATAATCTAGGATCAAATACTGGATAATATGGCAGTGTAGGTTCAGATTCTGATCTGAAGTTGAAGTCCAAAACACCAGGACAGCCAAAGTTTGCCCATGCCTGGACTATATGATCCCCTGAGATCCCTTTCTGCATTTCAGTGCTTCTCCAAGCAGAAAACCAAGCCGTTCTTCTAATGGTGCAACATTCTGACAAATCATATCAGGCTGGCGTTCAAGACGCCGAGGCATGTTCAATCACTCTGAAGAATGCTCCAGTGTTTGGTTTATATCCAAAAATAATGATAGATGACAAGGTAGCTCTGTGTGTGTGTGTGTTTGAGTGTGTTTTAAAAGGTAGCCAAAAGTGGATGTCTGCAAAACAGATGAGAGTTGCATGGCGAAGGGTGCTCTGCTCCGGAGCCGTGATTGACAGCCGGGGTCAGAATGTGGGATGCCTTTGCGAGAGGCTGTCAAATCATAGGGAGCTGCTGACAGCTTATTCTCCCGTCCACTTCCCCAGCACACTGTTGAGATTTATGCTGCAGTTTTGGAGGCGTTAATTAAACTTGGCTTTGCAGATGACTCACCGAAACCGTGCGGCAAATCTAATCTTTGGCTATCTTCATCTGCCAGTCTTCTGGCCACCAAGTGAGAGGCAGAGAACCAGACATGGCTCCATCCCACCTTGGGTATTATTACATCTTATTTATTATTACACCTCAGCTTGTAAGTTCGAGGGCAAATTAATGCTATGTAAGCCTTTGCACCTGAAAAGCAGGGTATAATTATTTTAATTATAATTATTTTAAATGAAATAATGTGTTGTCAGAGGCTTTAATGGCCAGAATCACTGGACCGCTGTGAGTTTTCCGGGTTGTATGGCCATGTTCCAAAATGCTTCTGGAACATGGCCATACAGCCCGGAAAACGCACAGCAACCCAAATAAAATAATCTGTCTTGGATGGATGAAACTCTTAGGCCCCTTCTACACTGCAATATAATCCAGATTATAAAATAAAATACAGTAGAGTCTCACTTATCCAACGTTCTGGATTATCCAATGCATTTTTGTAGTCAATGTTTTCAATATATTGTGATATTTTGGTGCTAAATTCATAAATACAGTAATTACTACATAGCATTACTGCGTATTGAACTACTTTTTCTGCCAAATTTGTTGTCTAATATGATGTTTTGGTGCATCATTTGTAAAATCATAACCTAATCTGATGTTTATTAGGTTTTTCCTTAATACCTCCTTATTATCCAACATATTCGCTTATCCAACATTCTGCCGGCCCGTTTATGTTGGATAAGTGAGACTCTACTGTATTAATATTATTATTAATTTATCAATCAAAATGTATAAGTATACATTCTTCTCATTTTACAGTATCTTAGACATATCATATTATATACAATCCGATAATAAAGAAAAATCAAATTCGTGGAAAAATATATCCACTTATCCAACATTCTGCCAGCCCGTTTATGTTGGATAAGTGAGACTCTACTGTAGTTCACATTATCTGCTTTGAACTGGATTGCATGAGTCCACATTGCCATATAGTAAAGGTAAAGGCTTTCGCCTGACGTTAAGTCCAGTCATGTCCAACTCTGGGGTTTGGTGCTCATTTCCATTTCTAAGCCAAAGAGCCGGCATCGTCCGTAGACACCTCCAAGGTCATGTGGCCGGCATGACTGCATGGAGCGCTGTTACCTTCCCGCCGGAGCTGTACTTATTGATATACTCACATCGGCATGCTTTTGAACTGTTAGGATGGCAGAAGCTGAGGCTAACAGCGGGTGCTCACTCCGCTCTCTGGATTCGAAACTGCAACCTTTCAGTCCGCAAGTTCAGCAGCTCAGCACTTTAACACGCTGCGCAACCGGGGGCTCCTTTACACTGCCATATAATCCAGTTCAAAGGAGATAATTTGGATTTTATATGGCAGTGAGTGGCCTGAGAGATTCATCCATCCAAGATGAGAGCTAGATGTGCTTACCTCTTAGAGAGGAGAAGTGGACAGTTGTGGTTCATTAGGGCAATGAATCCGCTCCAGGTTTTAGTCTAATTGAAAGTCTGCAAGAGGCTGGACATATTTTGGATGTAGAATTTGTCACCTTTCATTGCCTCTATTGCAAGTTGATTCTGACTAATGGAAGCCCTCTTGCAAGTCTTTCTTGGCAAGTCTTGTCCAGAGGAGACTTGCCATCTTGTTTTCAAGACAAAGCAAGCTCAGGAGACGGGTGCTAAAAGCATTAGAAAAGTAGTCCTCGTGCTTTCCACTCTTCATTGGGTGGAAATAAATATTACCCGCAGCTCTTGGTTACTGGAACAACAAACAGACAAATGGTGTTTCTTCAGTGTGGGTCACTGACCTCCAAATGGGGAGCCTTGAAAAAGGGAAAGAGCCAAAGTATTTTCTTAAAGTCGAACCAGGCAGGTAGGAGCTCAAAGGAACACATGGAAAAAGAAGGCCGATACCAGCTTCTAAAGTTAGGGTACAAGTGGGGCCTCATCTAGGCTGGATTTGCCCAATATCCCAGTATCCGATCCCAGATTATCTGCCTTGAATTGGATAATGTGTGTCTCCACTGCCAGATAATTCGGGCACCTGAGAGCAGCAGAATAGTATGAGGGTTCTATTCGTTACTTGGGTTTGGTTTTTTTTTCTTCGTGTCAGGAGCAACTTGAGTCGCTTCTGGAGTGAGAGAATTGGCTGTCTGCAAGGACGTTGCCCAGGGGACGCCTGGATGTTTTGATGTTTTTACCATCCTTGTGGGAGGCTTCTCTTATGTCCCCGCATGGAGCTGGAGCTGATAGAGGGAGCTCATCTGCGCTCTCCCTGGGTGGGATTCGAACCTGGCAGCCTTCAGGTCAGCAACCCAACCTTCAGGTTACAAGGTGTAATAAAGTGCAAATTTTTGGTTTACAAATGTTATGTTTGATTGTGTGTTTGTGTTTTAGAAGGGTAAGTATTGCAGTGGTTGCTCTCAGCACCCAGAGGCTGGTTGCTATGGAGAAGTGGGTGGGGCCAACTGCCGTTTTGCTGAAGAAGAGCAGAGTTTAAGAAAGAGAGCAGTCTGTGCTCTGATGAGGCACAGGGAAGACTGATCCTAGGTTAAAGGGATCAGGGAAACTCAATTGGTCATTTTGAGTCAGTTTGAAATAAGTTTGGTGACTTGTTTGATATAATCTGTGTCCTAGTAAGGAACAGAGAGTCGGTGAAAGCAGATCACAGGGGTGACTGTGGTATAAAAGTGGCTGAGGAATAGAGTTTAACTACCTTAAGTAAAAGAAGTAATATTTTAGAGAGTTGATTCATCTTATTCTGGAATTGTAACTGTTATTAAGAATACCTCTTCATGAGAAACATCATTGTAACCATTAAGCTTTGTTCCTGAATAAACTTGTTCTTGTTTTCCAACTTCGAAGCCTCTGTCATATATATTATAGACCAAGGACGCTACCATCTAGAGTGAATAAGAAGAAGTAGAAAGAAGTAAAAGTAACAGGTCTCCTCCCTGAGTCTTTGGTGGCTAGATCATCTCAATTGGTGGTTCCATCTCTCCAAATTGGTGGCAGTCATAATTAGCTCCATTACAAATTGGTGGCAGCTCCTCGTAATTAAGATTCTTTATAATTTGGTGGCAGCGGTGGGTTAAAAATATCCCCTCCTGCCTGAAAGAGCCTTAGACGAAGTAATAACTCCTTTACACAAGGCTTTCACCCATTACGCCACCGGGGACTCCTTGGGTTTGGATGGTAATATTTTAATAACTCAAACACAGAAATAATCCCTAGAATGTGCTCTTTAACTACCACTATTCACTTTTCCACATAATCACCAGACAATTGGATACATTTCTGCCAACCAGCTAAGAATCAACTCTTGGGACTTGATCACACGAGGCAGACAAACTGGCATTGAAGACGGTGACTAGTGCACAATGCCATGTACATCTCACTGGCAGTCTGCATCCTTCACACAAGTAATCCATCCCTTGCTATTGATAAGCAAAGCCAATTGTGCAATGTTTCTTGGTGTAATGGGTCCCTTCCACGTCTGTGTTGCTTTACGAGGTCAGGCGGAAGTACGATCACAGGACCATGACACAATTGCGTGAATGAAGGCATTCCTCTAGGTATGCATCCAGGATTGCGCAACTGCTGTGGAATTGCAGATTTGTGCGATAAAGTCCATGCTGAAGTTTCTTCTTCATCTACACAAAGATTAAAGATACAGAAATTTGTCCAGTGTTCAGTTTGACCACCTTATCCTGGAGAACAGAGTTGAAAGCCCCACCTTAGGCCATTTCATGCAAATATCAATTTTCCTTTCAAATGAACCATAGAGATTACCTCTCTCTCTCTCTCTCTCCCCCCCCCCCCCAGGTCTCTTCTCTTCTTTTCAAGGAGCATAAAAATACAAAAAGTCTCCACCTGGGAAGGGCTTGGATGTGGAAACAAGGCAACAACTCCTTGTCACTGTAATGAAATGTAATTTTTTTTAGTTTACAGATGCCATGTTTAATTGTGTTTTAAAAGGGTCAATATTTCAGTTATTGCATCTCTGCACTCAAGAGTTGGTTGCCATGGAGAAGTAGGCGGAGCCAACTGCCGTTTTGGTGGAGAAGTGCAGGTTTGAAAATAAACAGTCAGTCTGTGCCCTGATGTGGTACAGTGAAGACTGATCCTCAGTTGAAGGGATCAGGGAGACTCAATTGCTTATTTTTGAGTCAGTTTAAAATAAGTTTGGTGACTTATTTTAAGGTAGTCTGTCTCCTGATAAGGAACAGATAATCTGTGATTGCAATTCACAGGGTGACTGCAGTTTAAAGCAGTAGAGAAAGAAGTGACATTTTAAGGAAGTTGAAACATCTCATTCTAGCTTTGCAACTGTTAACTAAAGTGCCTCTAAAGAGAAAGTTATTGTAACCATTAAGCTTTGTGCCTGAATAAACATGTTATTGTTCTTTCTAACATCTCAGTTTCCATCACATATATTACCATCAAGAGTAAACAAGAAGAAGGAAGAAAAACAAAATTTAAAAGGTCTCCTCTCTAAATAGCTAGTGGCTATATCTTCCCATAGTGGTGGCAAGCATTGATAATCCCCTTTACATCTAGTGGCCACATTTTAACATCCTTACATCTGGTGGCAGCGGTTTAAATAAGAACATGTTTACTCTGGTGGCAGCGATTATATTATAATATAATATATAGTAATATTTATTTAATAAAAAACATCTCAACATCTCCGCAGTCACAAATAGGAAATGTATTTCGCTGTGCGTTACCCTTTTATAAAAACAAAGACGTCTCAAACAGAATCTATTTTTTACACCTCTTTTTTCCACATGTTCAAAGGCCCAGCTGTTCTTGCAAGCTTTCTAGAGCTTCTAGAGTTGTGTAAATCTTTCTATTCATGTGTTGTCAACTCTGCCGGGATGCTTTAAGCCTCCCAGTTTTTGGCTTTTAGATATCCAGGTGAAACAGCCATCATCCAAAACGGGACTTCATTTCAACGTCGGAGCAACATGATAGCAGAAGCATATGTTCCAGGCACTGCAAACCCTCAACATGTTATACTGCCTGAAAACGAATGAGACGAGTCACGGGTTAAGGCTCTCCCCTGACCCATTCCTTTTCTTTTAATGACCTGTACATGTATAGAGGAATATAGTAAATATACGGAGCGCATTGCCGCTGCGATTACTGCAACCCATAATAATACATGCCAGATACTAAATAGATTCCAGCAGTTGAATAATAGGAAAAACAAACTGCCTGGTTCTGCTATGGTGCCCGAATTAAGTAGGTTTATCAGAAGGTAGACAGACAGTTAATAGGCTTGGAAGATAAACTGGTTCTCTTTTATCATTTACTAACTTAGGTACCCAGTGATGCCCAGATTAGGCCTTTTGTAATGTTATGTATATGAAATAGTCATTGTTTTGTTTTGTTTTGTTTTTGTTTTGGTTTTTAATTCTCACATTCAAAAATGGGAGTATTTAGGGGTTTATTTAGGGAGTATTTAGAGTAATTCCAAGTAATGAGTTATTTTAAACTACTTACTTCTAACACAATGAAAATCTATAGCAAACTGCCTATCCAACCTTGTGTAAAAAATTGGGGATTGGGTTAGGGAGGAACAATCAAAGACTTGGGTTGCTGTGAGTTTTCCAGGTTGTCTGGCCATGTTCCAGAAGTATTCTCTCCTGACATTTCACCCACATCTATGGCAGGCATCTTCAGAGGTTGTGAGGTCTGTTGGAAACTAGGCAAGGTGGGATTTATATATCTGTGGAATAATATCCAGGGTGGGAGAAAGTACTCTTGTCTGTTTGAGGAAAGTGTGAATGTTGCAATTGGCAACCTTGATTAGCATTGAATAACCTTGCAGCTTCAAAGCCTGGCTGCTTCCTGGAGAGGACTTCCTGAAATGTTTGGCTTGTGTTTGTTTTGCTTTTGCTGGCATCACAAAGAAACGAAAACCAAGGAAAAGTCAATAGAATCAACAGAGGAAACAAGAAACATATCTCAAGGTGTTCAAAAGATGGTTATTTGGTGATAGAAAATCTATGTGTATTCTTAAGTCCTTCTTCTCAGGGCTACTTAGAACCAAACTTTAGTCATCACTGAACAGGAAAGAATTAAATTTTTCACTTGATAACCTAAAAACCCATTAGTCTCTTGTTTTTTTCTGTAGCGTCCCAAGTGGAAACCATATTGTTGGCTTTGGTCACTGTTTTTTCAGATGAACATGTCAAAGCCAACATCAAAAAAAGCTGGCCCTGTGCTTCCATGGATTCTGCATCCATGGTTTGAGCAAAACTGACAGATACAAAGGACCTACTGTGCTTATCGCTTTCCCTCTTTCAAGTGAGGAAAGTAAGGATAATACCTTTACAAATCTCAAAAGAAAAAGCCCAGAAAAGATTTCCAAGGAATGTTGACCCGGCTCCATCCAAAGGAAGTGCACCTTTGCAAGAGCTCAACCTAAAACAAACACACTGCCTGTGCCATGCCTTTCTCCAGGCGACACTTCAAATAAAATGGACAAACAAGAGCTCCTGCCGTCCTTCCTTTCTCTCTCTCCCCCCAACCCTTTGCTTTCTCTTCTCCATATGGCCCTGTTTTCCTCCCTGGAGGCTCCAGAACATCTTGAAGAGCAATTTGCAAGCACATGTCAGCAAGTCTCCTCCGTGCCATTGCTTGCGGTATTTCCCTCGCAGAGCTCCCTTGATTGGCATGTGTCTGTTGAGAGAGGCGTCTCCGGTTTCAAGGAAAACACATGTCAGGTGCACATGTCGAGCGGGCACAAAGGGCACCCCGACGCTGGGAGGATTAACAACCTTGAATAATTTGATTTAACCCAATTGATTGACTGGTGCAAACAAGCAAATGGAATGCTGCGTCGGGGCGATTAACTGTGATGGGGCCTATTTTTCTTTCCCCAACGCAGTACAAAAACCACCAACTGCATGACCAACGAATCAATACGTGGTTATTAAACACACTCTGGGGAATGGTAGGGCGGTTAAGTAAGTGGGCACCCCAAAATATGGGAACACATTGAATCATACAGAATCAATGCATTGGTTGGCCTGCACATTGTTTTTTTGGCAAATCAGATCTATTTTGCCAAATAGTCACTGTTGAATGTTTTTATATTGTAGAATGATATTTTAAATTGTAAGTCGCTCGGAGCACTCTGGTGGAGAGCGACTAATTAAGAAATAAAGTGAAGTGAAGTGAAGTGTTACCTGGAACGAGCGAGATGGAAAACTAACCCTCCACTTTAGCAAAAAAATATGTTTACATTGAACATATTTTACAGAACGGCTCTTCCGGTAACTGGGAATGTGTCGGATTGGGTTATGACGGTTCAACTCCGTTGGACAAAACACCCTATGTTGTTAAAAAAAAAAGCCATAGCCTTGCATTATCTGTTTAATACGCCGCACACCTTTTATGGCATAAATATTTCCAGTTCATTTTAACTTCATATCACAATGATAAAGACAAGTCATTTATTGGCTCCAGCTGTAGCGATGTGTTCAGTGTTGCCTCCAGAATGAGTCTGGAAGACATCTGGAGCCATAAAGTATTCTTTTCCTGTCCAAATTGGGCCAAAAAGCTAGATATAAGGGCTGAAGCACATACATAGGCACACTTAAATATTATATATATATTATCTTATCTGGCTTGTTCACTCATTCATGCAGAAGGGTGTTGAAATTGCTATGGCATTTTCCAAGGAGACAGCCTTGGTGGTTGGTAGACATAAGAGTCCAAAATAAATCCGAAACATGTTTCATTTTTCTCTTTCTGAAAATGCACACATGGATATGTTATAATGTAACCCAGACCTGAAAGCCACAATTCCTCTCTCCAGTGTGGATAGATTTAGGTGGACATCTCAAGGATGTTCCTCAACCTGTAGCATTGTTAGTGCAGATCAAGGAACCTACTTGAGATGTCTCGGATCTGCTCCATTATTAGTGTTTCTGGATTATTTCTGCACATTCAAACCTATGTTAAAGATAGGAGGAAGCTTGTTTTGATGTCATGGTGGACATCTCAAGGATATTGCTCAACCTGTACCAATGTTATTGAAGATCAAGGAACTCCATTGAGATAGATTGGATATGCTCCATTATTAGTGCCTCTGGACGATTTCTATACATCCAAACCTATGTTAAAGGTAGAAGGAGGTTTATTTTGATGGTGTGGTGGACATCTCAAGGATGTTCTTTGATCTACACCGTTTTTAACACAGATCAAGGAGAACATGTGCAATGACACCAGCAGAAGTGACCCCTTTGAACATGGAAAGCAGTCAATAATCCAGAAGTCAGAGGGTTGTTATATGTTTTCCTGGCTGTATGGCCATGCTCCAGAAGTATTCTCTCCTGACGTTTCGCCCACATCTACGGCAGGCATCCTCAGAGGTTGTGAGGTATATATATCTCACAATCTCCAAGGATGCCTGCCATAGATGTCGGTGAAACGTCAGGAGAGAATGCTACTGGAACATGGCCACACAGCCTGGAAAACACACCACAACTCTGTGATTCCGGCCATGAAAGCCTTCAACAACACATTAAATCCAGAAGTCTTCATCTTCAGCCCCGTAGTTTAAGAACCTGGATCTTACTGCATTTCTAACAGTGAATTCCATAGTTTAATCATGCATTGTGCATTTATTTACGACAAAAAAGGATGTCATAATTTTCATAAACCAGCATTACATTTAATTCAAGATAGGAAAGCTTCAGAGGGGTCCTTCCTGGTTCATATCTCCCAATCGCCTAAATTACCTGAATTCCAAAACGACCTTTGGAATTTCATATATCCCTATTTCCTGTTTAATTGTGCAGTACTTACTGGTGGCACTGGATTAAATCGATGAGCTGCTGAACTTGCTGATCAAAAAGTTGGCGGTTTGAATCTGGGGAGCGGAGTGAGCTCCCACTATTAGCCCCAGCTTATGCCAACCTAGCAGTTCGAAAACATGCAAATGTGAGTAGATCAATAGGTACTGCGCCGGCGGGAAGGTAATGGCACTCCATAGAGTCATGCTGGCCACATGACCTAGGAGATGTCTATGGACAACACCGGCTCTTCGGCTTAGAAATGAAGATGAGCATCAATCCCCAGAGTCGAACACAAGACTTAATGTCAGGGAAAACCTTTACCTTTCCTTACTTACTTTGAAAGTACAGTAGAGTCTCACTTATCCAAGCTTCGCTTATCCAAGTTTCTGGATTATCCCAGCCATTTTTGTAGTCAATGTTTTCAATATATCATGATATTTTGATGCTAAATTCATAAATACAGTAATTACAACATAGCATTACTGCATATTGAACTACTTTTTCTGTCAAATTTGTTGTATAACATGATGTTTTGGTGCTTAATTTGTAAAATCATAACCTAATTTGATGTTTAATAGACTTGTCCTTAATCCCTCCTCATTATCCAAGATATTCGCTTATCCAAGCTTCTGCTGGCCCATTTAGCTTGGATAAGTGAGACTCTTCTGTAGTTGTTCTACTCCAAAAACTTCATTTTTGCTGCTGCCAAAAACTAGGATGAGACTGGACGAGATATTTATTGAAAAATTAGAGCAAAATGTGCTGCAGGATGTCCTGCCAAAAGAAAGTTTTTTGCAGTTTAATAAACTTTTCCCATGTTTTGATGACAGGAGTAATTCCAAAATGGCATTTCTAGACCAGGAACAAAATTGTGTTATATATTGTAATATTTTTATAGAGAGCCTACCTCTCTGGTAGTTTGCTACGTCTTCCAATACAACTCTATAGAAAGTCATTCATTTCAATAGAGTTCACTATTATCCATGGAGTCCATTTTCCACAGTAGGTTCAAGAATAGATCTCGTATAGAACTTGAGCGGGTCATGCTGTATTTTATTTTTATCAGCTCTTTCCCACATTGAACAAATCAGACACAAAGATAAACTAATCCAGAGCATGAACACATCCATCTGTTTGATGCACTTATGACTGAAGTTAAATCTAAGTATTCTATTGAGAAAAGAATCTTCATTTCCCGCTTGTAAATGAAACATCCCAAATAAAAGCTGACTTGATGTGAACCAATGCCTCGAACCTTGGCTTCTTGAAGACTCGCCCACGGCTCCCATTAAAACAACTGTTTCAAATGACTTCACAGTGATCAAAACCGCTGTTCCGAATATATTAGAGGCAATATATCACACTATTGCGTGATCACTGGAGCAAATCATCTAAAAACAGAAAAAGATTTTTTTTAAAGCAGAGTAGATTGACTCCATCTTTCAAAACGGTGCTTGTAGACAAATGCATACAGGTGTATTGTGTCGCAAGGGAAACGGAAAACTCAGCCACGTGGACAAGTGTCTATTTCAACCATATGGCTATCGAAGTATAAACAGTTAAATTAAGATGACTAGCAGCAATTGCAGAGAATGGAGTAAAGGGGAAGCATTTTCTTCTTGCAACATGGACGATAGAAAGACTGCTGTTTTTTATTTAAGCATCTGATTATCTTGAAAATCATTCTTCCGTGTCTTCGCCTGTCCCGATGCCTTCTCATGTCCTCATCTGTCAATTTTCTAGGCATTAAAAGCACCCCAAATGTATTTCCTGTGATTAGGAAATGAACTATTATTGCACAAAGTCTGTCCATCCGTTCAAAATGCAATGCCGAGTTCTGTGGATAATACAGGGTGTTTGAAAAAGAACTCCCTAGTTTCCATTTAAATTATATGGAAACTAGCGAGTTCTTTTTCAAACACCCTGTATAGGCTGGCAAAAAGACAAATAAATGAGTCCTGAGTGCAAATCAAGACTGAAGTCTTCCTAGAAGCCAAAAATGGCTAACTTTCTCTTTATTGAAAGCTGCCTTGGGTTTAATTTTGGGAGAAAAGTGGGATATAATACACATTAATAAAGAAATTAATACATTAATAAAAATAAATACCTCTACTACCTGAGTGTAATAGAAGCAAGTTGATAGTGGGAAGGAAGGAAGGAAAGAAGGAAGGAAGGAAGGAAGGAAGGAAGGAAGGAAGGAAGGAAGGAAGGAAGGAAGGAAGGAAGGGTCGTTGTGAGTTTTCTGGGCTGTATGGCCATGTTCCAGAAGCATTCTCTCATGACGTTTCGCCCACATCTATGGCAGGCATCCCCAGAGGCTTGAGGGGTCCTCAGATAATAATAATAATAATAATAATAATAATAATAATAATAATAATAATAACAACAACAACAACAACAACAACAACAACAACAACAATAATAATAATAATTTTATTCTTATACCCCGCCCCATCTCCCCGAAGGGACTCGGGCGGCTTACATGGGGCCAAGCCCGAACAGAACAATAGAAACAAGACAAGAAAACCAATGAAACCAATAATCAAACCATAAAAACAAGTCATACAAACCACATACAAGATAAAATGTTAAAATCATGGATTAGGTTCAAAGAATCTAGGCCAAGGTGCTAAGAGTGCAAATAAATCATATCATCAAGGGAAGGAGGTTACTCAGCAAGTGGTGTTTATATATATGTGGAAAGTTCAGGGTGGGAGAAAGAATTCCCCCAGGCAGGACGCAGTCAGGCTTTGAAGCTGCAAGGCTATTCAGTGCTAATCAAGGTGATTAATTGCAACATTCACATTTGCCTCAAACAGACAAGAGTGCTTTCTCCCACCCTGGACATTATTCTACAGATACATCAACCCCACTTGCCAAGTTTCCAACAGACCTCGCAACCTCTGAGGATGCCTGGCATGGGTGTGGGCAAAACGTCAGGAGAGAATGCTTCTGGAACGTGAAAACTCACAACAACCCAGTGATTCCGGCCATGAAAGCCTTCAACAACATAAGGAAGGAGGGTTTTCTAAGCTGGGACTACTTAAAAAAATCCAGACCTTTATTCACTCCATATAACGCGGGGAGATATTTCGGAGCACCCCTCTGTTTCGCTCGTAGGCTTGACTTAAAGCAGATGGATCTGTCAAAGATCACTCACGCAGGTGAGTCAAATTGGGCTGATTAGCCACTAAGTGTTAACAGCTGTTACCTTCGGCAGCCAAGGAAATTGTTGCAGAGATCAGGCCTGCAAGAAGATGAGACCTGAATCAAAACACGGGGAGGAAAAACAGAACCGATCTGCAAAGTGATACCATTACAATAGACCTTTGGAACATACGGCCTGCGGGAAAGCAATTTTCACCCGTTTATGGCTCTCCTCACGGCCATTATGTATGTAGTCCAGAAGCAACATGGTTCAGTGCTTAGGGTCCTGGACCAGGAAACCAGGGTTCGGATCCCTGCTCAGCCACGGAAACCGCAAGTGACACTCTCTCGGTCAAAAAGGACAGCAATGACAAATTTCTTTCTGGACTACCATATATCTATATATATAAAAGAGTGATGGCATCAGGGCAGCGGACAAAACAACAAATCTACAGGCCCCCCAACCTCGAAATTTGACAACACAACCCATCATCCACAGCTCTAGGTTGATACAACAAAAATAAAATCCTAATTAGAGGGAGAGGAATAATCGTTTTTATCCAATTGCTGCCAGTTAGAGGGCTAAGCTCCGCCCACTTGGTCTCCTAGCAATGCACTCAGCCCAGGAGACAGGCACAAGAGTTTGGAGAGACCCCTAAGGGCCATCCAGCCCAACCCTTTCTACTATGCAGCAGGACATAATCCAAGCATTCCCAACACATGGACAACGTATACATACTATACAATACAACACAGGGACATAGACCCCCTCTACCCTCACCACTTTCACAGTACACAAACAACCAAATGCATATTAAACATAAAGACAACCATACAACAGACATTCAATACCACCACTATTTCAACAAGTTCTCACCAACACCACCAGACAATGCCACAGCAACGCGTGGCCGGGCATAGCTAGTACTCATATATAAGTCAACTGTGTGTATTAGTCAAGGGCAGATTTGGCATCCAAAATTATGGATTTTCATATATCCAGTTGATAAGTCAAGAGTGCTTTGGAGGGACAGGCCTAGAGATACTTCCTAGTTATAGTGAAATGGCAGACAAAAGTTTGAGGTAATGAGACAGAGAGTTCTGGTTGCTGTAGAAAAAGACATTTATTCTCAGTGGCCAGAGAGAATAAGCAATAAGAAGGAACTTCTCCTGTAATCAGGAAAGCGAAGGTCCAGAACAAAGAAACACAGGTTCTTATATACCCTTTTTTCCTCAATCTACCTACGTCATATAGGCATTATCCATCACCAATTAGTGTCAAAAAAGTCTCACTTTGCACTTTACTAAAAGCTACTTTTGCATTTTCCTAAAATATAGGCTACTTTCAAGACCTCTGACCCTCCATTAGGCCTTATCTAAGAAATTCCTATCTAGTCTCTTAGGGGTTCTCATTAATTAAGGAATCCGCCCCCTATCTTAGCTTGTCAGAGAGTCATTAGTACTTCTACATGGCGCCAGGTCTTATCTTGACATCCCAAAAGCCTTACTTTGTCTTTTGTCCATTAGCTTATCTATTGTTGACACTTGACATATGTCTCTGGCATTTAGGGTGAACTTTGGTCTCTGCTTATGGGGAGACGGTTATTTGCTAAGCAGAGTGTATTTTGGGGCTATATGCACACAATCTGTTTGTGATTACATTTTCCCTATTCCTATTTCTAATATGATTACATTCAATATATAGTTTCCAATACAAGTACTATATTTTCCCAATACACCTTCATCAATAGGTATGGTAAAGGTAAAGATTTCCCCCTGACATTAAATCCAGTCAAGTCCAACACTGGGGGTTGGTGCTCATTTCCATTTCTAAGCCAAAGAGCTGGAGTTGTCCGTAGACTCCTGCAAGGTCATGTGGCCATGGGCATGACTGCATGGAGCGCCATTACCTTCCCACCAGAGTGGAACCTATTGATCTACTTACATTTGCATGTGCACTAGTGTATATATCTGGCATTATCCAGGTGTTGTTGGGACCACTGCCACCCTGCTTTCATCCCTTCTTAACCTTAGCTCACCCTTAGACTTTCTTCCCTTACCTTTCTCTTCCTTCCTTCTCTCCTTTTCGTTTCTCCCTTCTCCATCCTCTTCTTTCCTTTCCTTTCCTTTCCTTCACTCCACTCCCCTTTCTCCTTTCTCCAGCTTAAAATTATAAAATTATAATTTTTCCTCTCTACCAAGACCATGGACTGAAGCGCCAGGATATCGCCTCTTTTAATGGCTATGCTTTTTACGCTGTTGAAGTTGTGCTGTGATTTACACTGATTATGTATTTTTATTGTGTATTTTATACAGTGTATTTTATTGTATGTTGTTGGACTTGGCCCCATGTGAGCCGCCCCGAGTCACCTCGAGGAGATGGGGCGGGATATAAAAATAAAGTTGTTGTTGTTGTTGTTGTTGTTGTTGTTGTTGTTGTTGTTGTTACAATGGGCCTCTCAATATCTCCATGACAATATGGCTCTCTATGTGGCTCTTTCCTTCCTCTCTCCCTTTCCTTCATACATGTCACTTTTCTTTCCCAGTGACATCACAGAGGGTCACTTCACCTGGCAACAGCCAATCCTGTGACATGACAAAAGGACACTTCACCTAGCAATCAACAGTGGTACAGACAGATATATTTGGATAGATAGATTAAATAACTACTCTGGAATTGCAACCTGTAATTTTCTTTAATGCAGAATAGTCACCACAAATCCAGAATTATCGATCCCCCGACATCTGGCCAGGCTTTTGAAAAGTTTTAAATCTTTTCTCAGGACTTTCTCATATAATTTAGGGCTACCAACTGGACCCTGTTTCGAAGGAGAGCAAGTCAGAGGAATGAATTGCGAATGTGCTTTAAAACATGAGGTGTGTCGTACAGAATCAACAGCACGATACCTGAGCTGGAGGCCAAGATGCCTTGATGTAATCCCCAACATCTGCAAAAGCTCTACCAGTCCCTCTTTCTCCTCATAAATATATGGAAGGCCAAGCTCCACCAACCAAGCTCCATTGACTTCTTGCTAAGCATTTCCATCTAATGTTTTTAAAGCATTTCCTCAACCCAACATCCTTGAGATCAGGTAGGGCTCCTACATGGGGAAATCCAAAGGAAAGACTGTTTTGTACAATAATGCATCCTCTACTGATTTCTCCAGTGTGCTAGGTCTTCATGGTCACAGCACACAACGAAGGCAGAGAAACTATAGCCGGTCTTCCAGTACAATTCTGATCGACTTCCACTAGGGATTCCTAGGACAGACGAATATTAGTCCTGATTGGAAGAGATCCATTTCATAAGTGGGATTTACTCACCATACAACATGTATTGTAGGCTTGTGCATTTTGTCTGAACCTCGATCAATTCTGCTGGCCGAATTCTGGAAGACCTGAAAATCTGTTTTTGCGCACCTCCCAAAAATAAACGGGTTGCCGGATAGCAGTTTTTGGTCCACAGCCGAAAGATCCGGGAAGATCCAGCACATTGGTGGGAATGGGAAACTTACAGGGTTCCCCTTTCCATTCCTGGGATTCTTTCCTATCTTCTTTTCAAGGGAGTCTGGGTTTGAAGAACGGGGTTAAGGAAGCCACTTTCCTGGGACCCTTTCCTTAGACACAGCTTGCGTAAGACACGTCACAACATTTTTCTATTCTGACTGCCCAACAGGCAGGGTTCACAGGAAAACCTTTGTACCACGTGGTGCCAAATAGGGGAGGAGGAGCCTTGATCAGCTGCCACGTGGTCCCGTAATGGATAAAAATATGTGACAGGTGAGCCTTTACCGTTATGGTCATCCGGACAAGCCAAACAAACTGGATTGGCCGAAGTGAACCAATCTGAACCAAGACAGTGTCTTATATTAATTTTTGCTCCCAAGATGCTCTAGGTCTTATTTTCAGGGGATGTCTTATTTTTCCATGAAGAAGAATTTACATTTATTGTTGAACAAAAAGTGAACCAAGTGATCACTCTGAATTCATGCACATGCCTAATCTATACTACAGCATCAATGCTTATCTTTATCAGTGTGCTTACTGGTGCAGGAATTGGAAAAATAGCTGCAACATATTGTACACATACAGTAATGATCTGCAGTAGTGTTACTATATAAGGGAGTTGGCAAGGACTATCAATGAATAACAGGATGGATGCACATTGTCTATTGAGACATCAGGTAGGAAATACATCAATGGAGCCTAATGCATAGCTGGATGCTCTTTCCAGTGTCCTCTTACACATCATACGCATCTTCACAAATGCTACTAGGGTTTCCGCTGTATAGGTGAAGGTAAAGGTTTCCCCTGACGTTAAGTCCAGTCGTGTCTGACTCTGGGGGTTGGTGCTCATCTCCATTTCTAAGCCGAAGAGCCGGTGTTGTCCGTAGACACCTCCAAGGTCATGTGGCCATGGGCATGACTGCATGGAGCACCGTTACCTTCCCTATTGATCTACTCACATTGGCATGTTTTCGAACTGCTAGGTTGGCAGGAGCTGGAGCTAACAGCAGGCACTCACTCCGCTCCCAGGATTTGAACCTGGGACCTTTCGGTCTGGTAGTTCAGCAGCTCAGTGCTTTAACACACTTCACCACTGGGGCTCCTTTTCCGCTGTATAGCTAATTAAAGTTACATAACATAGATTGTGATAGAGGATTCCAGCCATCATAATTTATTTTATTTATCATTTTTACATGTATTTATATTCTATTTTTCTCCCAGTGTGGTGTATTTAGTTGTGCATTGAGTCGCACGATGTTGCCATTCAGCACAAGGGTCAGATAGCACAACTGGGATGTTGTTGTTGTATTTCTTCATGCTGGCCTGATTTATGGTAACCCTAATATCAATCTATTATGGAATTTGCTTTGGAATATTTCTTCAGAGGAGATTTGGCATTGCTTTCCTGTGAGGCTGAGAGAGTGTGATATGGCCATGCACAATAACATGCTCCATGATGGCACCAGATCGCTTTTGATCTTGGGCAGCTCAGCAGGGTCAGACCTGGTTAGTACTTAGATGGAGAACTATCAAGAAATGCCAAGTGTTATAAGCCACTGACCAAAGCAATGCTGAGTATTCCTTGCTTGTGTCATCCCTATGGAATTAATGGGTTTGCCATAAGTCACCAGGCAATTTGGAAACACATAAATACACACACACACATGTGTATTCTCCAAGATACAGTGTCTATAGCAACATGATAACAAGAGAAGCAGATCAATACTGTGAGCTGAGGCATCTGTTTCCAATAATATCTATTTACATATTAGTGTGCAGTACAAATTTGTAAACATGTACATTTGAAACTTTGGGAGGAAATGATACCAGCGTTTCCACTTTATTGAAACAGCATGTCTGAAATAGCTCAGCCGCACATGTAAATAGCTTCAGTACTGGACAGGTTTCAAACAGTATGTCTACCTATTTGCCTGTTTCATATTGTCATCCAATCCAGGTTTGTTTATATAATTCTGATACAAATTATCATCTAATTGCAGACCAAATTTGAGAGTCTATAAGAGGGGAGGAACACATATCAAAGCAACCACCATCCCCGCCGTTTCGGGCCGTGCATTCGGTTTCTTTTAAATTTTTACCGTAAACATGACTAAATTCTGGTGAAACCAGCTGGGAAACTGAACTTGGATACAAATGCGTTCTTTAATTTTGGTTCCTGGAGGATCAAAACGCAATACATTTCAAAGGGGTTGTAAAATCACAGGACTTCAAATACTGTCAAATCCATTCAGCCTGTTCCGTAAATGTAAGCAGACATTGCCGGGAGAAAAAGAAACATTACAGGGACTCCTTTCCTGCAAAGTTGCAATATTTATTATGTGGTAAGTTTCTGAAAATCTGTAAATGCCCAGGTCCTGGGAGTAGACTGGAGACGGACCAGCTGTGGTCAGGGGCCGGGAGAAAGGCGTATGCCGAGGACCTGCAACCTTCGAAATGATCCTTCTGCTCATGAATGAAAGTATCTGCTTAATTTTACCATAATCACATTGTGCAAAAATGGAAAAATCTTGGCTCAATAAACCTAACAAGTTTCTAGTTCTTAAGGCACAGTGGATGAGGCTAATGCCCAACCTTCATGGGAGAAATTACAGTTTTTACTCAAATCTAATGCTCACCTTTTTGGGCTAAATGACCTCTCCAGACTTAGGGTGCACATTAGATTTGTGTCATACACTAATCTTAGTGCTGAGCTAAAGCAAAAGGAGAAGCAACTTCAGGAGCTGCACCTCGAGCTCCTATTTAAGGGACATTATATAATATAACTAGCTGTGCCCGGCCACGCGTTGCTGTGGCGTTGTCTGGTGGTGTTGGTGAGAAATTGTTGAGGTAGTGGTAGTATTGAATGTCTGTTGTATGGTTGTCTTTATGTTTAGTATGCATTTGGTTGTTTGTGTACTGTGATAGAGGGGGGGTCTATGTTCTTGTGTAATATTGTATAGTATTTATATGTTGTCCATGTGTTGTGAATGCTTGGGTTGTGTCCAGCTGCATAGTAGAAAGGGTTGGGCTGGATGGCCCTTAGGGTTCTCTCCAAACTCTTGGATTCTATGCTTCTATTATTATTATCATCATCATCATCATTATGTAGAGGCTGGATGGCCATCTGTCAGGAGTGCTTGGATTGTGTCCTCCTGCATGGTAGAAGGAAGTTGATCTGGATGATCCTTAGGGGTCACTCCAAACTTTAGGATTATATGATGTTGTTGTTATTATTATTATTATTAGTATTAGTATTAGTATTAGTATTAGTATTAGTATTAGTATTAGTATTAGTATTAGTATTAGTATTGAGAGGCTGGGTGGCCATCTGTTGGGAGTGCTTGGATTGTCTCCTGCATGGCAGAATTGGGTTGGACTGGATAAGTGAGACTCTACTGTATATTTATAATCTTATATTATCTGTTTAGAACTGGATTATCTGAGGCCCCTTCTACACAGCTGTAGTGAATTATCTGGCAGTGTGGAGTCAAGATAATCCAGTTCAAAGGAGATAATATAAGATACTAAATGGGTTATATAGCTGTTTGGAAGGGTCTTGAGTCTACACTGCCATATAATCCAGTTAAAATCTGATAATCTGTGGAAAAGGCCTAAGTGAGGCCTAACTGTGCCTGTCCCCTGGGCTGAGTGGGTTGCTAGGAGACCAAGTGGGCGGAGCATAGCCTTCTAACTGGCAGCAATTGGATAAAAACAATTATTTCTCTCCCTCTTATTAGGACTTTATTTTTCTTTTCTTTTTGTTGTATGAACGTAGAGGCATGGACAAGGAGTTGTGCTGCCAAGTTTAGTGTTTTTGGGATGTGTAGTTTTGTTGTTTTGTCCTAGGCAAAAATGTAATTACCCTTTTATATATATAGATGGCCAGGGCTCAATATTATGCAATTCTGGAATTTGTAGTTTGGTGAGGCACCAGCATTCTTTGGCAGAGAAGGCTCAAGACGTTGTCAAACGATGACCTCCATGACTCCATAGAACTGAACCAGATAGGTAGGTACATGGATGGATAGGTAGATAGATAGATAGATAGATAGATAGATAGATAGATAGATAGATAGATAGATAGATAGAGTGGGATGCATTGGGCCGTATTGCTATTCTTATTTATCATGTCAGAAGCAAATTGAGGGTACAGTTATAATATATTTTGAAAAACACAAAGTTAAAAACTTGACATTATACTAGATTTCCTTTGACCAGAAGTTGGCCACTTGGAGCGCCTCTGGTGTCGCCATCAGAAGGTCCTCCACTATGCACATGACAGGGCTCAGGCTGCATTGTAGTAAGTGGTCTGTGGTTTGCTATTCTCCATACTCGCATGTTGTGGATTCCACTTTGTGGCCCCATTTTTGGCTATTGGCTTTTCATCTCATGGTGCCAGAGCGCAGTTTGTTCAGCGCCTTCCAAGTCGCCCAGTCTTGGAGCCCAGGAGGGAGTTTCTCATCTGGAATCAGCCGTGGGTTGAGGTTCTGGGTATTAGCCTGCCACTTTTGGACTCTCGCTTGCTGAGAGTGTTCCTGCGAGTATCTCTATAGATCTCAGAAAGCTGTTTCTTGATTTAAGGCATTGGCATGCTGGCTGATATCCAAACAGATGACAGGCCAGAAATGTCAATGCCTTGGTCCTTTCATTATTGGCTGCTACTTCCCGATGGATGTCAGGTGGTGCAGTATACAATATAAACAATATAATTTCTCCAGTGGTGTAGGGTGTAAGCTATTGCTATTCTGCATAGAGAATTATGTAGTACCGTGTATTTGTTACATGGAGATTTGGACTGCAACTTTTTGCTTTCTCCCCAATGGACATCATGCAGGTCGACAGTCCAGCCTCTCCATGGAGGAAGTTCCCCAGCTTACTGCAAAATAGTTTTAGTCTTGGGCCCTTAATGTAAAACAGAACAAAACCAGATCCCTGGTCCCTTGTTCAGTGTGGCTGGCTATAAAAAGCAGTCAAAGTGCTGAATCATTGGTGGTTTGGTTTCAGCTATTAGTCCTGGAGCCGCTCTGTGTCTCCTTTTCCTCCCGGAGCCATGACTTCAAATGAACAGGATTAGGCAACTCACAAGAATATAAGAAGGACAGCTTTGTGGGGTTATCATATAGGTGTCAGTGCTGAGCAAGAGCAAAAGTGGAAGCTGTGGGTTGTGGTTTTGGGTTTTAGCCTGCCACTTTTGGACTCTCACTTGCTGGTCCAGGACCTTCCTTCCCACTGGTGTGACCCGGGTCCGACTGGGACGCCCACTGTTCCTATAAGGGCTTTTCAGCAAACATTATACTGCTTCTGTCTATAAGGACACCCTAAATCAATAGCTATAGTCACTGTTAGGTTCATCCTCCATTAATGTATCTCTAGCCTTAATATACTTGTGTCTAACCCTCGCCCCCATGATTTTCTCATCCCCAGTTATTAATGAGAAAAGCCATCATTTGCTTCCAATCCTGCAAGGTTCCTGTCTCCTACTTTGGAGCGATGGGTTCCTTCTGCTTCGGGGCCAGAATGCCACAAGCAGCATGATGATAAAAATTGAATTCTCCTCCTCTCCCCACTCTCCCTAATTTTGCTTTATATTTTAAATTAATTATTTTCTCCTTTTTGTTTTTCAGTGCTGGAATTGTGCAATTATGGTAACCATAATAACAATTACGACATCATTAAGGACTAGCAGTAGTGTGGGAAAGTGCAGCTTCCGCAGGACAAGATGTGCTGTAGCGGAGAGGTGCAATATCAGAGGTGTTCAACATGGTATGTATCCCTTATCAACAATAATGTAGTGGAATAGCAGGTTAAGGGGAAGATGTCGCTACTGAGCATCTCAACACCCAAGGCAGCTCACTATCTATTGGGGTTATTATATATTAACAACGCTGAGGTCTCCAGCCTGTGTGAGGAGTTATCGCCATTAGCGTGAAGGCCTTCAAGACATTGTCAAAGGCTTTCATGGCTGGAATCACTGGGTTGCTGCAAGTTTTCCAGGCTGTACGGTCATGTTTCAGAATCATTCTCTCCTGAAGTTTCTCCCACATCTATGACAGGCAAAGATGTGGGCGAAAACATCAGGAGAGAATGCTTCTGGAACATGGCTATACAGCCTGGAAAACTCATAGCAACTGAGCCTTCAAGATCATTTCAAGATTTCCCATTTGAAACTATTATGGAGTATAATTTTGCTAAAAGGTTTATGCTCTTTGGACTTTCAGTTTGTCAACTCACCCGATATGGTTCTTTGGAACAAGAGGATAAAAGCCCCCCTCCTTCCATTTAGATAAGTCCTTTACTCTTCATGGTTACCTGTACTCATATATTTTGCATCTGCTGCCTGCACCAGCTTTGACCTCTGCGCATGCTCAGGCTTCCGTGGTCTTAAGAGCCTTTCTTACTACTTATGTGTCTAGCAAGGCAGGTAAAGGTAAAAGTTTCCCCTGATGTTAAGTCCAGTTGTGACCAAATCTGGGGGTTGGTGCTCATCTCCATTTCTAAGCCGAAGAGCTGGTGTTGTCCGTAGACATCTCCAAGGTCATAGGGCCGGCATGACTGCATGGAGCGCTGTTACCTTCCCACCGGAGCGGTACCTATTGATCTACTCACATTGGCATGTTTTCGAACTCCTAGGTTGGCAGGAGCTGGGGCTAACAGCGGGTGCTCATTCCGCTCCCGGGATTTGAACCTGGGACCTTTCAGTCTGCAAGTTCAGCAGCTCAGCGCTTTAATGCACTTCGCCACCGGGGCAAGCAAACTATTGGTTATTTTCCATCTGTTGTGGAGTTTCTTAAATAAGGTTCTTGCTCTCTAAATAGCTATCCACACTTTGCAAGTGAAATCCATCTCTTCCTATTTGGTCTGGAGTCTGTCATTCTAGTCCCTGTTTTAGTATTAAATCCAGTCCTCGCCAACCTGTCACGTAATACCAGTTGTGTGTCTAAGACTCTAAAATTAAGGATATGGTTTGGGTCTTGTTTTTGGAATCGAAGTGGACCTGGCATAGATATGAGTTGCCCAAGACTCAGGCTGTGTGGATGCATTGAAATACATTGGGAGTGGTGCAGATGGCCATCAGATACCCATGGACCAGTCTTCCAGGCACAGATCTATAAAGATCATGTTTATAAATAAGTTGTAGTACATATAGATATTTTTTGGATCATGCAGAATAGTCACATCCAGCTGAAAATGGCACAAGTGGAGTTTGCTTACAGAAGCATTATATACACACAACTAGCTGTGCCCAGCCAAGCGTTGCTGTGGCGTTGTCTGGTGGTGTTGATGAGAAATTGTTGAGGTAGTGGTGGTATTGAATGTCTGTTGTATGGTTGTCTTTGTGTTTAGTATGCATTTGGTTGTTTGTGTACTGTGAAAGTGGTGAGGGTAGAGGGGGTCTATGTCCCTGTGTAGTATTGTATAGTATTTATACGTTGTCCATGTGTTGGGAATGCTTGGATTGTGTCCTGCTGCATAGTAAAAAGGGTTGGGCTGGATGGCCCTTAGGGGTCTCTGCAAACTCTTGTGCCTGTCCCCTGGGCTGAGTAGGTTGCTAGGAGACCAAGTGGGCAGAAGTTAGCCTTGTAACTGGCAGCAACTGGATAAAAACAATTATTCCTCTCCCTCTAATTAGGACTTTATTTTTCTTTTCTTTTTGTTGTATCAACCTAGAGCCGTAGATGATGGGTTGTGTTGTCAAATTTCGAGGTTGGGGGCCTGTAGTTTTGTTGTTTTGTCCACTGCCCTGATGCCATCACTCTTTTATATATATAGACAGATAATTCACCTGGAGAGGAACGTCAATGCACAGCATATACTGTCTAATGAGATGACAGGTCCTGGCTTTCATATGTTGACCTATGGTAGCATTCACTGTAGAGATTGCATAGTACTATCGCAACACAACTCTTCCGGAGATTTGACACTGCATTGAAATAATGTAGGATCTTGGCCATGGCACTTTTTGAAGTTAGGAAGAGAGCAAGGATAATATATTTAAGTGCTTTACTGAGAGGGGAAGCAGTCAGAGGCAGGAGTGGGGAGACACAAAAGCATTAGTCCTTGAAATCAATTTCGAGTCCAAAAAGATGCTCCTCCAAACAACCCTTGGAGGAAAAAGCAAGACACAGAGTTTGGTGTTGAGAACATTCTCGGATCACTCTCCATTCCAGCAATCTCGTAATTCTAAAATCCTGCTACAAAGTGCAAATCTGGAACAGGCAAGATTTTACATTGAACCCAGATCTTTTCAAATGACCAAATAAATTAGCCATTGTGTCTTTTTCTCTCACACGCGTATCATGTCTCTGCTTTGGGTTGCTCCGTTGCCTTTCATGTTGTTATTACGATGTCAGAGCAACACATTTTTGGGGAGACTTTTTTGAGCTAAATTATCTGTATGATTTTTACCCCTTCCTCAAGCCGGATCTTCCCCCAAAGAGGATATTTGTGTGATATATATCACCATATAGTTTATACTGCTCATTTGAGGCTGAGGGATTATTCCTTCACCCTAGTTCACTGTCATACAGAGGCTGATTTCATATGCGACACATGTATGCAGCATAACAGTTCTCTATGTGCATGCAGAACTACACTGTTCCCAACAATCCTCCCAACTCACGGTTAAGCCTTCAATCATGTTTAGACTCTCTTATAATACATATGAGAACCATTTACTCTCTTTTTTTTTTTTTACAATTCTGAGATCGAATACTGCTGTTTTATCTGCAGCAATTGCTGTATTTTATTGTTTTTTTTACCGGGGGTACTGTGAATTTATGATGTTGTGTTTATTGCCTGTTTTGTTTTGCACTTGTTGTATTTTGTGTCACACTTTGAGTGTTTTGTGTTTTGTACATTGGAGGGCTTCTTTAAAATTCAGATGGAAACTCAAAGCAGATTCACTGACATGGAAACCACCAGCCACCACTTGCACTATTGGGGATATAGGACTGGGAGACCCTATTTTGTAAGTGAAAAGAATGGCAACTGTTGCATATTGCTGTCTATGTCACCCGGTCAGGTAAAGGTTTTCCCCTGTCATTAAGTCCAGTCGTGACCGAGTCTGGGGATTGGTGCTCATCTCCATTTCTAAGCCGAAGAGCCGGCATTGTCCGTAGACACCTCCAAGGTCATGTTGCCATAGGCATGAATGCATGGCGTGCCATTACCTTCATGCCGGAGCGGTACCTATTCATCTACTCACATTTGCATGTTTTTGAACTGCTAGGTTGGCAGAAGCTGGAACTAACAGTGGGCACTCACTCCACTCCCTGGGTTCGAACCTGTGACTTTTTGGTCTGCAAGTTCAGCAACTCAATGCTTTAACACACTGTGCCACTGGAGGCTCCTATGTCATCAACATGGAAACAAATTGGATAAATTGAGAAAGCTCTTTCACCTAGTCCTTCATATTATGAGTGATCCACAGCTAGCCTTGTGAAGTGTCCAAGCCATGGCTACTAAAGGCAGTGGTTACTTGTGGAAAACCATGGAGAATGGCTGCACCTGTTTTCTCGGAGCGGGGATGGGATACTGTCATTGACTTTGAAGTGACTCGCTGAATTCATCAGTCTTGAAGGCACCGAGAAGTTGTACCCATAGAAGCCATAGGGAGGATGCAAGGCACAGTTCAGGGCTTCTTGGGCTACGGGGCCCGACGACAAAATGTTCCCAGGTGTGTGTAAACCATACAACATATGGCTTGCTGTGCCGGGCCCTTGGGAACTTGCTCTGCTCAACTCCTCCGCTTTGCCACTTTTGACGTTGGCTATGTTCAGAGAAGACAACGTGGGCACCTCCACCATGAAGTGTGGCAAAAGGGAAGGGCTGCTGGCGTGGCCCAGCTTGTGGTGGCTCGGGAACATCAGCGACGGCTGTCTCAAGAGGCTGGCTGGACAAATCTTGTAGCAGAGAGGAAGGCCGAGATGGTGGAAGTAGGAGTCGGGGCAGGAGACGCCAAGGCTGGCTGCGGAGAGATGGAATGCCGGAGGAGAACAAGAGGAGGAAAGGAGAGCGCCGAGGGGAGACGGAGTGGCCCCGTTGGGTGTCACGGGAGAAGAGCCAGGGCTTCCACCTAGAAGGAAGGAAGGAAGTGTGATTTTTTTAGTTTACAGATGTCATGTTTAACTGTGTTTTAAAAGGGTCAATATTTCAGTTACTCTGCACTCATGAGTTGGTTGCCATGGAGAAGTGGGTGGAGCCAACTGCCATTTTGGTGGAAAAGTGCAGGTTTGAAGAAAAAGCAGTTAGTCTGTGCCCTGCTGAGGTACAGTTAAGGCTGATTCTAAGTTGGAGAATCAGGGAGACTCAAGTGCTTATTTGATTCAGTTTAAATTAAGCTTGGTGGCTTATTTTAAGGTAGTCTGTTTCCAGATAAGGAACAGATAGTCTGTGATTGAAATTCACAGGGTGACTGCAGTTTAAAGCAGTAGAGAAGGAAGTGATATTTTAAGGAATTTGAAACACCTCAATATAGCTTTGCAACGGTTAGTCCAAGTGCCTCTAAAGAGAAGTTACTGTAACTATTAAGCTTGTGCCTGAATAAACGTGTTATTGTTCCTTCTACCATCTAAGCTTCTGTCACCTATATTACCATCTAAAGCAAACAAGGAGAAAGAAGAAAAATAAAATTTAAAAAGTCTCCTCTCTAAGTAGCCAGTGACTAAATCTTCCAATTGTGGTGGCAAGAGTTGACAATCCCCTTAACATCTGGTGGCCGCATTATAAACATCTTTACCTCTGGTGGCAGCTTTTAAATAAAACATCTTTAATAACTGGTGGCAGCGGATATAAAATATATAATAATAATATAAATATAATTAATTAATCTCCGCAATTGGTGTCAGAGGTGGAATTTTAAAAAGATTCCCCCCGTCTGACATCTTTGCAGTAAGTAACTTTATTTTTCTATCCCACCACCATCTCCCCGCAGGGACTCAGGGCGGCTAACATGGAGCAAAGGCCCAAAAACAATGAACAAAGTACAGCAATTAAAAACATATTACAATGAATAAAAACGCAGTAAAATCAACATTATGGAAAAACAATACACTAACCATAAAAACCCATTTAAAGCATAAAATGAGTAAAAATAAAATAAAATTAGAAGGACCACCAGGTTGATAGAGGCGGATAGCGTGGAGGGGCCATTTAAACTAAAGTGCAATAAACTATATATAAAAATGGTAATGAAATTTCGGCCTAGGACAAAACAACAAAACTACACATCCCAGAAACACTAAACTTGGCAGCACAACCCCTCATCCATGCCTTTACGTTCATACAACAAAAAGAAAAGAAAAATAAAGTCCTAATTAGAGGGAGAGGAATAATTGTTTTTATCCAATTGCTGCCAGTTAGAAGGCTAAGCTCCGTCAGGGGAAAATCTTTACCCTTTACCTTAACTACCACCAATACCTCAATACTTTATTTCCCATACCACCATACTTCGCCACAGCAATGTGTGGCCGGGCACAGGTTTTGTTTTTTTTAAAATATATATATATATATATATTTTATATATATAAATGTTCTGACCATTTCTAACTTAAAGTAAACAGCGAAACTACACACCCAAAACCCACGAAACTTGGCCACAAAAGACATGGTCATCCTCGCTGTGTTTAGACATAAAAAAACAAGAAAAATAAAGTCCTAATTAGAGAGAGGGGAATAATTATTTTTTCCCATTGCTGCCAGTTAGAAGGCTAAGCTCCGCCCACTTTGTCTCCTAGCAACCCACTCAGCCATTTAATGGTGCCCAGGGCTGCTTCACTCAGGCAAAAGGACAAAGTTGGGGTGAGGACGGATATCCAATTAAATATAGAGAAAGGGAACAGTGCGAAAAATAGTTATTAATTTAAATTTAGGTCATGGGGACTAAATTATTCAAATGCGCAACAAAAAAACCAAGTTTTTAACTCGTTTTTGAAAGATGCAAGGGTGGGTGCCTGCCTGATCTCCCTAGGGAGGGAATTCCAGATCTGGGGGACCACTACTGAGAAGACCCGCTCCCTCGTCCCCACAAGCTGAGCTTGCGATGGAGGCGGGAGCGAGAGAAGGGCCTCCCCCGATGAACGAAGAGATAGTGCAGGTTCATAGGGGGAAACACAGTCACGAAGGTAGGCGGGTCCCAAACCATTTAGGGCTTTATAGAGCAAGAACCTATGGGGCCCCTGGTGGCACAGTGCATTAAAGCGCTGAGCTGCTGAACCTGAGGTCCCAGGTTCAAATCCCGGGAGCAGAATGTGCGCTTGCTGTTAGCCCCAGCTCCTGCCAACCTCGCATTTCGAAAACATACAAATGTGAGTATATCAATAGGTACCGCTCCGGTGGGAAGGTAAAGGCTCTCCATGCAGTCATGCCAATGGCCACATGACCTTGGAGGTGTCTACGGACAACGCCGGCTCTTTGGCTTAGAAATGGAGATGAGCACCAACCCCCAGAGTCAGTCATGACTGGACTTAACGTCAGGGGAAACCTTTACCTTTACCTAGGTAAGAACCTGCACCTTGAATTAGGACCGGGAAGGAAAACGTCGGCATAACAAAAGACAATGCTGGCATGTTGCCTTTAGGGTGCTCTGGATCACCCAAGATAAAGAACAGCTCTCTCCACATACTCCACAGCTGCTTCGATAATAATAATAATAATAATAATAATAATAATAATAATAATAATAATTTTATTTTTATACCCTGCCACCATCTCCCCAGAGGGACTTGGGGCGGCTCACAGATATAATCGATATATCGATTATGCTTTTCCTACATGTCACATAAATGTCCCTTGTGGTCTCCTCCAACTCAATGATTCAATTACCAGGACCTCATCACACTAGAGCTTGGGTCTACTTTAAATCCACTTTGGGGGGGGGGGGGGCTTTAAACGCTCAGCCAGACACGTCCTGGGCCTCACCAAACTACAAACCCCAGAATTCTGCAGAAGGCAGAGTTGAAATCCAAAACACCTGGAGACGCAAAGGTTGGGAACCAATTGCAACATTCACACTTGCTTCAAACAGACAATTTATTTATTTATTTACAGTACTTATATTCCGCCCTTCTCACCCTGAAGGGGACTCAGGGCGGATTACAATGAACACATATATGGTAAACATTCAATGCCAACAGACAAACAACATATATAGACAGACACAGAGGCATTTAACATTTTTTTTTCCAGCTTCACGATTCCGGCCACAGGGGGAGCTGTTGCTTCACTGTCCACTAGTGGCTGTACTTCCTCATTCCTTTCCTCGTGTTTTGCTGGCAGTTTTTTATGATGTTGCAAATTAGTTAAATTAGCCTCCTGTATAAAGCGTACCTAAATTTCCCTACTTGACAGATGCAACTGTCTTTCGGGGCTGCATAGGTCAACAGCAAGCCGGGCTATTTAATGGTTGGGGGCTTAACCCGACCCGGGCTTTGAACTCATGATCTCTTGGTCAGTAGTGATTTATTGCAGCTTATTACTAGCCAGCTGCGCCACAGCCCGGCCCCAAGAGTTCTTTCTCTCAACCTGGACATTATTCCACAGATATCGTTTCCAACAGACCTCACAACGTCTGAGGATGCCTGCCATAGATGTGGGCAAAACGTCAGGAGGGAATGCTTCTGGAACATGGCCAGACAGCCCGGAAAACTCACAACAATCCGGTCATGAAAGCCTTTGACAATACAATATATTGACTGTTAAAGTTCAGCATCACCATCTCGGAAAACATGGCAAGATCAGTACTCACCTTGACTTTCTGCACCGAAGGACTTAAAATCCAGAGTAAGTGATGGTCTCCATGGATATGATTCCAGAAGTCCATCCAAGACTCCTCTACAAAGCGAAACCCAGACATTAGTTGAAGTCTTGACATTAAGGCATGGCTCCAGGACAGAAGTCTCGATCCTCGGGTGCATCTACACCAGTGGTTCTCAACATGTGGGTCCCCAGATGTTTTGGCCTTCAACTTCTAGAAATCCCAACATCTGGTAAACTGGCTGGGATTTCTGGGAGTCGTAGACCAAAACACCTGGGGACCCACAGGTTGAGAACCACTGATCTACACTGCAGAATTAGTGCAGTTTGAGATGCTTTAACTGCCATGACTCAATACTATGGAACCTAGGAAGTTGGAGTTCGGTGAGGCAATAGCACGCTTTGGCAGAGAAGGTGAAAAACCTTTTAAAACTACAACTCCCAGAATTCCATAGCATTGACACATGACAGTTAAAGTGGTGTTGAACTGAATTATTTCTACAATAGTTTATTTTTAACACAGGCACTTACACTGCATTTTAAACAGAAAAGCCTTCTCTAAGTTGTTGCACAATGTAAACACAATATCTTAAAAAAAGAAGTTGGTGCTTCCCTCTAAAATATTGTATTTACTCATACATTAGCATAATTGTGGGGCCCCTGGTGGCACAGTGTGTTAAAGCGCTGAGCTGCTGAGCTTACAGACCAAAAGGTCCCAGGTTCAAATCCCGGGAGCGGAATGCGCGCCCGCTGTTAGCCCCAGCTCCTGCCAACCTAGCAGTTCGAAAACATGCAAATGTGAGTAGATCAATAGGTACCGCTCCAGCAGGAAGGTAACAGCGCTCCATGCAGTCATGCCGGTCACATGACCTGGAGATGTCTATGGACAATGCTGGCTCTTGGACTTAACGTCAGGGGAAACCTTTACCTAGCATATTTGATCAATAGTAGACTAAAAGAAATCCATTTAAACAGCAAAGATGCATCTAACCAGCCAGCAATCAAATGAATAAAATAACACTCCTTACCTGTTTCTTCCAGGGTCTCTGAATCCTTTAGCAAAGGGATTCCGGTCTATCTTGAGTTTTGTTATCTATGAGAATTTTTCAACCAAATGACAAAGGAAAGAAGTATTGTGATCATGACAAGCTAGAATTTAGGAGGGAAATGTTTGATGCAGAAGCAGATCTTGCAAACTCTATCCATGCACAAACTAAGAGATTTACCTGCTGGTTTTGGTAGGCAGTGACTGTGGTGAATTCTGTTTCTTTAAATGAAAAGGTCTGGACCCCTGTGGCTGGCAAAGACTGGATCTGGGAGAGATCGAATCGAGAGTCCTGGACAATCACGTGGACCCGGGGCTTGTATTTATGCATGGATTGCAGAATTATCTGTAAAGCGAAAAACAGAAAACATTGCATCCAGAACTTTATAAAATCCCACCAAAAACAGAATAAAATGTCACTTGGTTCAGAGAGCAGACAGTTGCCTATTCAATGCCATTTAAAATAGTTAGGAGCTATCTTAGAAACTTGTCCAACTGGGGTTTCCATGTCAATGGGTTGATGAGTCCATTCCAAGTTTTAGTTCAGACTTTCAAGGGGGTATCCTATACAAGAATATGGCCCAAACAGGTCCAGCACCTTGGATAGCTCCTTTGAAAAGGAGAGTTAAAGCCAGATTGAATTCAATGCTGCCCTGACATAGAAGCCATGGACCATAATTGTATGTGCAAACATTGTGTTCCCTCTCCTTTATAAGCCAGCCCAAGTCAGAGAACATAATAATAAACCTCCTGATCCTTGAACAAATCCAAGGGAAATAGTAAAGGGATCTTTTTTGCCAATGGCAATGTGAGAACTTCCTCTCCTCGCTCCAAGACCACCTTAAAGAATTCAAGACAGGCCACACAATGATGGCAAAAGGTGGCCACCCACATCAAGTAGCCACCCCTCCATATCCATGGGTTCTGTATCCACTGATTCAACCAACCACAGCTTGATAATACTTGGAAAAACAACCCACAAAGCACACATCTGAGTACTACAACAGGAGGCCCCGGTGACACAATGGGTCAAACCCTTGGCCAACGGAAAGGTTGGTGGTTCAATCCAGGGAGCGGGGTGAGCTCCCGTCTGTCAGCTCCAGCTTCCCATGCGGGGACAAGAGAGAAACCTCCCACAGAATGGTAAAACATCCGGGCATCCCCTGGGCAACGTCCTTGTAGTTTCTCTAGTTGTTCCTGACACACACAAAAAGCACTACACCAATGTGTAGGTATGTAGTAGCCTCCCACCATTTCATAGATCCTCAGGATCTCTCCAGGATATATTACCTGCTGTGAGCTGCAAGGAGAGATGGGTAATATATGTATTATTATTATTATTATTATTATTATTATTATTATTATTATTATTATTATATAGGAATTCCATTTTACTACAACATTATATCTAATGTGATACAATGTATATTACCTGCTGTGAGCTGCAAGGAGAGGTGGGTAATATATGTATTATTATACACATTACTATTACTATTATTATTATTATTATTATATAAGGTAAAGGTAAAGGTTTCCCCTGACATTAAGTCTAGTCATGTCTGACTCTGGGGGTTGGTGCTCATCTCCATTTCTAAGCCGAAGAGCCAGCGCTGTCCATAGACACCTCCAAGGTCATGTGGCCGGCATGACTGCATGGAGCGCCGGAGTGGTACCTATTAATCTACTCACATTGGCATGTTTTCGAACTGCTAGGTTGGCAGGAGCTGGAGCTAACAGCAGGCACTCAAGCCGCTCCCGGGATTTGAACCTGGGACCTTTCGGTCTGCAAGTTCAGCAGCTCAGTGCTTTAACACACTTCGCCACCGGGGCTCCTTGTTATTATTATTACTATTATTATTATTATTATATAAGGAATTCCATTTTACTGCACTATTGTATCTAATGTGACTTGAGAATCCAAAGATTTTGGTATCCATAGGAGCAGTGGAAGATCTTGGAACTACATATCAGAAGGAGTAAAAAAAAACTTTTTTGCAAGACAGAGATATTTATATCTATGTTTGTGTCTCTATATCTATATTGTATATAGCCACCAAATGCACCCATGTCTTTGGGATCTCCAAACCAATTTAGGCCTAGAAGAGATCCCCTTTAAACACCCTAGGACAATGATGGGCAAGCTTTTGCGATTGGTGTGTCAAAATTCACCCAAAAAAAAAACCTAGCATGACTTGGGTGGTGTGTCACTTCAAGAAAAAAACCATAGTTTCGCAATATGTATAGTTTAAATAACAAAAATGAATAATTGTACTATATAACTGTATTTAATAAATCAAAAACTGTTTACTACCATTATTTCCATGTACAACAATCTATGGTACCTCTTGCAGTTTCCATGCTGATTTCTCTCTATTCTAGTTTCAATGTAGTCATGAATAATGAATAATATAATAATAATATAATAGTAATAATATGATAATATACTACAATAATAATAGAATAATAATAGAATGATATAATGATAATGTAATGTGCATAATTCCCAAACAACAAAACCACTGGACCAAATCACACCGAATTTGGCCACAAAAGGCAGAGTCATTCAATCAATCTACATGCAACAGCGTGTCAGCAAAAATGGCTAGGCGTGTCAGTGCTGACACGCGTGTCATAGGTTGGCCATCACTGCCCTAGGAGGTATTAGGGGGCAAAAGTTAATGTTTTAGAAAATGATCTTGGAGGCTGATAGAGGTAATGTAGTCTCCTCGCCATGCATAGCAGCCCACCCTGGTCTAACCCATCTGAGAAGTGTGCACATACATGCCCTTTGTCATCCATCTCATTGTTGGTCAGCTTCACCCGGTCGAAGCTGATGATCTGCCTCATCCAGGTCTCTCCGGAGCAGGGGGAGTCCGGGTGGATGTAAAGGCGAGGCGTGATGCAGGAGTGGTCCGTGTTCCCAGCCACCATCCACTGGGAGCTGTGGTAGACGTACCTTCAAACACAAGCACAAGGTAGGGAAGTCATAAAGGAGATCAGCTCAATAAGAAGGGAAGGCAAAGAAGGAGAGGGATGGAACCTAATAGTATCTATACCAGGCCTGGGCAAACTTCGGCCCTCCAGGTGTTTTGGACTTCAACTCCCACCATTCCTAACAGCCTCAGGCCCATCCTTTTGCATCTCAGCCACTTCAGCTACAAAGACGTTGCCCAGGGGGTGCCGGGATGTGTTACTATTCTGTTGGGAGGCTTCTCTCATGTCTCCGCATGGGATGCTAGGGCTGACAGATAGGAGCTCACCCCGTCTCGCAACCTTCAGGTCAGCAGCTCAGCTGGCACATGGGTTTAATCCATTGTGCTCTTGCAGCCCCTATCCCAAGCAAGCTTGTTGTTTGGCAAGAACTATAAATTAGAAGTTATCCCTCCTCCAAAGTAGACACTGTGACAGATCATTCCACTACTTCTCCAAATACAGTAGAGTCTCACTTATCCAACGTAAATGGGCCGGCAGAATGTTGGATAAGAGAATATGTTGGATAATAAGGAGGCATTAAGGAAAAGCCTTTTAAACATCAAATTAGGTTATGATTTTACAAATTAAGTACCAAAACATCATGTTACACAACAAATTTGACAGAAAAAGTAGTTCAATAAACAGTAATGCTATGTAGTAATTACTGTATTTACGAATTTAGCACCAAAATATCATGATGTATTGAAAACATTGACTACAAAAATGCGTTGGATAATCCAGAACGTTGGATAAGCAAGTGTTGGATAAGTGAGACTCTACTGTACCTCGCACCTCTTAGGATGCCTGCCACAGATGTGGGTGAAACGTCAGGAGAGAAAGCTTCTGGAACATGGCCATACAGCCCAAAAGACTCACAGCTACCCACTGATTCCCACCATGAAAGCTGTTGACAATACATCTTCTCCAAATACAGTAGAGTCTCACTTATCCAACGTAAACGGGCCGGCAGAATGTTGGATAAGTGAATATGTTGGATAATAAGGAGAGATTAAGGAAAAGCCTACTAAACATCAAATTAGGTTATGATTTTACAAATTAAGTACCAAAACATCATGTTACACAACAAATTTGACAGAAAAAAACATTGACTACAAAAATGCGTTGGATAATCCAGAATGTTGGATAAGTGAGACTCTACTGTACTTCTGATCCTCAACCAAATACAGTTTTATTTCCCTTGCTTCAAGGACTGGATCTACACTGCCATATAATCCAGATTCAGAATGCAGATTAACTGCCTTGAACTGGATTGTATGACAGTGTAGCTCCAACCTAGGAAACCAAAAATTCTACCTACTTCCAATGAGAGCTAAAGGCCATTTTAAGTGTATTTATTGTGTTTTAGTTCTGTTTTGACTGCAGTGTTAATTGCTTTTTTAACTTTTGTATCACACTTTTTATACTAGTGTGAGATTGTTAGTCACCTTGAGTGGCTAATACAGTTAATAATAATAATAATAATAATAATAATAATAATAATAATAATAATAATAATAATAAATATAATAACTTCAAAGACTCTGGCAGAAACCAGTACAGGTGGTCCCGGTGGTGATGGGCACATTGGGTGCCATGCCAAAAGATCTCAGACGGCATTTGGAAACAATAGACATTGACAAAATTACGATCTGTCAGCTGCAAAAGGCCACCCTACTGGGATCTGCACGCATCATCCGAAAATACATCACACAGTCCTAAACACTTGGGAAGTGTTCGACTTGGGATTTTGTGATACGAAATCCAGCATATCTATCTTGTTTGCTGTGTCATAATAATAAATATAATAATAATAAATAAATAAAAATAATATTAATAATAATGACAATATTTAAATTGTTTCATTCTGATTCAAATCAATGGGAACACTGTAGAACGATGCAGTTTTGATACCACTTTGACTGCCATGGCAAAGTGTAGTTTACAGAGGCACCAAACCTATTTGGCAGGGAAAGTTAAAGACCTTGTAAAGCTACAGCTTCCATGACTTCATAGCATTAAGCCGTGGAAGTTAAAAGTAGTATCAAACTGCATTCATTCTACAGTATAGATCAGGCATGGGCAAACTTCGGCCCTCCAGGTGTTTTGGACTCTAACTCCCACAATTCCTAACAGCCTACCGGCTGTTAGGAATTGTGGGAGTTGGAGTCCAAAACATCTGGAGGGCCGAAATTTGCCATGCCTGATGTAAAAAAAAAATATTTTCTTTTACCTGTATCTTTTGGAATCCACGGGCACCACGTCGATGGCAATGTAGTATTGTTTCACTGGATCCAGACCTTTCACTTTGACCCGAACAGAAGGAAACATCCTCCTATGGAAAGGAGAAGGAAAAAAATGGGATAGATGTCACCTGAGGCCACCCATGTAACAGTGTTCTCCTTTGACTGAAAGGTCAGAGGTTTGAACCCGGGGAGCAGGGTGAGCTCCCATACGCCAGCTCCAGCTTCTCATGCGGGGACACGAGAGAATCCTTCCATAGGATGGTGAAACATCCGGGCATCCCTTGGGCAACATTCTCACACCAGAAGCGACTTGCAGTTTCTCAAGTCGCTCCTCACACGCACACAAAAATATGTTATGGAATCATGAGAGTTTTGGTTCTACAAGGCCTTTAGCCTTCCCTGCTTCACCAAACTACAAATCCCAGCATTCCTTAGCATGGAGACTTGGCAATGAAAAGAATGTCCAGCTGTATTCATTCATCCCCACTTTGTTCATTTCAAAGGGAAGATACAAGGATAAAAGCGGCAGAGTTTGAACACTTTTCCTTCCATACAAAAGAAAGTCTGAAAATAGGGTTATAATAATAATAATCTGTATATATAAAAGAGTGATGGCATCAGGGCAGCGGACAAAACAACAAAACTACAGGCCCCCCAACTTCGAAATTTGACAACACAACCCATCATTCACGGCTCTAGGTTGATACAACAAAAAGAAAAGAAAAATAAAGTCCTAATTACAGGAAGAGGAATAATAGTTTTTATCCAGTTGCTGCCAGTTTGAAGGCTAAGCTCTGGCCACTTGGTCTCCTAGCAACCTACTCAGCCCAGGGGACAGGCACAGTTAGGCCTCACTTAGGCCTCTTCCACAGATTATCAGATTTTAACTGGATTATATGGCAGTGTAGACTCAAGGTCCTTCCACACAGCTATATAACCCATTTAGAATCTTATATTATCTGCTTTGAACTGGACTGTCTTGACTCCACACTGCCATATAATCCACTTCAGTGTGCATACTAAACATAAAGACTACCATACAACAGACATTCAATACCACCACTACCTCAACAATTTCTCACCAACACCACCAGACAACGCCACAGCAACGCATGGCTGGGCACAGCTAGTACATAATAATACACTTTATTTAGATCCCACCCTTCTACCCTTGGGGAATCAGAGTGGCCTACAGAATGTACATACGCAGGCAAACATTCAATGCTTTTACAATCATATACAATGAGACACACAAACACAAACAAAGGCAAAGGCTTCTCCTTTTGTTTCCGGCTTCTGGAGGCATTGCAGGAAAAGAAAATAGAGGCCTATTGTAGGCCTACCATAGCATCTCCCTACTCACAATATTATAGTTGGTTTTGAAATGTATTTTGGAGTGCTGAGTTTTTAAAAAATGTCCCATTATTACATTAATAATAATAATAATAATAATAATAATAATAATAATAATAATAACAATAACTCAGGTTGCTCCTGACACACACAAAAATTATTAATATACAGGATGGAGAAAACACTAGCCTTGCAATAACTACATGCTCTTCTTTCCAAAAGTCATGCCAGGTTTTTGAAAGAAAGGGAGAAAATCTATTACCATTACAGTAGAATCTCACTTATCCAACATTCTGGATTATCCAACGCATTTTTGTAGTCAATGTTTTCAATATATCGTGATATTTTGGTGCTAAATTTGTAAATACAGTAATTACTACATAGCATTAATGTGTAATGAACCACTTTTTCTGTCAAATTTGTTGTATAACATGATGTTTTGGTGCTTAATTTGTAAAATCATAACCTATTTTGATGTTTAATAGGCTTTTTCTTAATCTCTCCTTATTATCCAACATATTTGCTTATCCAACGTTCTGCAGGCCCGTTTTTTTTTTTTTTGACAAGTGAGACTCTACTGTATATTTAGATGGTAGAATTAATGCAATTTGCCTACTACATTCATTCCTCAATGTGTAGATGCGTCCTAGCGGATTCTAAATGTCCCATCCTGGACTGCCTATTTCAAGATAGAAACTAGTTCATTGGAATCATAGTGCTCTAATTGTATATACAGTAGAGTCTCACTTATCCAACATAAACGGGCCGGCAGAATGTTGGATAAGCGAATATGTTGGATAATAAGGAGGGATTAAGAAAAAGCCTATTAAACATCAAAATGGGTTATGATTTTAAAAGTTAAGCACCAAAACATCATGTTATAAAACAAATTTGACAGAAACAGTAGTTCAATATGCGGTAATGCTACGTAGTAATTATGAATTTAGCACCAAAATATCACGATGTATTGAAAACATTGACTACAAAAATGTGTTGGATAATCCAGAACTTTGGAAAAGTGAGACTCTACTGTAGTATCCAGGTTGTCATGGATAGCATCACCTAAAACTGCCCAGCAGATGCAGGTTGGATTTACACTGCCATATAATGCAATTTGAACTGCATTGTGGCTGGGAAATAATAGAATAGAATAGCTTTATTGTCATTGTACTATTGGACAATTAAATTAAATGCCTTTCCCGGCACACACCACAAAACAATACACCCATCCATCCACCCTTCCATCCCCACCGCAAAGTCCCGAATACCACATCAATAACCACAGCTCTAGGACAAAAGTTATCTCTAAGTCTGTTTGTCCTTGTCTTTGTTACCCTGTAACGGCTGGCAGATGGCAGTAATTCCAATATGCTGGGTGAACTGCATTTTATGGTCTACACCAGGCATGGGCAAACTTCAACCCTCAGGTGTTTTGGATTTCAAATCCCACAATTCCTAACAGCCTACAGGCTGTTAGGAATTGTGAGAGTTGCAGTCCAAAACACCCGGAAGGCCAAAGTTTGTCCATGCCTGATCTACATGCTGACCATGTAATGCAGTCCACAAATCAAAGAGAATATATACATTCATAATAATAATAATATATCTTATTATAGCTGGGTGGTAGAATTGTTTGTTTTTATACAGTATATTCACACACATAGGCTTCTACACTGCCATATAATCCAGTTCAAAGCAGGTAATCTGAATTATATATGGCAGTGTAGAAGGGGCCTAAGAAAACCCCATGAAAAATCATAAAATTGCCCTAAACCAACATAAATCAATAGCTTGGAGCCTAACGAATAGCTTTTACATTGTTATTTATTAATGTTTATATTATTATGTATTTTAATTGCATTGAGTGATTTTTTTATTGTTTATTGCAGGGGTCCCCAAACTAAGGCCCGGGGGCCGGATGCGGCCCTCCAAGGTCATTTATCTGGCCCCCGCCCTCAGTTTTATAATATAATCTTTTTATATCATTTTTAATATAATATATTGTATTTACATATAATACTGATAATAATATTATAATGTTATACAATATAATAAAAATAATAATATTAATTATATGTTATATAGTACATATAATATTGTATAGTAGTATAGTTCAATATAGTAATATATAATGCTAATATTGTGCAATGCTAATAATATAATATATTGTATGTACATACAGCTGCTCTGAGTCCCCTTCAGGGTGAGAAGGGTGGGATATAAATGTAATAAATAAATGTAGCAAATTAATAAATAAATAATTTTGGACTTAGGCTCGCCCAAAGTCTGAAATGACTTGAAGGCACACAACAACAACAATCTTAATTAACTTGACTATCTCATTGGCCAGAAGCAGGCCCACACTTCCCATTGAAATCCTGATAGGTTTATGTTGGTTACAATTGTTTTCATTTTTAAATATGGTATTGTTCTTTCATTGTTGTTGTTGTTTTGCACTACAAATAAGACATGTGCAGTGTGCACAGGAATTTGCTCGGTTTTTTTCCTCCAAATGATAATTCGGCCCCTTAACAGTCTGAAGGATTGTGGACTGGCCCTCTGCTTTAGAAGTTTGAGGACCCCTGGTTTATTGTCTATTGCATATATTATTTTCTGTATCTGTTGATAGTGGTAAACCGCTGGAAGTGGAGGAGAGGGGGCAAGGTATAAATATTATTACAGGCTGTCTGGCCATGTTCCAGAAGCATTCTCTCCTGACGTTTCACCCACATCTATGGAAGGCATCCTCAGAGGTTGTGAAGTCTGTTGTAAACTGGGCAAATGGGGTTTATATATCAGTAGAATAATGTCCAAGGTGGGAGAAAGAACTCTTGTCTGTTTGAAGCTAGCGTGAATGTTGCACCTTGATTAGCATTGATTGAATAGCCTTGCAGCTTCAGAGCTTGGCTGCTTCCTGCCTGGGGGGAATCCTTTTGTTGGATAAATAATATTATCATCATTATTATTAACTACCAAAATACATTATTTCCCATTTGAGGCCCCCTCTCCACTGCCACATAAAATCCAGATGATCTGCTTTGAGCTGGATTATATGGCAGTGTGGACTCAGATAATCCAGTTCAAAGCGGATAATGTGGATTATCCTCTGGATGATGCGGCAGTATAGAAGGGGCCTGTTTCTGGATGCTAAGCAAGTTCAGCCCTGGTTAAGGCTTGGATGGGAGACCACCAACAAGGCCGGCCTTTCAGAGAACTGGCAAACAGAAGTAACAGTGCTTATTATTATTATTATTATTATTATTATTATTATTATTGCTTTCAGAGCTGAGTAATATATTAAATTACACAATGAAATGCAATTTCTGTTCCTGGGTTATAAATGTCATTTCCGAATGGGCTCTATAATTTTTTTAAAAAATGGGAAAAGTTTATTAAACTTTCAAAACTTAGTTTTGGAGGGACATCTTGTAGCACATTTTGCTCTAGTATTTCAATAGCATCTCATAACCAACTCAACCTAGTTTGTGGCAGCCACAAAAAACAAGTATCTGGAGAACAACTACTTTCAAAGTAAGGACAGCACAAATAAGCAGGAGATTACACTTTTTGAACAGGAACAGAACATTTATCAAATATTGTTACATAGTGTTGTTTTTTTGTGTGTATCAGGAGCGACTTGAGAAAACTGCAAGTCGCTTCTGGTGTGAAAGAATTGGCCATCTGCAAGGACGTTGCCCAGGGGACATTTGATGTTTTTACCATCCTTGTGGGAGGCTTCTCTCATGTCCCCACATGGAGCTGGAGCTGACAAAGGGAGCTCATCCACACTCTCCCTGGGTTGGATTTGAACCTGGCAGCCTTCAGGTCAGCAACCCAGCCTTCAAGCCACAAGGCTTTAACCCACTGCGCCACCGGGAGCTCCTGTTGTTATAATATTATTATTATTAATACAGTAGAGTCTCACTTATCCAACACTCGCTTATCCAACGTTCTGGATTATCCAACGCATTTTTGTAGTCAACGTTTTCAATTTATCATGATATTTTGGTGCTAAATTCATAAATACAGTAATTACTACATAGCATTACTGCGTATTGAACTACTTTTTCTGTCAAATTTGTTCTATAACATGATGTTTGGGTGCTTCATTTGTAAAATCATAACCTAATTTGATGTTCAATAGGCTTTTCCTTAATCCCTCCTTATTATCCAACATATTCACTTATCCAACGTTCTGCCGGCTGGTTTATGTTGGATAAGTAAGACTCTACTGTAATAGTAATAATAATAAATTAATAATATTATTATTAATACAATTAATAATAATAGTTGTTGTTATTATTATTCCTGAATCAGAAAACCGAGAGCCCTTCCACACAGCCCTATATCCAGAACATCAAGGCAGAAAATCCCACAATATCTGCTTCGGACTATATGTCAGTGTGGACTCAGATAACACAGCTCAAAGCAGAGATTGTGGGATTTTCTGCCTTGATATTCCGGGTTATAGGTCTGTGTGGAAGGGCTCCCGAGAGACCCACCTGCCGGCTTTGGTGATGATCATCTCGGTGCCAATCTCGTGGAAACGCTTCCATAATTCGGAGCCTTGTAAATCCACTTGGATCTCTCTTTTCTCTTCGGAGAGAGCCGCCGACCTTTCTCCTTTCGCTTTCTTTTCTGCCAGGAAAAATACACAGACAAGAGAGATTGGAAACCCTGCTTGAGCTAATCCTAACCAAGGGCGCGTCTACACAGCAGAATTAATGCGGGTTTGGCCTCACTAGGAAGGACCGAGAAGGAGAAAGACTTTGCAAAACTACAGCCTTGAGAATCCTACAGTTTTGAGGAGTGGAGTGGTGTCAAACCGCGCTAATTCGAAGACGCAACTTTAAAAAATCCGAACCCAGAGTATTTGTTTAACCCAGATTATCTGGCAGTGTAGACTCATATAATCCAGTTTAAAACAGGATCATCTGGGATCAGATCCTGGGATACAGGGCAGTGTAGATTCAGCCGAATTCGGAGGGAAGGAGTGGGGAGGTTAGTTCGTTTTATATTTCAAATTATATCATAAATATATTAAAGTACTGTTGTTTGATGTATTTATTTACCATATTTCTTAATGGTTGTGTCATGTTGTTGTGGCCTCATTTCAGGCTGGTTAGCCTGCCTGGAGAAAAGTGTTAATGAATATAATAATCATATTATTATTATTAATAATAATAATAATAATAATAATAATACATCACACAGTCCTAAACACTTGGGAAGTGTTGTGATTTTGTGATACGAAATCCAACATATATATCTCATTTGCTATGTCATACGATGTCTTTGTGTCAGAAATAATAATAATAATAATAATAATAATAATAATAATAATAATGGGGTGTTCGACTTGTGGTTTTGTGATACGAAATCCAGCACATACAGTAGAATCTCACTTATCCAACATTCTGGATTATCCAACGCATTTTTGTAGTCGATGTTTTCAATAAATCGTGATATTTTGGTGCTAAATTCTTAAATACAGTAATTACTACATAGCATCATTTCATATTGAACTACTTTTTCTGTCAAATTTGTTGTTAAACGTGGTGTTTTGGTGCTTAATTTGTAAAATCATAAGCTAATTTGATGTTTAATAGGCTTTTCCTTAATCCTTCCTTATTATCCAATATATTTGCTTATCTAACGTTCTGCCGTTTATGTTAGATAAGCGAGACTCTACTGTATATCTCATTTGCTGTATCATACTCTGTCTGCGTCAATAATAATAATAATAATAATAATAATAATAATAATAATAATGGCATAATGAACCATGAATAATAACACTGGGATTAATAATCATACATACTAACGATGCTAATGGCCAATATAAAATAAACAACGCCATCCCCATTAATAACAATACAGTAGAGTCTCACTTATCCAACATAAACGGGGCCGGCAGAATGTTGGATAAGCAAATATGTTGGATAATAAGGAGGGATAAAGGAAAAGCCTATTACACATCAAATTAGGTTATGATTTTACAAATGAAGCACCAAAACATCATGTTAGACAACAAATTTGGCAGAAAAAGTAGTTCAATACGCAGTAATGCTATGTAGTAATTACTGTATTTATGAATTCAGCACCAAAATATCATGATGTATTGAAAACATTGACTACAAAAATGCATTGGATAATCCAGAATGTTGGATAAGCGAGTGTTGGATAAATGAGATTCTACTGTATATTAAATTATGTGTTGTTGTTGTGATTGTTGTTTAAAGTATTTACCATATTTTTAATAGTTATATCAAGTAGATGTGGGCTCGTTTCAGGTTGATTAACTTTCTCCCTAGCCTGCCTGGAGAAAAATATTAATGAATATAATAATAATAATAAACAATAATAGCATAATAAAGTTATGATTAATAATCAATACAAATTGTTATACACACTAACGATGCTAATGCCAATATAAAATAAAGCCATCGCTGTCGTTATCATTAATAACAATAACGTCAATACTAAATTCTGAACCATATTTATTAATCACTGAGGCGCATTTTAATTGGTTTGGTTTGTCGTGTGTCTTAGGATCAATTTCTGTTATTCCTTTGCTGTCAGTCAGTCGCTTTGGGAGATGGAGCTGGGTGTAAACAAAAGTTCATTCAGCCATTAATACACTTATTATTATTATTATATGGTCTTAGTCTATTGCACCCTCTAGATCAGGCATGGGCAAACTTGGGCCCTCCAGGTGGTTTTGGACTCCAACTCCCACCATTCCTAACAGCCTACCGGCTGTTAGGAATGGTGGGAGTTGGAGTCCAAAACCACCTGGAGGGCCCAAGTTTGCCCATGCCTGATGTAGATGCTGTTACGATCCATTGCGAGAGGGATGGCTTGCTTTGCTTACCCGGCGCCTGGCTTTTCCTGAAGAAGGCCGCTTCTTCCTCCTCCTCCTCCTCCTCTTCTTCCTCTTCCTCTTCCTCCCGGAGACCCAGGCCCTTCCGCTTGGCCCCACGGCTGCCCACCAGCAAGGCGTCCACGGAGAAGGCGTGGGCCCGCGAGCTCAACGCCATGGGCACCCCAGTCCCGCGCCCGCTCTTCTCTTCTCTTCTCTTCTGCCGCCGGCTTCGGTTTCCCCAAAAGGAAGTCAAGGCTCCGAATTCACCCAGATGCGCTGTCTTTGCGCCGCATCCCGAAGGCAGGCTTCCCCAAGAGGAAGAACGAGGAGGGAGAGAAGAGACAAGAGGAGAGAAGGCGCTTCCTTCCTTCCCTACCCACTCCTTTTTTTCTTTCCTTCCTTCCTTTCTTCCAACTCCTTGTCTCTCCCTCTTCCCTCCCTCCTTCCCTGTCTTTCTTTCCTTCCTCCCCTTCCTCCTTCCCTGTCTTTCTCTTTCTTCCCTTTCTTCTTCCCTCCCTTTCTTCTTTCTTTCTCTCTTTCCTTCTGTCTTTCTCTCTCCCTTTCCTCACTTCTTCCTTCCTTCTTCCCTTCTTCCCTTCCTTCCTTCCCTTCTTTTCTTCTCTCTCTCCCTTCCCTTCCCTCCCGCCTTCCCTGTCTTCCTTCTTTTTCTTTCTTTCTTTCTTTTTTTCTTTCTTTCTTTCTCTTCACTCCCTTTCTTTCCTTTCTTCCTTCTCTACTTTATTCTTCCTTCCTTCTTCCCTTCTCTCCTTTATTCTTCCTTCCTTCTTCCCTTCCTTCCTTCCCTTCCTTCTTTTCTTCTCTCTCTCCCTTCCCTTCCCTCCCGCCTTCCCTGTCTTCCTTCTTTTTCTTTCTTTCTTTCTTTTTTTCTTTCTTTCTTTCTCTTCACTCCCTTTCTTTCCTTTCTTCCTTCTCTACTTTATTCTTCCTTCCTTCTTCCCTTCTCTCCTTTATTCTTCCTTCTTCCCTTCCTTCCTTCCCTTCCTTCTTTTCTTCTCTCTCTCCCTTCCCTTCCCTCCCGCCTTCCCTGTCTTCCTTCTTTTTCTTTCTTTCTTTCTTTCTTTCTTTCTTTCTTTCTTTCTTTCTTTCTCTTCCCTCCCTTTCTTTCCTTTCTTCCTTCTCTACTTTATTATTTCTTTCTTTATTTCCTTCCTTCCTCACTTCGATCTTCCTCTTTTCTTTCTTTCCTTCCTTCTCTCCCTTCCTTTCGTCCTTTCGTCCTTTCTTTCTTCCCTCCCTATCTACTCCTTCTTTCCTTCCTTCCTCCCTTCTCTCCTTAGTCTTCCTTCCGTTCTTCCTTCCTTCTTCCCTTCCTTCCTTCTAGCTTTCCCTTTCCTCCTGCCTTCCCTGTCTTCCTTCCTTCCTTCCCTTCCTTCCTTCCCTTTCTTTCTTTCTTTCTTTCTTTCTTTCTTTCTTTCTTTCTTTCTTTCTTTCTTTCTTTCTTTCTTTCTTTCTTCCCTTCCTTCCTTCTCTCTCTCTCTTCCCTCCCTTTCTTTCCTACCTTCCTTCTCTACTTTATTATTTCTTTCTTTATTTCCTTCCTTCCTCACTTCGATCTTCCTCTTTTCTTTCTTTCCTTCTCTCCCTTCCTTTCGTCCTTTCGTCCTTTCTTTCTTCCCTCCCTATCTACTCCTTCTTTCCTTCCTTCCTCCCTTCTCTCCTTTTGTCTTCCTTTCTTCCTTCTTCCCTTCCTTCCTTCTAGCTTTCCCTTTCCTCCCGCCTTCCCTGTCTTCCTTCCTTCCTTCCTTCTTTCCTTCCTTCTCTCTCTTCCCTCCTTTCTTTCCTACCTTCTTTCTCTACTTTATTATCTTTCTTCCCTTCCTTCCTCCCTTCGATCTTCCTCTCTCCCTTCCCTTCGTCACTCCCTCTCTTCCTTCCTTCCTTCCTTCTCTCTTCCTCTCTTTCCTTCCTTCTCTCCCTTCCTTTCGTCCTTTCTTTCCTTCTCCCTCCCCTTCCCTCCTTTTCTGTCTTCCTTCCTTCCTTCCTTCTATCTTTCTTCCCTTCTTTCTCCCTCCCTCTCTTCGCTCCCTCCCTGCCTTCCTTTCTTCCCCTTTTCCTTCCTTCCTTCCTTCTATTTTCCTTTCTCCCTTCCCTTTGTCTCTCCCTCTCTTCCTTCCTTCCCTTCCTTCTTCTCTCTTCCTCTCTTCCTTTTTTCTTCCTTTCCAGAAGAGAGAGAGCTCAATCCCAGGGAGAATCCTGTTGGAGGAAAGAGCGCCAATGTTTTGTTTTGGGAAGCGGTTGGGAGCTCTTAAAAGAAAAAAAAGGAGAGAGAGAGAGAAAGAAGGGGGAGAAGAAGGGGGAAGAGGAGGAGGAGGGGGCTGGCCCCTCCCCCCCCCCCCCCCAGGAACCCCGCAGACTCCCTTCTTCCTTTTGGAAGGAGACTCCAGATGTTGGCCAAGCCAGCCCAGGCGGGACCCGGAGGAGAAGGTCTCTTCCATCTCTAGGATTCTATGATTCTATGGCTGTATGGCTATGTTCCAGAAGCATTCTCTCCTGACGTTTCACCCACATCTATGGCAAGCATCCTCAGAGGTTGTGAGGTCTGTTGGAAACTAGGCAAGTGGGGCTTATATATCTGTGGAATGATGTCCAGGGTGGGAAAAAGAAAGGACTCTTGTCTGTTGGAGGCAAGTGTGAATGTTGCAATTGTCCACCTTGATTAGCACTGAATGGCCTTACAGCTTCAAAGCCCTGGCTGTTTCTTGCCTGAGGGAATCCTTTGTTGGGAGGTGTAAATAAATACATAAATACATAAGTAAAGAACAGCATTCAGAAAACAGGGGACTTCCAGACAAGAAACAATCAGGGCCAGCTAACACCTCCCATTGATTACAATGGGAACCGCTTTGAGCCCCCGCAGGGGTATATAAGCAATACATACATACGTATATACATGGATACATACGTTGTATGAGCTGATTTGCTGTAATCCGCCTTGGGTCCCCGTTGCAGAGAAACTCGGGGTAGAAATACCCTAAATAATAATAATAATAATAATAATAATAATAATACATCACACAGTGCTAAACGCTTGGGAAGTGTTTGACTTGTGATTTTGTGATATGAAATCCAGCATAGATATATAGATATAGATAGATAGTCTCGTTTGCTGTGTCATACTCTGTCTTTGTGTCAATGATGATGATGATGATGGCAAGATGGATGGATGGTATCCTTGAAGTGACTGGCTTGAAGGAGCTGGGAGTGACAACGACCGACAGGATGCTCTGGCATGGGTGGTTCATGAGGTCAGAAAAGTCGGAAGGGAATGAACGAATAAACAACAAAAATGCACAATGACATATATAGATAAGGTATAGATATATAATACACACACATACATATATCTATAGAGTCGTTAACTGCATCCCTGGGAAAGAGATTCTGAGGACTCGTCTCAGAAAACTCGCTTTCTTTCTAATTAGGTACCGATTTCAGCTAAAATCGGTTTCTATTCGGAGTGAACTCTCCTTCTGCAAATCTCATTGAGTTCCTCCGAAGTCAGACGAAACTCTGTCATAGTAGGACGACATAATAATAATAATAATAATAATAATAATAATAATAATAATAATAATAATAATAATAATAAGTGCAGTTCCTAAAGACCTTGGCCAGCACTTAAAAAACAATTGGTGCTGACAAAATTATCATAAATCAGCTGCTAAAGGCCACCCTACTCGGATCTGCACATATTATTCACCGATACATCACATAGTCCTAAACCCTGGAACTTCAAGACTCTGGCAAAAACCAGTGCAGGTGGTCCCGGTGGTGATGGGCACACTGGGTGCCGTGCCAAAAGATCTCAGCCGACATTTGGAAACAATAGACATTGACAAAATTACGATCTGCCAACTGCAAAAGGCCACCCTACTGGGATCTGCATGCATCATCCGAAAATACATCACACAGTCCTAGACACTTGGGAAGTGTTCGACTTGTGATTTTGTGATACGAAATCCAGCATATCTATCTTGTTTGCTGTGTCATACAATAAAATAATAATAATAATAATAATACAATATAATATTACATAATAATAATAATAATAATAATAATAATAATAATAATAATAATGGCCATAATCACAAATCTCTCCCTATAATTATTGAATAATGGTTGTGTTATGATTGCACCTCCTCCATCCCATGCAGGAATGGTCTGCACTCAGCCTTACTTGGATTCAAGTGTATTTAATTGTATTTTATTATTATTTATTTATTTGCTACATTTATATGCCGCCCTTCTCACCCGGAGGGGCACTTAGAGCGGCTTACAAATATACAATATTATATTATTAATTATTATAATATAAACTACTATATTGTACTGTATCAATATATTGTAATATTATTAGTAATATTACATGTAAAATATAAAATATAATTAATATCATTATATTGTATTATTAGTATTATATCGTATTACAATATAATATTATGAATATTATATGTATATACAATATGTTATAAATATTATATATTATTGTAATTATTCTTATTTTATAGGGCTGTGCTTTTCCAAAGAGATCCCAGGCTCCTTCTATACTGCCATATAAAATCCAGATTATCTGCTCTGGGCTGGATTATACAGTGCAGACTCATAATATGGATTATTTGCTTTAAAAACCATGTAGCACTCCCTGCACAGGCTGAGTGAGGGGCTTTTCTCCTAAACGTAGAAATGTTTGGGATTTCCAAAAGGATTTCACCTTCATAATGAGAGGCAAGGAGACCCAAGCCTAGACACCCAATATATGTGTATGCTTCCTAGAGACTATATGTTTTGCTACGCAATGTTTCTTAGACACACTTATCTACATGGACTGGAGATAAAAGGATACTACCATTTTTAATATAATGTTGTGCAGGCAATGAAATGGGTGCACAGTGAATCCATCAGAAATAATAATAATAATAATAATAATAATAATAATAATAATAATAATAATTATTATTATTATTATTATTATAATCAGCGGATGACCCAAAATGCAGACTGTGCAAGGAAACCTACGAAACCATTGATCATATCCTCAGCTGCTGTAAGAAAATTGCACAGACAGACTACAAACAGAGGCACAACTATGTGGCCCAAATGATTCATTGGAACTTATGCCTCAAGTACCACCTGCCAGCAGTAAAGAACTGGTGGAATCACAAACCTGCAAAAGTATTGGAAAATGAGCATGCAAGGATACTGTGGGACTTCCGAATCCAGACTGACAAAGTTCTGGAACACAACACACCAGACATCACAGTTGTGGAAAAGAAAAAGGTTTGGATCATTGATGTCACCATCCCAGGTGACAGTCGCACTGATGAAAAACAACAGGAAAAACTCAGCCGCTATCAGGACCTCAAGATTGAACTTCAAAGACTCTAGCAGAAACCAGTGCAGGTGGTCCCGGTGGTGATGGGCACATTGGGTGCCGTGCCAAAAGATCTCAGCCGGCATTGGGAAACAATAGACATTGACAAAATTACGATCTGCCAACTGCAAAATGCCACCCTACTGGGATCTGCGCGCATCATCCGAAAATACATCACACAGTCCTAGACACTTGGAAAGTGTTCGACTTGTGATTTTGTGATATGAAATCCAGCATGTCTATCTTGTTTGCTGTGTCATAATAAAATAATAATAATAATAATATTTATATACCACTCCATCTCCTTGAGAGGACTCAGCGCGGTTTCCAATAAGGATATAAAAACAGTCAATTGTCAGAAACATCATACAAACACTTAAACATAGTAAACAAATAAAAGAACATCATCAAAACAGAACCAAAACAACTATATTAAAGTGGACACCGTTACAAATCTAATCTGATATAATCAATCAGAAAGTAAAGGTGACACTCTCTCAGCCACGGGTTATGGAGCATTTAGGATCTGCAGATAAGGAAAACTCATCTTGCATAGAGATAAAGACAGAGAGATAGAGATAGGGATAGAGATAGAGAGATATATGCACATACAAGTTGAGTTTTTCTTATCTGCAGATCCGAAATGCTCCCTAATGGGTATAGTATGTATGTATATGTATATATTACACACATATATACATATACCCTGTTTCTCCCAAAATAAGACATATCCTGAAAATAAGACCTATCATGATTTTTCAGCATTACTGAGGATGCTTGAAATATAAGCCCTATTTCAAAAATAAGCCCTAGATAGAGTTCATGTAAAAAGTCAATCTGGAAAAATAGGACAGCCCCTGAAAACAAGCCCTAACTCATCTCTTGGAGCAAAAATTGATATAAGAGCCTGTCTTATTTTGGGAGACACAGAGTATGTGTGTGTTTGTGTGTGTGTTTCCCACTCCAATGTACAGTGATATTAGTTTTTCCCTGAGGCTGAGAGAGTGTGACTTTCACAAGCTAGCCAGGTATATTTCCATGTCTTCCAGGTAATAAATCCAATACACAGGCATCACACCAGGCTGACATATATCTACACACACACACATATAATACAATACAATGCAATACAATACAATATGGAAATTATGTCAATTGACTGTTGAATCACCCAATAGAGTACAGTAAAGTCTCACTTATCCAAGCCTCACTTATCCAAGCTTCTGGATTATCCAAGGCATTTTTGTAGTCAATGTTTTCAATAAATTGTGATATTTTGGTGCTAAATTCGTAAATACAGTAATTACAACATAACATTACTGCGTATTGAGCTACTTTTTCTGTCAAATTTGTTGTATAACATGATGTTTTGGTGCTTAATTTGTAAAATCATAACCTAATTTGATGTTTAATAGGCTTTTCCTTAATCCCTCCTTATTATCAAAGATATTCGCTTATCCAATAAGTGAGACTCTACTGTACTTTGAAATTATTTTATATTTTACAAATGAGTACACTGTTTTTAATTATTGTTTTTAACCATTATTATGTTTTGTTGTTGTTTTATTATCGGACTGTTGTATGTTCTTTGCTGGTATTCAGTGTTTACTATGTGTAAACATTGCCCTGAGTCCCTTTTGGGAGATAGAATGGTATGCAAATAAAGTTTTGTTGTTGTTACAATATAAATACTGTAAGCTGCTGTGAGTTTTCCAGACTGTATGAATAGCCTTGCAGCTTCGAAGCCTGGCTGACTTTTCTGCTTGAATTAGTCTGCAGTGCCTTTCATGTTCCTTGATTTGTGTTTGGGGCACTACTCCCAACAAAGGATTCCCCCAGGCAGGAAGCAGCCAGGTTTTGAAGTTGCAAGGCTATTCAATGCCATTCAAGGTGGGCAAATTGCAACATTCACACTTGCCTCAGGCAACCAAGAGTTCTTTCTCTCACCCTGGCCATTATTCCACAGATATATAAACCCCACTTGCCTAGTTTCCAACAGGCCTCGCAATCTTTGAGGATGCCTGCCATAGATGTGGGAGAAACGTCAGGAGAGAATGATTCTGGAACATGGCCATACAGCCCGGAAACACAAACAACTCTGTTCTGACATTTGTTCAGCTTTGCTCCTTAGATACAAAAATGTAGGAAATGTGATCCTAGTTCTGGTGATGATGGAGTCTTACGATCCCTGGATGAAATGTGGCTTTTTTAAAAGAGTGTACACACTTGTTTTCTTCCTTTGTTCCCTTATCAGCACTGATTGGAGCCAGATGAGGAAGAGAATGGGGAAAACACTATCTCTTGCCCAGATGACATGTTATTAAAGGAAGGGAAGCATTTCCAGTAATCTTTTATTTCCTTCGCACTGCAACACTTTGGAGGAAAGGGGAGAAACTGGCCAGGGATCTTTCAGATTTCCAAACTTCTTTCAGATTTCCGATGGCACGGCACAATATTAAACAAAGCTTGTTTGGGGATGATATAATCAGGAACAGGTCGAGAGGCTTAGATCATATTAATGCAGTATCATCCTTTTTTATATATACAGTGTATATGGAAAGCCTTAGGCCCCTTCTACCAGGTTGTCAAAGCAGATTAATCCACATTATCTGCTTTGAACTGAATGTGAGTCTACACTGCCATGTAATCCAGTGCAAAGCAGATCTGGATTTTATATGGCAGTGTAGAAGTGGCATTATTATTATTTTTACTGTAATATTATTATCATTATTATTATTATTATTATTATTATTATTATTATTATTATTATTATTACAGTAGAGTCTCACTTATCCAAGCTAAACGGCTGGCAGAAGCTTGGATAATCGAATATCTTGGATAATAAGGAGGGATTAAGGAAAAGCCTATTAAACATCAAATTAGGTTATGATTTTACAAATTAAGCACCAAAACATCATCTTATACAACAAATTTGACAGAAATAGTAGTTCAATACACAGTAATGCTATGTAGTAATTACAGTATTTACGAATTTAGCACCAAAATATCACGATGTATTGAAAACATCGACTACAAAAATGCATTGGATAATCCAGAATGTTGGATAAGCGAGTGTTGGATAAGTGAGACTCTACTGTAGTTCAATACGCAGTAATGTTATGTTGTAATTACTGTATTTATGACTTTAGCACCAAAATATCATGATATATTGAAAACATTGACTACAAAAATGGCTTGGATTATCCAGAGGCTTGGGTAAGCGAGGCTTGGATAACTGAGACTCTACTGTATTATTATTATTATTATTATTATTATTATTATTATTATTATTATTATTATTATTATCCAGAGTATTTTCCAAGTATGAAACTAAACTCTTTCTCGAAATATCCTATGATTTTCTCTCTCTCAACTTATTCATCTTCCTCCTTCCATAGATTGTGTGTCCCATCTAAACCTGTTGTTGTTGTTGTTGTTGTTGTTGTTGTTATACAGGAATTGCGGTCAAAATGCTAAGTGCTTCCACTGGTTAATCATGAGGATCCTTTTGTTTTGGTGCAAACATTCATCCTGCTGGGTTGCTGTGGATATGTTCCAGAAGCATTCTCTCCTGACATTTCTCCCACATCTATGGCAGGCACCCTCAGAGGTTGTGAGATCTGTTGGAAACTAGGCAAGTGGGGTTTATATATATCTGGAATAATGTCTAGGGTGGGAGAAAGAACTCTTGTCTATTGGAGGCAAGTGTGAATGTTGCAATTGGCCACCTGGATTAGCACTGAATGACGTTGCAGCTTCAAAGCCTGGCTGCTTCCTGCCTAAGGGAATCCTTTGTTGGGAGGTGTTAGCTGGCCCTGACTGTTTCCTGTCTGAAATTTCCCTGTTTTTTAAGTGTTGCTCTCTATTTACTGTCCTGATTTTAGAGTTTTTTAAAGACTAGTAGCCAGATTTTGTTCATTTTCATGGTTTCATCCTTTCTGTTGAAATTGTCATGCTTGTGGATTTCAATGGCTTCTTTGTGTAGTCTGACATGATGGTTTGAAGCTGCAATAATAATAATAATAATAATAATAATAATAATAATAGTAGTAGTAGTAGTAGTAGTAATTGGGTGCCGTGCCAAAAGATCTCAGCTGGCATTTGGAAACAATAGGCATTGACAAAATTATGATGTGCCAACTGCAAAAGGCCACCCTACTGGGATCTGCACGCATCATCAGAAAATACATCACACAGTCCTAGACACTTGGGAAGTGTTTGACTTGTGATTTTGTGATACGAAATCCAGCATATCTATCTTGTTTGCTGTGTCATAATAAAATAATAATAATAATAATAATAATAATAATAATAATAATAATAACAATTTATTTCTAGACTGCCCTCTCTCCCCAGAGGGACTCAGGGCGGTCAATGCAAGGCCATTCAATGCTAATCAAGGTGGCCAATTGCAACATTCACACTTGCCCACAACAGACAAAAGTTCTTTCTCCCACCCTGGACATTATTCCACAGATATATAAACCCCACTTGCCCAGTTTCCAACAGACCTCACAACTTCTGAGGATGCCTGCCATAGATGTGGGCGAAACATCAGGAGAGAATGCTTCTGGAACATGGCCAGACAGCCTGGAAAACTCACAGCAACCCAGTGATTCTGGCCATGAAAGCCTTTGACAACACATTCCTCCTGCTGTGGCTTGATCTTCCTTGAATCTGTGCCCTGGAAACAATAGCTGTGTATATTGGGGCCGTAGCTAATTCTGGGATAATACAAACTGACAGCCAAGTAGAGATACATTTCATTTTGGAAAATACTGGCTCAGTTCAATACTGGAATGAAAAGTCCATGGAAACACTGGGAGTTCCCAGAAAATTAGCTGGGATGAAGGAAATGCCATGGATGTGAAAACAAAATTAGTTTGTACAGGATCAAAACTTGAGAATTTCAGAGGTTCTTCTTCTTTATCCAAGATTATACAGAGGAACGCACCTCTAAATAGAGCATAGTGCAAAAATTGGAAAGACACTCATAAAGTGCCTTCCATTAAAGTACCAAAGGAAATGTCCAAGTCATAGCAAAATGGCCAATAGCCAATAAAGAAGTCCTGTGTGCAATTTTGGGGTAATATATATTTTCATCTTATCTAAGTATTTATTTATTTTATTTATTTACAGCATTTATATTCCGCCCTTTTCACTCTGAAGGGGACTCATGGCGGATCACAGAACCGTTATACACAGACAGGACAGACAACAGATAGAGGTATATGTAATGAAGGACGAATTTTGGTTTACAGATGTTATGTTTAATTGTGTGTTTATGTTTTAAAAGGGTAAGTATTACAGTTATTGCATCTCAGCACTCAGAGGCTGGTTGCCATGGAGAAGTAGGCGGAGCCAACTGCCGGTTTGTTGAAGAAGTGCAGAGTTTAAAAAAGTCAGCCAGTCTGTGCTCTGATGAGGCTCAGGGAAGATTGATTCCAGGTTGATGGGATCAAGGAGACTCAATTGTTCATTTTGAGTCGGTTTTAAATAAGTTTGGTGACTTATTTAATGTAGTCTGTGTCCTGATAAGGAACAGAAAATCTGTGATAGTATATCACAGGGGTGACTGTGGTTTGAAGTCACTGGATAGTCCAAGTTTCAGACTTTGGGAACCAATCCTAGCTGGACTCACAGAGATCCATTGAAGTAACAGTTAGAAAGTGGCAGAGGAAGAAGTTTTAACTACTTTAAGTATCAATCAATCAATTTATTAATGCTCCGACCAATGGTCATATGCATATACAGAGACAACAACATCAAACAAACATCTATACAAAACACTATAAAATCCAACACTTAAAAGTAGGATGCAAGCAGGATAAAACAGAACATGCAAACTATTCATTGTGAGGTGTAGCAGCACAAGTGCAACATGTGCTGAGAGCTGCACAATTACCGGTAAAATGCCAATGTATAAGATCAGTCATTTATAAAACATAAATTTAAGTAAAAGAAGTGATACTTTAGAGAGTTGATTCATCTCATTCTAGTATTGTAACTGTTAATAAGAATACCTCTAAGTGAGAAACACCATTGTAACCACTAAACTCTGTGCCTGAATAAACTTGTTATTGTTCTTCCAACATCTAAGCCTCTGTCGCATATATTCTAACCCAAGTTATGCTACCATCTAAAGTGAATAAGAAGAAGAAAGGGAAAAAAGTAAAAGGTCTCCTTCCTGAGTCTTTGGTGGTTGCATCTTTCCAAATTGGTGTTAGTCGTTCATAGTCCTTTACAAATTGGTAGCAGTCGATATTAATTCTTCACAGTATATATGAACATTTTCCATCTTCGGCATCCTGGAGGCTGTGCTCGATTCTGGTCACAGGGGGTGCTGTCGCTCCATCTTCCATATCGAAGAGTCCTGATCACAGACTTCCTCCTCTCTGTGGTGTAGCTGGTTAGTAGCCAGCTGCAATAAATGTCTACTGACCGAGAGGTCATTTGTTCGAAGCCAGCCCAAGTCGGATTGAGCGCCCAACCATTAAATAGCTTAGCTCATTGTTGACCTAAGCAACCCAAAAGACAAATGCATCTGTTGAGTAGGAAATTTAGGTACTGCTTTATGCGGGGAGGCTAATTTAACTGATTTACGACACCACAAAAAAAGTCCAGCAGCGTGCAGAAAGAAATGAGGAAGTACTCCATCAAGGACTCGGTGTCACAGTGGATGATGAAGCAGCAGCTCCCCCTGTGACTGGAATCAAGCATACCCTCATGAAGCCGGAAGCTGGAAAATGTTAAATTGCCTCTGTGTCTCTGTCTGTATGTTGTATGTCTAATGGCATTGAATGTTTGCCATAGATATGTACATTGTGATCCACCTTTAGTCCGCTTCGGGGTCAGAAGGCAGGGCGGAATATAAATACTGTAAATAAATAAATAAATAAATACCATATATACTCGAGTATAAGCCGACCTGAATATAAGCTGAGGCAACTAATTTTACTGCAAAAAAAAAAACAAAAACTAGGAAAACATTGACTCCAGTATAAGCCGAGGGTGGTAAATTTCAGAAATAAAAATAGATACCAATAAAATTACATTAATTGAGGCATCAGTAGGTTAAATATTTTTGAATATTTACATCAAGCTCATATTTAAGATAAGACTGTCCAACTCTGATCAAGTCATTATTTCTCATTTTCTTCAATGTAAATGTGCTTATGTATCCTTTTAATAATAAATACAGGAAAATAATACATGTAATAATAAATAGAGTAAAATAATAAATGCAATAATAATAATAAGATCAGAGTGAAATAATAAATGTATTAATAATAAAAATAAAAATAGAGTAAAATAAATGTAATAGTATCAACAACAATATAGAAAAGAACGGGATTATATGAGGCCCCTTCTACACAGCTGTATAAAATGCACACTGAAATGAATTATCTGGCAGTGTGGACTCAAGATAATGCAGTTCAAAGCAGATAATATAAGATTATAAATGGGTAATATAGCTGTGTGGAAGGGCCTTGAGTCTACACTGCCATATAATCCAGTTAAAATTAGAAAATCTGTATTTGATAGGCAGTGTGGAAGAGGCCTAAGTGAGGCCTAACTCTGCCTGTCCCCTGGGCTGAGTGAGTTGCTAGGAGACCAAGTGGGTGGAGCTTAGCCTTCTAACTGGCAGCAATTGGATAAAAACAATTATTCCTCTCTCTCTAATTAGGACTTTATTTTTCTTTTCTTTTTGTTGTATGAACGTAGAGGCATGGATGAGGGGTTGTGTTGCCAAGTTTAGTGTTTCTGGGATGTGTAGTTTTGTTGTTTTGTCCTAGGCCAAAATTTCATTACCCTTTTATATATATAGATAATAATAAAAATAGAGTAAAATAAATGTAATAGTAGCAACAATAATAGAGAAAAATAATAAATATAGTAATACCAATAATAATAGAGAAAACTAATAAATGTACCATATATTCTCGAGTATAAGCTGTCCCAAATATAAGCCAACCAGGACCCTCACCCGAGTAGAAGCCGAGGGGGGCTTTTTCAGTCTTAAAAAATGGGCTGAAAAACTAGGCTTATACTCGAGTATATACAGTAAGTTGGCCTCCATTGTGCTAAATGCTTCAAAGTGTGCAAAAAAACCAAATAACCTCAGTAGCCCAAGCTATAAACAACAATAATTACATGCGGCAATCAAGTGCTCCACAATGGAAGCAACATATTTCTTGTCCAAATGGCAAAAACAGCTTTGAAATGTTTCTCCTGCTTTTTTTTTTTTAAAAAAAGAGACTTTTGGAAGTGAAGGGAGCAATTTATGAATGTTCCACCTCGAAGCTGAAAAGTATTAAATTTATAAGCGGAGCCCTGTATCCATTCAAGGCACAACGTCAGATGCAGATCTCCGAGATAAAGCGATCGGGTGCCTGATGAAGTGCAAAGGGATCGGTAACGCTGGGCTGTAACTAAGAACCCATCTGTCAGGCCTTGCGTTTATGTTACATTTTTCACGGAGAGGGAAAAAAAAGAACCTCAGTAAACCGAATGTTCATCAAGCAAAATTAAAGGTGCTATCTGTCAAATGCGATTGCTGTATAATGCCTCCTTCATTGCTGCCAGGTTTTCTGCATTGGCGCTCGGTTCCTGCAATGCACACAAATGCCAGCAATTGCCTTTTTATTGTTCCGTTTCATTGCCCTGCTTCCCAAATCCAGACCAAAGTTTTTAATGGGGAGAAGTTGTAGCAATTTCCTGAGTTCAATTCAAAACTCAGTCTCTTCCTTCTTTTTTGCAATTTGAATTCAGATTGCAGCAATTGAAGTACGCTGAACACAAAGGGGGAAAGATGAGAGGGAGAAACTAGGACATTTTAAGCGGAGCTGAAAAACTGGGATGGCAACGGATTACTGTATATACTGGAGTATAAGCCTAGTTTTTCAGCCCTTTTTTAGGACTGAAAAGAAACCTCCTCGGCTTATACTCGGGTGAGGGTCCTGGTGGGCTTATATTCAGGTCGGCGTATATTCAAGTATATATGGTATATTTATTATTTTTCTCTATTATTATTGGTATTGTTACATTTATTATTTTACTCTATTAAATATTATTATTACATTTATTATTTTACTATATTATTGTTGTTACTTTTACATTTATTTTACTCTATTTTTATTATTAATACAGTAGAGTCTCATCCAACATAAACGGGCCGGCAGAAGGTTGGATAAGCGAATATGTTGGATAATAAGGAGGCATTAAGGAAAAGCCTATTAAACATCAAATTAGGTTATGATTTTACAAATGAAGCACCAAAACATCATGTTATACAACAAATTTGACAGAAAAAGTAGTTCAATACACAGTAATGCTATGTAGTAATTACTGTATTTATGAATTTAGCACCAAAACATCACGATATATTGAAAACATTGACTACAAAAATGTGTTGGATAATCCAGAACGTTGGATAAGCGAGTGTTGGATAAGTGAGACTCTACTGTATATTAATTATTATTATTACATTTATTATTTTACTCTATTAATTATTATTATTACATTTATTATTTTACTATGTTATTGTTACTTTTACATTTATTTTACTCTATTAATTATTATTATTACATTTATTATTTTACTATGTTATTGTTACTTTTACATTTATTTTACTCTGTTATTATTAAAAGGATACATAAGCACATTTAACTTGAAGAAGATGAAAATAATGATTTAATCAGAGTTGGACACTCATATCTTACAGTTTCATGTAAAGATTCAAAACATTTAAACTACTGAGGCCGCAATTAATGTAATTTTATTAGTATCTCGGCTTATACTGGAGTCAATGTTTTCCCAGTTTTTTGTGGTAAAATTAGGTTTATATATCATATATATAATATATATATTACATTTACATTGAAGAAGATGAAAATAATGATTTAATCAGAGTTGGACACTCATATCTTAAATTACAGTTTGATGTAAACATTCAAAACATTTAAACTACTGATGCCTCAATTAATGTAATTTTTTTTGGTATCTCGGCTTATACTGGAGTCAATGTTTTCCCAGTTTTTTTGTGGTAAAATTAGGTTTATATTCGGGTTGGTTTATACTTGAGTATATATGGTAATCAAGACTTCCAGAGTGGATCACCTAGTGAATACAGTGCTCAGATGTGTGTTTTTGTGCCTCTGCCTTCGTAAGGATCATTGCACAAGGGTATATGGACAAAATGGAAGCATCGATTGCAACATCGGAGTTCAAGAAAGCCATATGAAGTGATAGTTCAAACTGGAAATTGTCATGTGCTATACATTGGAAGGCCATGTTATCTCTATGTGTTTTATCTCTGTTTTGCAGTATTTTATCTCGACACCTTAAATCAAGAAACAGCTTTCTAAGATCTATAGAGATACTCGCAGGAACACCTCAGCAAGCAAGAGTCCAAAAGTGGCAGGCTAAAACACAGAACCTCAAACCATGCTGATACGAGATGAGAAACTCCCTCCGGGGCACACAGAAGACTGGGTGAATTGGAAGGCATTGTACAGACTGCACATTAGAAGATGCAGAGCCAATCTTAAGAAATGGGGCCACAAAGTGGAGTCCGAAACATGCGAATGTGGAGAAGAGTAAACCACAGACCACTTACTACAATGCGGCCTGAGCCCTGCCACATGCACAATGGAGGACCTTCTCACAGCGACACCAGAGGCACTCCAAGTGGCCAGCTTCTGGTCAAAATAAATCTAGTATAAGGCCAAGTTTTTAATTTTGTTTATGCTTTTAAATACATTATAACTGTATCCTCAATTCATTTCTGACACGATAAATAAATAAGTCCATTATTCTGTGTCCTAGTCTCTGGAGCAGCGGAAAAAAAGCTTGCTCCATATTCAGTATGGTATCTGGCATGTTTAGTTTTGTTGTGAGTGGAGATACTGCAAGTCCCATCGTCCATGGTTCATCCTCGTCCATACTGCACCAGGGTGTAGAGTGAGTCATTGGGGCTCTGTGTGTCAAGTTTGGTACTGATTCGTCGTTGGTGGGAGTTGCAGTGCTCTCAGGAAGTGAGAGAAGGTATTACAAATCCCATCATCCATGGTTCATCCTCCTCCATACTGCACCAGGGTGTAGAGTGAATCATCAGGGCTCTGTGTGCCAAGTTTGGTACTGATTCGTCGTTGGTGGGAGTTGCAGTGCTCTCAGGAAGTGAGTGAAGGTATTGCAAATCCCATCGTCCATAGTTCATCCTCCTCCATACTGCACCAGGGTGTAGAGTGAATCATCGGGGCTCTGTGTGCCAAGTTTGGTACTGATTCGTCGTTGGTGGGAGTTGCAGTGCTCTCAGGAAGTGAGTGAAGGTATTGCAAATCCCATCGTCCATGGTTCATCCTCCTCCATACTGCACCAGGGTGTAGAGTGAATCATCGGGGCTCTGTGTGCCAAGTTTGGTACTGATTCGTCGTTGGTGGGAGTTGCAGTGCTCTCAGGAAGTGAGTGAAGGTATTGCAAATCCCATCGTCCATAGTTCATCCTCCTCCATACTGCACCAGGGTGTAGAGTGGGTCATCAGGGCTCTGTGTGTCAAGTTTTGTCTTGATCAGTCATTGGTGGGAGTTGCAGTGCTCTCAGGAAGTGAGTGAAGGTATTGCAAATCCCATCGTCCATGGTCCATCGTCCTCCAAACCGCACCCGTGTGGGTCATGGATGCTCTGTGTGCCAAGTTTGGTCTTGATCAGTCATTTGTGGCAGTTTCAGTGGCCTTCAAGTCAACGTATAGTGGTTTTCTGGGTCTCCAAATGTGTGACTTGCTTCATTTCATGGCCAAGCAAGGATTCGAATCCTCTTCTCCAGTCATTCACAATGCTATACCCAATGGTTCCATATGATTTTGGTTTGATTTTATTCCAGTGTTGTTTTGTTTTTGGCAAAGACTTCGATGGGGCCCTTTGCAAGAGCAAATCCACAATTCTTTCCCCTTTGCAGAGAAAGGTCCTTTAAAAGACTCTTTTTTGGACAGAAACCTTCCCCTGGAGCACCGAAAAGGGCCCTAAATTGCTTCTTATTCTTCCATTAATTGAAAGGAGGAAAATCTCCAACATGTGTCGAAACTTCTCATAACACTGCAAGAAAAAAAACTTTGAAAATGTGTAATAATAGGGGAATTAGAGAAAGCGAGACGGAGGGGAAGAGAGGGAGGGCAAAATTAACCCATATGGATGAAATGAAGGGTGGGAAGAAGGGAGTGGGCTTTGACTGACATCTCGATGTACTTTCTGAAATTTTACCCCGGGGAAGAGCGGTGGAGCAGCAAACAATGCTCCTGGATTGAAAGTGTGCGTAATGTAAAATAACTCCCTGACTCTCCTGTGCATATGAGAAAACATTTGGAAGGCCACTTGATGGAGTTGGAACAGAGGGTCTAGCTGTCAACTGTAATGAAGGGGGAAATCCATCAGCTGTCTAGGCGAGCGTTCAGAAAATCACATATAATTTAAAAAATAAATAAAGCACTCATCATTTATGGCAAACCATCCTGAGGAATTCCTCTTTGGCACTTGCAAGGGGAAGAAAGGTGCAGGCTCGCTTCCTTTGGTCAGATGGAAAGCCCTGTTTTCCTGCTTCTACCGCAACTGGGTCATTCTGGATTGACACCCTTCCCAATTTGATCCTTCATGTTGCATTTCGCTTGGGGTGTCCTTCCTCGCTCATGTCATGGGTTTGAAATGCACCTAGCAAGACATCTGGCCAAAAACAAAAAGCAAGTTGCAAGACGGAGATGTGTGAAAGTTGGGATCTCTTCTAACTCATTGTGTGTTGCTTAGATTGGTCATTTTATCATTAATTATTATTTATTACAGGATAAGGAAAGAGGGAGAAAAGGAATAAGAAGAAGAAGAAGAAGAAGAAGATGACGACCAGCCAGCAGAGTGAGTGCGTGCTGTGGACTCAACTTGTTGTGTTTCAAATAATAATAAATAATATTAATAATAATAATAATAATAATAATAATAATAATAATAATTGTGCGGTTTTCTGGCATTGTATATTTTTGCCGCTTCTGTGACTGTTCATTTGGGTTTTGATGATTCCGTAGCCCACTTGTCGATGGATGTCCAGAATCAGCAGCATCCACCGCGGTCCTTTTTATCCTGGGCATTGAAGAAGGGAAAAATCATTGAAAGTGAGGGCATAAATATGCCCAATGGCCAAACAATAAAGTCTCACCAGCCAGAGGCCTATAAATATCTGGGCATACTACAGCTGGACAACATCAAGCATGAACATGTGAAAACTGTGGTCAGCAAAGAATACACACAAAGGGTCAGAAAAATTCTCAAAAGCAAGCTCAATGGAGGCAACACCATCAAGGCCATAAACACCTGGGCCATACCTGTCATAAGATATACTGCTGGCATTATAAATTGGACACAGGTGGAACTGGACAATTTGGACAGAAAAACAAGAAAACTCATGACCATTCATCATTCACTGCACCCTCGCAGTGATGTTGACCGGCTATATCTGCCTAGAAGATCAGGGGGCAGAGGACTCTTACAAGTAAAGCAAGCAGTCAAAGAAGAAGAACATGCCCTGGCAGAATATGTCAAGCAAAGTGAAGAACCTGCTTTGATTGAAGTCAAAAATCAGAAACTCCTCAAAACACAGCAGACAAAAAACCAGTACAAGAAAACCGCACTACAAACTAGAGCTGACAGCTGGCACAACAAAACACTGCATGGAAAGTTCCTTGACAAAATTGAAGGAAAAGCTGATAAGGAGAAGACCTGGCTCTGGCTCACGAATGGGACCCTGAAGAAGGAGACAGAAGGCCTGATCCTTGCAGCCCAGGAGCAAGCCATCAGAACAAATGCAATTAAGGCCAAGATTGAAAAATCAGCTGATGACCCAAAATGCAGACTGTGCAAGGAAACCGACGAAACCATTGATCATATCCTCAGCTGCTGTAAGAAAATCGCACAGACAGACTACAAACAGAGGCACAACTATGTGGCCCAAATGATTCATTGGAACTTATGCCTCAAGTACCACCTCCCAGCAGCAAAGAACTGGTGGGATCACAAACCTGCAAAAGTATTGGAAAATGAGCACGCAAAGATACTGTGGGACTTCCGAATCCAGACTGACAAAGTTCTGGAACACAACACACCAGACATCACAGTTGTGGAAAAGAACAAGGTTTGGATCATTGATGTTGCCATCCCAGGTGACAGTCGCATAGATGAAAAACAACAGGAAAAACTCAGCCGCTATCAGGACCTCAAGATTGAACTTCAAAGACTCTGGCAGAAACCAGTACAGGTGGTCCCGGTGGTGATGGGCACACTGGGTGCTGTGCCAAAAGATCTCAGCCGGCATTTGGAAACAATAGACATTGACAAAATCACCATCTGCCAACTGCAAAAGGCCACCCTACTGGGATCTGCACACATCATCAGAAAATACATCACACAGTCCTAGACACTTGGGAAGTGTTCGACTTGTGGTTTTGCGAAACGAAATCCAGCATATCTATCTTGTTTGCTGTGCCATACAACGTTGTTGTGTTGATAATAATAACTTCAATCAAAGCAGGTTCTTCACTTTGCTTTACATATTCTGAAGAAGAACATGCCCTGGCAGAATATGTAAAGCAAAGTGAAGAACCTGCTTTGATTAAAGCCAAAAATCAGAAACTCCTCAAAACACAGCAGACAAAAAAACAGTACAAGAAAACCGCACTACAAACTAGAGCTGACAGCTGGCACAACAAAACATTGCATGGAAAATTCCTTGACAAAATTGAAGGAAAAGCTGATAAGGAGAAGACCTGGCGAATGGGACCCTGAAGAAGGAGACAGAAGGCCTGATCCTTGCAGCCCAGGAGCAAGCCATCAGAACAAAGGCAATTAAGGCCAAGATCAAAAAATCAGCTGATGACCCAAAGTGCAGACTGTGCAAGGAAACCAAAAAAACCATTGATCATATCCCTCAGCTGCTGTAAGAAATTCGCACAGACAGACTACAAACAGAGACACAACTATGTGGCCAAAATGATTCATTGGAACGTATGCCTCAAGTACCACCTGCCAGCAGCAAAGATCTGGTGGGATCACAAACATGCAAAAGTATTGGAAAATGAGCACACAAAGATACTGTGGGACTTCCGAATCCAGACTGACAAAGTTCTGGAACACAACACACCAGACATCACAGTTGTGGAAAAGGAAAAAGGTTTGGATCATTGATGTTGCCATCCCAGGTGACAGTCGCATTGACGAAAAACAACAGGAAAAACTCAGCCGCTCTCAGGACCTCAAGATTGAACTGCAAAGACTCTGGCAGAAACCAGTGCAGGTGGTCCCGGTGGTGATCGGCACATTGGGTGCTGTGCCAAAAGATCTCAGCCGGCAGTGATTCCAGCCATGGAAGCCTTCAACAACACATTGAAGTGTCCACATTTTTCTGAAAGAATGAAGGAAATTTTTTTTGCACCTTTGCTACACAGCTAAGAGCATTATCATGCCATGCTATTATTATTGTCATAGTGCTTCATGAGTCCTGCTTTTGTATATGTGTACTGTCCAGAGTGGAAGAAAGAACCCTTGTCTGTTTGAAGCAAGTGTGAATGTTGCAATTAGCAAGCTTGATTAGCATTGAGTAGCCTTGAAGTAGCAAAGTCAATCAGTGAGAGCATTTCCTGGCTGTTGTTGTCTGGAGGCATCCTTTGTTTGGGAGGTGTTTTCTGGCACTTGATTGTTTGCTGTCTGGAATCCCCCTGTTTCTGAGTGTTGTTCTTTATTTACTGTCTTGAGTCTGGTGTTACTGGTAATTAGATTTTGTTCAATGTCATGGTTTCCTCCTTTCTGTTGATGGATACTTCACTTCAGCCCATGCCCCAGATGAAATGTTTTCCCTTTTCTCTGGAGTAATGGTGATAAGTATTTTGCTGCATGCATTTCCAGGTTGTTCTCACGTCTGAAACCAGATGTAGAAGCCAAAGACAGCTGCAGAAGCATTCGAGCAATGGTGTCACTCCTAATCCTCATAGGGACCATCATTTCCCATTTTATAGAGTGGCTGTTTGTGTGTTGCATCTTGTTTTCTGCTCCTCTCCCTCCCTTGACGTTCTTGATAAAACCTTCCCTTCTGGGACGCCCAACACAAACCCATTCGGCTCACCAGCTAATGGAAACGGCAGCTGTCCCTCTTTCTCCCTCTCTTTGGATGGAACCTGTCACTTTCATATAGTGAAAGGTCCTTGTTCGGACAAGTGAGGCAATAAAATATGCAACTATTCCTTTTTTTTTGGAGAAGTAAATAACACAGAAAACAGAAACACATAAAGGAAAACATCAGGAGAGAATGCTTCTGGAACATGGCCATACAGCCCAGAAAACTCACAGCAACCCAGCGATTCAGGCCATGAAAGTTTTCGACATCATGGATGATACAATCTATATATATAAAAGAGTGATGGCATCAGGGCAGCGGACAAAACAACAAAACTACAGGCCCCCAACCTCGAAATTTGACAACACAACCCATCATTCACGGCTCTAGGTTGATACAACAAAAAGAAAAGAAAAATAAAGTCCTAATTACAGGGAGAGGAATAATTGTTTTTATCCAGTTGCTGCCAGTTAGAAGGCTAAGTCTCCTAGCAACCTACTCAGCCCAGGGGACAGGCACAGTTAGGCCTCACTTAGGCCTCTTCCACAGATTATCAGATTTGAACTGGATTATATGGCAGTGCAGACTCAAGGCCCTTCCACACAGCTATATAACCCATTTATAATCTTATATTATCTACTTTGAACTGGATTATCCTGAGTCCACACTGCCATATAATCCACTTCAGTGTGCATACTAAACATAAAGACAACCATACAACAGACATTCAATACCACTACTACCTCAACAATTTCTCACCAACACCACCAGACAACACCACAGCAACACATGGCCGGGCACAGCTAGTCTATATATATAAAAGGGTAGTGAAATTTCGGCCTAGGACAAAACAACAAAACTACACATCCCAGAAACACTAAACTTGGCAGCACAACCCCTCATCCATGCCTCTACGTTCATACAACAATAAAAAGAAAAGAAAAATAAAGTCCTAATTAGAGGGAGAGGAATACAGTAGAGTCTCACTTATCCAACACTCACTTATCCAACGTTCTGGATTATCCAATGCATTTTTGTAGTCAATGTTTTCAATACATCGTGATATTTTGGTGCTAAATTCGTAAATACAGTAGTTACTACATAGCATTACTACGTATTGAATTACTTTTTCTGTCAAATTTGTTGTATAACATGATGTTTTGGTGCTTAATTTGTAAAATCATAACCTATTTTGATGTTTAATAGGCTTTTTCTTAACCTCTCCTTATTATCCAACATATTCACTTATCCAACGTTCTGCCGGCCCGTTTATGTTGGATAAGTGAGACTCTACTGTTACTGTTCTTATGCAATTGCTGCCAGTTAGAAGGCTAAGCTCCGCCCACTTGGTCTCCTAGCAACCCACTCAGCCCAGGGGACAGGCAGAGTTAGGCCTCACTTAGGCCTCTTCCACACTGCCTATAAAATACAGATTATCTGATTTGAACTGGATTATATGGCAGTGTAGACTCAAGGCCCTTCCACACAGCTATATAACCCATTTATAATGGACTTAATGTAAGGTAAAACCTTTACCCTTTACCTTAACTATCACCAATTCTTCAATACTTTATTTCCCATACCACCAGACTTCGCCACAGCAACGCGTGGCCGGGCACAGCTAGTATGAAATAAATGAGTGAAGCAGAATCAAACATGTAAATGCCCAATAGTCTGTCTACTAAGAAGTCTCCAAATCTATCCAGGATAAAATGTGCCTTTATAAAGAGAGCCTTTTACACCTTTCGACTATAAAGCATCTTCAAGCCCCATTTTGGAAGTCACTCAACCAGGACATATTTTTGAACGTTGCTTTCCTTCAATCCCCTAAACTTTGCTTCATTGAACCTTCTGGAGAACTTGAAAACTCATGGTGACATCTCTGTATGGTTCAGCATAGCATAAGAGTTCCTTATGTGAGGACCTACACTAGGCTCAGCTATGTATAATCCTCAGGATTTACTCTCTGGAATGGGAGGAGAGGAATAGAATATAAAATATGAAGAAAAGTCAAAACCTTGCACCATGTACATACACTAGCACTCACCGGCACAATTCATCATTTTATTAACCAATACAATTCATTATTTTATTATTTTATTAACCAAGTTTTATTTTGCTAACTGAACTTTGTTCCAAAGGAATGAAAACTCATTTTCAGAGGGAAAAAAATCCCTATAAGATTCAGGCCAGTTTTAACAGGGTGATTTACTATATAGTAAAGGTAAAGTTTTCCCCTGACGTTAAATCCAATCATGTCTGACTCTGGGAGTTGGTGCTCATCTCCATTTCTAAGCCAAAGAGCCGGCATTGTCCGTAGACACCTCAAGGTCATGTGGCCAAGCATGACTGCATGGAGGCCATTACCTTCCTGCCAGAGCAGTACCTATTGATCTACTCACATTTGCATGCTTTCGAACTGCTAGGTTGGCAGAAGCTGGGGCTTACAACAGGAGCTCACTGCACTCGCTGGATTTGAACAGTCATATGGCCAGCATGACTGCATGGAGTGCCGTTACCTTCCAGCAGAAGCGGTACCTATTTATCTACTCGCATGTTTTCAAACTGCTAGGTTGGCAGAAGCTGGGGCTTACAGCAGGAGCTCACTGCACTCCCTGGATTCGAACAGTCATATGGCCAGCATAACTGCATGGAGCGCTGTTACCTTCCCGCAGAAGTGGTACCTATTGATCTATTCAGATTTGCATATTTTTGAACTGCTAGGTTAGCAGAAGCTAGAGCTAACACTGGGAGCTCACTCCGCTCTCCAGATTCGAACAGCCAACCTTTCAGTCTGCAAGTTGAGCAGCTCAGAGGTTTAACCTGCTGTGCCACCGGAGGCTCCATAATTTAGATCTAGAGCAATGCAATCCAGGGCAGATAATATTCCATCGTCCTTGGTTTTTCCAACTTCCTCTTTGCCACCATGTTGTCAGCGTCCTATCAAAAGAATGTTGAGAGACACAGCCGTAAAAATCATTAATATTTGCACGAGACCAGGCCAAAGCAAACATCTGACAACAGAGCGGAATAATATCTTATTAAAACAAAGAAAAAGGAGAAAAAAAAATCTGCCGAGCGACTTTCCGTGGAAAGTGATGTCAACTGCTCAAGGAACGATTGTATTGGAAATTAAAACCGCATGAACTTGCTGGATAAAGCTGAGCAAAACCATGCTTTTTGCGAGCATTCCCTGAGGGCAGCAAGTTATTATTTCCTGGTTTTAATTTGAAAGTAATAAATAAGTGCAAGTGATGGACCAGACACCTAGTAAGACCCACCGATTTGGACGAAAGCTTTGGCATGATAATGGGTAGGAACATCACCCGTTTCCAAATGCCTTAAAACAACATCTTCGCGCATGTATTTATTGATAGAGATGTCATTATGGAAGAAGAAAAACCAACCTGAACCGCAATGATGAATGAGCTGTATTTTCATGAGTCAGTTTGATCACGGCACAGACAAATCAGTCCCAAAAGTATTATCTCAGTTTCCAGAGTTTCCCTCCGGCTGTGCAGATGATCAGACAATGGGTTGTAAATTATCCTGCATTGCTTTTTCCCCCAATATATAAATCAAATAATCTCCTGCAATACGGCAATACGGAAACGCACACCATGATTTAATATACGAGCCTGTTAAACTTATGGCCTTTTCCAAGCTCGCAAAGTGGACGGGTTTTGGTCAGATTCAAAAACCATTCCAAAGACGTCCCAAATTAGTAAGTAACCATCTGGACTCGGTGGCTCAACACCTTCCAGGGCCGTAAATTTCAGCCTCAACCACGTTAACAGGGGATTTCCTTGGCAAGGAGACGTTCCACCGCTGGATAATGGGGAGAGCCAAGGTCAGCGCAGGAAGGTCCGAAGGTGGTTTTTCATGACTGGATGAAGCTGATTCTGACAGCGGACCTCAAGGGAGGGAGGCCCAGGTTTGCAAGTGTCTCGGTAACGCTTTTGCATACCCGCCAACATTTCGCAGATGGACACCTCTGACCAAGCACTAGCTATGGATCCAATGATGAAGAAAAATATCCCACTTGCTTTTGCCTTTTTTGACAAGGTCATACCTACAGAAGAGGCTTTTGCTTATTCCATGCACACACAAATCCATGTACAATCCTAACTCAAAAATGCTCTGGCTGGAGAGGGTTTTGCAAGGCTGGATGGAAGCATAAAAAAGGTAAAGGTAAAGGTTTCCCCTGACATTAAATCCAGTCATGTCTGGTGCTCATCTCTATTTCTAAGCCGAAGAGCCAGCGTTGTCCGTAGACACCTCCAAGGTCATGTGGCCACTGGCATGACTGCATGGAACGCTGTTACCTTCCTGCTGGAGTGGTACCTATTGATCTACTCACATTGGCAAGTTTTCGAACTGCTAGGTTGGCCGAAGCTGGAGCTAACAGCGGTCGCTCCTGCCGCTCATGGGGTTTGAACCTGGCACCTTTTGGTCTCCCAAAATATTTATTTATTTATTTATTTATTTATAGTACAGTAGAGTCTCACTTATCCAAGCCAAACGGGCCGGCAGAAGCTTGGATAAGCAAATATCTTGGATAATGAGGAGGGATTAAGGAAAAGCCTATTAAACATCAAATTAGGTTATGATTTTACAAATTAAGCACCAAAACATCATGTTATACAACAAATTTGACAGAAAAAGTAGTTCAATACGCAGGAATGTTATGCTGTAATTACGGTAGAGTCTCACTTATCCAACACTCGCTTATCCAATGTTCTGGATTATCCAACGCATTTTTGTAGTCAATGTTTTCAATACATCATGATATTTTGGTGCTAAATTCATAAATACTGTAATTACTACATAGCATTACTGTGTATTGAACTACTTTTTATGTCTAATTTGTTGTATAACAGGATATTTTGGTGCTTAATTTGTAAAATCATAACCTAATTTGATGTTTAATAGGCTTTTCCTTAATCTCTCCTTATTATCCAACATATTCGCTTATCCAACATTCTGCCGGCCCGTTTACGTTGGATAAGCGAGACTATACTGTACTGTATTTAGGAATTTAGCACCAAAATATCACGATATATTGAAAACATTGACTACAAAAATGGCTTGGATTATCCAGAAGCTTGAATAAGCGAGGCTTGGATAAGTGAGACTCTATTTATATTCCGCCCTTCTCACCCCAAAGGGGACTCAGGGCGGATTCACAATGTACACATACATGGCAAACATTCAATGCCATATGAACATAGAGACAGAGACAAAGACGTACACAGAGGCAATTTAACATTTTCCGAGTCCGGTTTCCTGAGGGTATGGTCGATTCCAGCCACAGGGAAAGCAGCAGCTTCATCATCCACTGTGACTCCTAGTTCTTGGATACTTCCTCTTTCCAGACACTGCTGGGTGATTTTTTGTGGTGTCATAAATTAAATTAGCCTCCCCACATAAGTGGTACCTAAATTTCCTACTTGATAGATGCAACTATCTTTCAGGTTGCTTAGGTCAACAACTGAGCAGGGCTATTTTTTATTTTAATGGTCGGGTGCTCACTCCCGACATGGGCTGGCCTCGAACTCATGACCTCTTGGTCATAGTAATTTATTGCAGCTGGCTACTAACCAGCTTGCGCCACAGCCCGGCCCATACAGACCTGTTTCTGCTTAGGTGTAAGCTATTCTAGGAGTGCTGTCGACGGCTTTCATGGCTGAAATCACTGGGTTGTTGTGTATTTTCCATCCTATATGGCCATGTTCCAGAAGCATTCTTTCCCGATGTTTTGCCCACATCTATTCTAGGAGTGACACCAAAGATGTTTCCCTCAGTCCGCTGTCACCTTGTGATGACATGTGGATTCACGTCATCATCTCTGGACATGTAGCGATCCCATGGATTTTCTTAGGGTTTGCTTAGGCAAGGAAGACTTAAAGGCGCATTATTCTTTTTTGAATTATCACCATCTGGCAGATGATAGAGGGTGACAAAGACAAGGACAAACAGACTGGGAGACAGATTCTATCCTAGAGCTGTGGCTATGTTTTTCTTTATCGTGTCAGAAGCAAGCAAGTTGCTTCTGGTGTGAGAGAATCGGCCCTCTACAGAGACTTTGCCCACGGGACGCCTGGATATGTTACCATCCTGTGGGAGACTTCTCTCATGTCCCTGCATGGGAAGCTGGGGCTGACAGACGGGAGCTCACTTTGTCTTGTGGTTTTGAACCGCCGACCTTCAGATTTTCAGGTCCGCAGTTCAGCCGACACAAGGGTTTAACCCATTGTGAACCCATTATGTTGAACTCCATAGTTTGGCATTGATGTGGCACAGTGGGTTGTGTGGTATTGGTGGGAGTGTGGAGAGTTGGGTGTGTTGTTTTGTAGTGTGTGCTGGGAAAAGCATTTAATTTCATTGTACAATGTACAATGACAATAAAGTTATTATATTCTATTCCTCTGAAATATAGCCTATAACATTCATTGGCGGACTCCAGGTAATAACCAGAGCTAACTATCCAGGTAGCAACCAAAGCTGAGCTGCTTAGCTCCCAAAATCAGATGGAATCTGATGCCTTTGGGTTATTTAGGTTGACTACATTCTCTTAGTGTAGTAACTACACACATGCCAAGATATTGCACATAGAAACCCTGTGCAATGACTTGGTAATAGTACCTTCTATTATTGTTGGGTGCCTTCAATGTATTTTCAAATTAATCCTAAAATGACCCTATCATAGAGATTTCTTGACAAGATGTGTCCAAATAGAGTTTGTTTTTGCCTTCCTGTGAAGCTGAGAGTGTGTGACTTGCACACATTTGTTTTCCATAACCTAGCAGGGATTCGACTTGATCTGATCGTTGATTATCAATTCTATTCATCCTGCACCAATGGACTTGATCTGAATTCACTTAAAGGGAAGTGTGATGTGTTTACTTTTTAAGGAAAGCAGTCTTTTCAGATTAAGCTGGGAGAAGTTTGGAGGGTTCAAATTAAGATTTGTGCACCAAGTAATGTTACCCTGCCAAGGCTGGATCAAGGAGGTAGAAAAGGGCACGGTCCATCAGCCAATATTTCTGACAAGGTTATGCAAAACGGTGGCAAGGTTCCTGCGTTTGGAAACTGAGCCCAAGCCGATATGAATGGGAACTTTCCTCGCTGGATTTTGTTAGTGTTGGCTGAGGCTCTCGGGCATTCATCCAGCAAACAGTTACGGAAGACTGTGAAAGGTCCTTCCGCAAAACAAACGCATGTCAAGCACAAGGAGCGACTGTAAGATCAAATTCCCCATTTCATTCATTTTATCCAAAGGGAGCAGTAGTAATAATAATAAATAATGACAACAATTAGAATTGGGGTTTGTATGTTACTGCAGAGTGTTCAAAACATTGTGCCTAGTTTGAGTAGTCTTTACAACACACCTTGGGGTGATGGAAGCCCGTTTGTAAGACATCTGGAGAATATTAGGCTGGGGAAGCCCACCAAGTCTTATTCTGGTGCTTTTCTATGACAAGGAAAGCCTTCAAGGAGCTAAAATTGATCAGGCCCATTTCTGTGGGGCAGGGAATACTGTCCTGGTTTTGGATAGCTTTAATTGAGCTCTCCAAGGTGCTGAACTTGTTTCGAAAAGACAGTTCAGCACCGTAAACAACTACAGTAGAGTCTCACTTATCCAAGCCTCGCTTATCCAAGCTTCTGGATAATCCAAGCCATTTTTGTAGTCAATGTTTTCAATATATCACGATATTTTGGTGCTAAATTCGTAAATACAGTCATTACAACATAACACTACTGCGTATTGAGCTACTTTTTCTGTCAAATTTGTTGTATAACATGATGTTTTGATGCTTAATTTGTAAAATCATAACCTAATTTGATGTTTAATAGGCTTTTCCTTAATCCCTCCTTATTATCCAAGATATTTGCTTATCCAAGCTTCTGCTGGCCCGTTTAGCTTGGATAAGTGAGACTCTACTGTACCATATTTTACCAATTCTAAGGCCTCTTTAAAATGGAGCCTCGGTGGTGAAGTGTCTTAAAGCGCTGAGCTGCTGAACTTGCAGACCGAAAGGTCCCAGATTCGAATCCAGGGAGCGGAGTGAATGCCCGCTGTTAGCTCCAGCTCCTGCCAACCTAGCAGTTAGAAAACATGCAAATGTGAGTAGATCAATAGGTACTGCTCCGGCAGGAAGGTAACAGCGCTCCATGCAGTCATGCTGGCCACATGACCTTGGAGGTGTCTACGGACAACACCAGCTCTTCGGCTTAGAAATGGAGATGAGCACCAATCCCCAGAGTCAGACATGACTGGACTTAACGTCAGGGGAAGAAAAAAAAAGGCCTCTTTAATGTCCCTGGTGGCACAGCGTCTTAAAGAGCTGAGCTGCTGAACTTGCAGACTGAAAGGTCCCAGGTTCAAATCCGGGGAGTGGAGTGAGCACCAGCTGTTAGCCCCAGCTTCTGCCAACCTAACAGTTCAAAAACATGCAAATGTGAGTAGATGAATAGGTACTGCTCGGGGGGAAGGTAACAGTGCTCCATGCAGTCATGCTGGCCACATGACCTCGGAGGTGTCTATGAGCAATGCTGGCTCATCGGCTTAGAAATGGAGATGAGCACCAACCCCCAGAGTTGGACACGACTGGACTTAATGTCAGGGGAAAACCTTTACCCTTTACCTTAAGGAACTCTTTTCCCTATTTAAGGGGCTTCAAAAGTGGGGTGTTACTTACATTATAATGTTTTAGTTTTGTCAGGAAACCCACCTCCACCTTGCTCTTGCAAGTCCATTTTTGAACTTGTGCTTGCATCTGAGATAGAGACATATTTTTTTCATTTTAGGGACCCTCCCCCCCAAAAAAATATTTTAAGCTGGATAATAAAGGGTAAGTGTGCCACATTTAGTCCAGATCCATCAAGCCATGTAGGAGTGTTTTGTGGTACAAACAAATAAATATACGCAAAACTGGCTTTTTCTGTCTTCTATTGTTATATCCAGAGAAGGTGGTTCTTTCTTGTCTTGCTTCATCCATTAGAGCATGCAAAGTTTCCATTCCAAAACCATATCTGTAAACAACTGGAGTGGATCCAAAGAATGAAGATTTGTATGTTTCCTATCTATTCAATCATGTGTTGCTCATTAATAAAGCTGTCCGATCCCTTTTTTTAAAGCATGAAAATTCATTTTATTTTGACATTATCCACTTTTTGGTTGGCACTTTAAAATACAATGCAAAATTCAGATAAGTGTGAAAATGAAGAGAGCTGAATTATAGTCGGCTGCTGAATGGTGTGTATGAGGTTGACTTGCTTAAAAAGTTATGAACCATACTCAGAGATCCCACAAAATAAACTGAGATTAGATTTTCAATGTATTGTCGAAGGCTTTCATGGGGTTGCTGTGAGTTTTCTGGGCTGTATGAAGCAGCCAGGCTTTGAAACTGCAAGGCTATTCAATGCTAATGCTAATGCTAATAATAATAATAATAATAATAAATAACAATAAAAAGTATTGGAAAATGAGCACGCAAAAATACTGTGGGACTTCCGAATCCAGACTGACAAAGTTCTGGAACACAACACACCAGACATCACAGTTGTGGAAAAGAAAAAGGTTTGGATCATTGATGTCGCCATCCCAGGTGACAGTCGCATTGACGAAAAACAACAGGAAAAACTCAGTCGCTCTCAGGACCTCAAGATTGAACTTCAAAGACTCTGGCAGAAACCAGTGCAGGTGGTCCCGGTGGTGATGGGCACATTGGGTGCCGTGCCAAAAGATCTCAGCCGGCATTTGGAAACAATAGACAATGACAAAATTACGATCTGCCAACTGCAAAAGGCCACCCTACTGGGATCTGCACGCATCATCCGAAAAGACATCACACAGTCCTAGACACTTGGGAAGTGTTCGACTTGTGATTTTGTGATATGAAATCCAGCATATCTATCTTGTTATCTGTGTCATAATAAAATAATAATAATAATAATAATAATAATAATAATTTATTTATATACTGCTCCATCTCCTCGAGAGGACCCAGGGCAGTTTCCAATATGAACATAAAAACATTAAATTGTCAAAAAAAACACCATAATCAAGGTTTGCCAATTGCAACATTCACACTTGCCTCAAACAGACAAGAGTCCTTTCCCCCCACCCGGACATTATTCCATAAATATATAAACCCCACTTGTCTAGTTTCTAACAGACTTCACAACCTCTGAGGATGCCTGCCATGGATGTGGGTGAAACATCAGGAGAGAATGCTTCTGGAACATGGACAGACAACTCAGAAAACTCACAGCAACCCTGAGAATAGATTTTTCTTTTTCCTTCGCTGTTTCAAATATATGCCCTGGGTTTTCACTCAAATAGGTTACTCCTCTCATTTTACACTCCATAGACTTCAGAGCATTTCCACATATGGGCTAATGGATTTACTTCTGTTTCTCTGGAAATACCCTTGATCCCCCAATTTTCTGAAGAAAAGGATATATATGTATATATGGCCCAATACTGCGTTTTATATATATATTCCCTTTAACCCACCACCTTTGGGATCTGCCGCCTGGAAATTAAACAAATCACTCAAAACCTTGAAGAGCTTTGCAGTTGTATTGTATTATCCTGGAACAGAGGGACAGGAAATAATTTAAAGGACCTGTAAGGAGTATTTGTCATGCGTTCATAGAAGTCACCACTTGATCTATTGTGTTTGTTCAATAGATTTTGGGGGTCATGACAAACGCAATCGAGGGGCTAGACTAAAAATAATTGTGTGATTTATAGACTGCAGCTCCTTCGCAGAATCAAATGGTTCTAGAGGAAACGTTTTGCATTCCCCCCCCCCCCCTTCATGCTTAAATTATGACTCCGGTGTTTTCCTCTTAAGTTTTCAAATGGAAAGTTTTCAAACAGAAAGCAACAGAGCACTTGTCAAAGACATAAATAAAGGCATATTTCCCCATTGTATGTTCAGAGAGAGCATCGTGCTCTCCAACATTTTGCATTGGAAAACCAGGCAAGCTCTGGCCAGTGTAGATGTGCTCCGAATGCAATCCATATTTTCACTTTGGACTCAGTTTGCAATAGTTGAAATAGACTGAGGACAAAAACAGGGAAATTGGAAGAGAACCTGGGAGCTTCTAAAAGCAGCTGGAAAAATGGGATGACAGATTATTGTCCCTAACAGTTGGACCCAAATACCATACAGACGTCTGCCCGAAACAGAGCCAGGCAAAAAAAAACAAAGATGCAAAAATGCATTCAGTTGGAGAAAAACTTGGTGAGCATAACCAGAGACTGGGACACTTTCCAGATTAATGAAGCATCCGTGGGTTCTAGATCGAGGTTCTAGATCACAGTTGGAGAGCATGGGCCAAGCTGTTAAGGACCAAAATACCATACAGAAGTCTGCCCGAAACAGAGCCAGGCAAAGAATACAAAGATGCAAAGATGCATTCAGTTGGAGAAAAACTTGGTGAGCCTAACCAGAGACTGGGACACTTTCTAGATTAATGAAGCATCCATGGGTTCTAGATCGAGGTTCTAGATCACAGTTGGAGAGTATGGGCCAAGCTGTTAAGGACTCAAAGACCATACAGAAATCTGCCCGAAACATAGGCAAAGAAAACAAAGATGCAAAGATGCATTCAGTTGGAGAAAAACTTGGCTAGCATAACCAGAGACTGGAACACTTTCGAGATTAATGAAGCATCCATGGGTTCTAGATTGACGTTCTAAATCACAGTTGGAGAGCATGGGCCAAGCTGTTAAGGACCCAAAGACCATACAGATGTCTGCCCAAAACAGAGACAGGCAAAGAAAACAAAGATGCAAAGATGCATTCAGTTGGAGAAAAACTTGGTGAGAATAACCAGGGACTGGGACACTTTCTAGATTAATGAAGTATCCATTGGTTCTAGATCAAGGTTCTACATGACAGTTGGAGAGCATGGGCCAAGCTGTTAAGGACCAAAAGATCATACAGAAGTCTGCCCGAAACAGAGACAGGCAAAGAATACAAAGATGCACTCAGTTGGAGAAAAACTTGGTGAGTATAACCAGAAACTGGGACACTTTCTAGATTAATGAAGCATCCATGGGTTCTAGATTGAGGTTCTAGATCACAGTTGGAGAGCATGGGCCAAACTGTTAAGGACCCAAAGACCATACAGAAGTCTGCCCAAAATAGGCAAAGAAAACAAAGAAACAAAGATGCAAAGATGCATTCAGTTGGAGAAAAACTTGATGAGCATAACCAGAGACTGGGACACTTTCTAGATTAATGAAGCATCCATGGGCTCTAGATTGAGGTTCCAGATCATGATAGGGTATAGAGTAGTTTGTGAGACTCATTTTTCAGACCCCCACCTTTACAAGAGAATGGTGTGCGTTCTAGATTAATGCAGCACCGACAGGTCCTAGATCAATGTTCCAAATCAAAAACACACAGGTCCATACAGGTTCTATGTTGAGGTTCTAGATCACAATAGGGTATTAGCAAGATTTGTGAGATTCATGCAGCTTTGGGCCCCGTCTTTACTAGAGACTGAGTCATGCTCCAGATTAACAAAGATTCTAGATTGAGGTCCCAGATCATGACAGAATAGAGTGTGGTTTGTGAGACTCATGCAGCTTTGAACCCCGCCTTTACCAGAGACTGAGGCATGCTCCAGATTAATGAAGCACCCATATGTTGTAGACTGAGGTTCTAGATATATATATATGTAATAGCTGTGCCCGGCCACGCGTTGCTGTGGCTTTTTGGATGTTTGTTGGCCAGGTGGGTTAGCAGTGAATAACCTTGCAGCCGCAAAGTATGGCCGTTTTCTTCCTATTGTAATCCTAGTTTGGTGAGCTGGAATACACTGAATAGTCTCGGTGTGGCAGGTATGCATGCTGTTATTAGTCACCTTGATTAGCATGTAATGGCCTTGCAGCTTCAAAGCCTGGCTGCCTCCTCCCTGGGGGAATCCTTTGTTTGAGAGTCGACTGTCATAGCATTAATACAAACTCTCAAGCAACCAGAGATGAGTCTCTAATGTTCTCACCATTTCTAATTTAAACTAAACAGCGAAACTGAGGCCAAGGGCTGAGTGGGTTGCTAGGAGACCAAGTGGGCGGAGCTTAGCCCACTAACTGGCAGCTATTGGATAAAAACAATTATTCCTTTCCCTCTAATTAGGACTTCATTTTTCTTTTCTTTTTGTTGTATCAACCTAGAGCCATGGATGATGGGTTGTGTTGTCAAATTTCGAAGTTGGGGGGCCTGTAGTTTTGCTGTTTTGTCCGGTGCCCTGATTCCATCACTCTTTATATATATATATATATATATATATATATATATATATATATATTCCCATGGGTTCTAGACTGAAGTTCTAGATCACGATAGGGTATAGCAAAGTTTGTGAGACTCATGCAGCTTCGGACTCCACCTTTACGGCCCATGTAGACTCCTCTTTAGACATGGCAGTCCTTCTATCTGCTATTATTATTATTATTATTATTATTATTATTATTATTATTATTATTATTAAGCCCCACTTTATCTTTCCCGAAAGAGACTCAAAGCAGTTTACATTAAACATATAACCCCACAATTTAAAATATACAAATATTAAAAAAGAATTAAACATAACAGTATTTTAAAATTCACAGTTAAAATACATTAAAATATATTCAAACAGCTGCTCTTGATACAGGAAGGATCATATTTGTATCTTACTTGTAGTAACCTATGAGCCTTCTTTGGGGAAGGGTTCATTTGTTTTTACACAAATCTAACTAAAATGCATTGGAGGTATCCAACTTTAGTTCATTTCATTTGGAGAAAGTTGTACATTCCCATTCATTTCTATAGCATCTTCATAGAGAAGCTTTCAGGAGATGATGTCCTGCCTGAACTAAAATCAAAGAATCAGATCTTTGTACACACACACAAATAAGCCACTGAAAAATAAGTATTAAAAATGAATGATTTAAAAAACCAAACACACTCACAACTGTCCCCCACATTTGGTTTAAAAAATATTGAGAAACAATGACCGAGTTCATGTCTTTAACAAAGGAGATCAAATTGCACTTTCCATGCTAGTGTGATCCCATCTTTTTAAAATCAAATTATAGCCGACTGCTTACCAGTATTCCCTCTAAATTGAGTTTACTGATCTGTGTGCTTTTTTGGGGGGTGTTTTAGGAAGAAAAATAAATCGTACATAATAAAATTTACAGTATGATCTGTAGGTGACATGCAAACAGTTTTACAAGGTCAGAGGAAGGGCCCAGTCTAATATCCCACCTCCAAGGCTGATCTGAACACGATTATGGGTTGGCAGGGCATTTGCAAGAAATCTCCAACCATCTGGTGCTTCTTCCACCAAAATGTATTTATTTTCATCATTAATTCACTTGGTTATTTTAGATAATCCATACGATGTGATAGCCTAATTCTGTAGTTTGTTTTTTCTGAATAATATTAGCCCCTCTCCCCATTTTTAATGAATATCCTATTTGTTCATTAAGTATACTCATACCTTTTAAGGACCTGATCACACAATCCATCTCCTTTGCTTTCTGGTGCTGATGACAAAACATAAGGTCCGTTTCATCAGACACTCATAAAACATTATTAAGGACTATTGTGTTTAAGTGCAGGCCAAGGTCTTTAGGCACTGCACCCAGTGTGCCGATCACCACTGGGACCATCTTGACTGGCTTGTGCCAGAGTCTTTGTAGTTCGATTTTTAAATCCTCATATCGCATCAGCTTTTCCAGTTGATTCTCCTCAATCCTGCTGTTACCTGAGATTGCAACATCGACAATCCATACTTTGTTTTTTAACACGATCATGAGGGCAGGAGTATTGTGTCTGAATTCGGAAGTCCCAGAGTAGCTTGACATGTTCATTCTCTGTAACTTTTTCCAGCTTGTGATCCCACCAGTTCTTGGTCGCAGGCAGATGGTATGTGTGGCACACGTTCCAATGAATCATCTGAGCAACAGTGTTCTGCCTCTGCTTGTAGTCTGTCTATGCGATCTTCTTGCAGCAGCTGAGGATGGGATTTATTGATTCATCTGCTTCCTTGCAGAGTCTACATTTGGGATCTGTCGTCGACTTTTCAATTTTGGCTTTGATGGTAGTGGTTCTAATGGCTTTTTCTTTGGCTGCCATTATTATTATTATTATTATTATTATTATTATTATCAACACAACGACGTTGTATGACACAGCAAACAAGATAGACATGCTGGATTTCGTTTCGCAAAACCACAAGTCGAACACTTCCCAAGTGTCTAGGACTGTGTGATGTATTTTCTGATGATGTGTGCAGATCCCAGTAGGGTGGCCTTTTGCAGTTGGCAGATGGTGATTTTGTCAATGTCTATTGTTTCCAAATGCCGGCTGAGATCTTTTGGCACAGCACCCAGTGTGCCCATCACCACCGGGACCACCTGTACTGGTTTCTGCCAGAGTCTTTGAAGTTCAATCTTGAGGTCCTGATAGCGGCTGAGTTTTTCCTGTTGTTTTTCATCTATGCGACTGTCACCTGGGATGGCAACATCAATGATCCAAACCTTGTTCTTTTCCACAACTGTGATGTCTGGTGTGTTGTGTTCCAGAACTTTGTCAGTCTGGATTCGGAAGTCCCACAGTATCTTTGCATGTTCATTTTCCAATACTTTTGCAGGTTTGTGATCCCACCAGTTCTTTGCTGCTGGCAGGTGGTACTTGAGGCATAAGTTCCAATGAATCATTTGGGCCACATAGTTGTGCCTCTGTTTGTAGTCTGTCTGTGCGATTTTCTTACAGCAGCTGAGGATATGATCAATGGTTTCGTCGGTTTCCTTGCACAGTCTGCATTTTGGGTCATCAGCTGATTTTTCAATCTTGGCCTTAATTGCATTTGTTCTGATGGCTTGCTCCTGGGCTGCAAGGATCAGGCCTTCTGTCTCCTTCTTCAGAGTCCCATTCGTGAGCCAGAGCCAGGTCTTCTCCTTATCAGCTTTTCCTTCAATTTTGTCAAGGAACTTTCCATGCAGTGTTTTGTTGTGCCAGCTGTCAGCTCTAGTTTGTAGTGCAGTTTTCTTGTACTGGTTTTTTGTCTGCTGTGTTTTGAGGAGTTTCTGATTTTTGACTTCAATCAAAGCAGGTTCTTCACTTTGCTTGACATATTCTGCCAGGGCATGTTCTTCTTCTTTGACTGCTTGCTTTACTTGTAAGAGTCCTCTGCCCCCTGATCTTCTAGGCAGATATAGCCGGTCAACATCACTGCGAGGGTGCAGTGAATGATGAATGGTCATGAGTTTTCTTGTTTTTCTGTCCAAATTGTCCAGTTCCACCTGTGTCCAATTTATAATGCCAGCAGTATATCTTATGACAGGTATGGCCCAGGTGTTTATGGCCTTGATGGTGTTGCCTCCATTGAGCTTGCTTTTGAGTTATTATTATTATTATTATTATTATTATTATTATTATTATTATTATTATTATTATTATGACAGAGCAAACAAGATAGATATGCTGGATTTCGTATCACAAAATCACAAGTCGAACACTTCCCAAGTGTCTAGGACTTTGTGATGTATTTTCGGATGATGCGCACAGATCCCAGCAGGGTGGCCTTTTGCAGTTGGCAGATCGTAATTTTGTCAATGTCTATTGTTTCCAAATGCCGGCTGAGATCTTTTGGCACAGCACCCAGTGTGCCGATCACCACCGGGACCACCTGCACTGGTTTCTGCCAGAGTTTTTGAAGTTCAATCTTGAGGTTCTGATTGCGGCTGAGTTTTTCCTGTTGTTTTTCGTCAATTTGAAACACAACAAGATGAGTCCACAGCAGACACTCTGCTGGCTGTTGTATTGGATCACACGTCGGACACTTTATTGTTATCATCATTATTATTATATTTTGAACAGAATTAATTGCATCAGTCTCCCCAAATTCAGGACAGTTATATGGCATGCGTATAATGATACTCCATGCAATCATGCTGGCCACATGACCTTGGAGGTGTCTACAGACAACGCCGGTTCTTTGGCTTAGAAATGGAGATGAGCACCAACCCCCAGAGTCAGACATGACTGGACTTAATATCAGGGGAAAACCTTTACCTTTACTTAAGCTTCACTTAGACTTCTTTGTTTAAAGAAAGAGTCAATCTTTAAATGGTTCTCGGAGACAGCATCAACAGTTGTATCTTCTCCTGTCTCCAACTGTGCAAAACGTTAAGTTACAGGAAAACCCATCTGAGTTAATAAGCAAGATTTTGAAACCACTGCAAAGGTGGCCTTCAGCTCCGTGGGGCTGGGAAGCGGAAGAGGCTAACTGCCCTACAAATTGCCACTGAACGTCTTTTGGAAACTTCGGGGTTACGACCCTCTTAACAACATTTGGCCAAGATGCCATTGAGACAGACAGCTGTCAATGCGTCTATGCTTTTAAAAATAATAATAATAATAAGTTGAAAAATATATCGCTTATAGTGTTTATTCCCCCAGCTAGAAGGGTTCGGCATCTGGGCCTGGTATATATTTTTAAAATGTTGAAAAGGAATGGCTGCCCCCAGAGACTCCGTGGCCTGGAAATGATTTCACTGAACTGCTATGCAGATGGATTAATTCCAGTACTGTAAAGTCAACATGGCCGAACGAGAGCTACATCACAGTCTTCATTACTGTGGTCTGGATCAGGTTTTGATGAAGTAATTTCCCTGGGGTTTAGCACTTAGGAAGCATATAGGGCGTCCTTCTCGGATTCGATTTGAGCCCTTGTCCTCTCCCCTCCCCGCCTTCCCCGGCTAAATTGGGCTTTATCAATTGCACATGGACCTCGATGATTTGGAGGGGTTTCAAACAAGGGCCATATGTTTTGTGGCACACGATGCCCAAACAATTGGATGCATGAAATGAGATTCATTTCTTCTCTTTCTCTCTTGGTCATAGATGATAGAATTAATAACAAATGGGGCAACGCTCCACCAACGCAGGCTGAAGGGGAGGAAGCACGTTCTGTGGTCCTTCGTCCTTTGAAGGCGTTCCTTCCTACCTCCAAGCGAGAGAGGAGAAATGGGCCTGCAGATGGCAAATTATTACTGTTATTAATGTTAACAATAATAATAATACAATACCTCCAACATGACAACTGGGATACATGTGGATAAGCAATGTCAGAGTGTGGTCAACGTGGTAAATGTTGTAAATAAAGAAGCTAGGAGTGACAGTTTGCTTTTATTATTTACTAGTTTGGATACCAAGCTTGGAAAAGGCATTGTTTCCTTTTGGATGTTAGTGTTACAAATTACCAAATTGATATTACCTATGTATTAGAAAAAAAGTCAGTCTTTGCTTTTGTTTTTTATGAGTACTACCATTGGAAAATGAACTACATTTCCCAGAATCATGGGTCTTTCCCCAAACCCTCCCAGAATTCAAAGTTGGCCATGCTGAAACTGTGTGCCAAGTTTGGTCCAGATCTGCCATCAACTGGGTTCAATGCTTTCTGGATGCGGGTGAACTACAACTCCTAGAAACCAAGGTCAATTCCCTCCAAACCCCACCAGTATTCAAAGTTGGCCATGTTGGGTCTGTGTGCCAAGTTTGGTCCAGATCCACTGTCGACTGGGTTCAGTGCTTTCTGGATGTGGGTGAACTACAACTTTCAGAATCTAAGGTCAGTTTTCCCAAACACTGCCAGAATTCAAAGCTGGCAAATGCTGAAACTGTGTGCCAAGTTTGGTCCAGATCTGTCATCAACTGGGTTCAATGCTCTCTGGATGCAGGTGAACTACAACTCCTAGAAACCAAGGTCAATTCCCTCTAAACCCCGCCAGTAATCAAAGTTGGCCATGTTGGGTCTGTGTGCCAAATTTGGTCCAGATCCAAATTTGAACTACATTTCCCAGAATCATGGGTCAATCATCCCCAAACCTTGCCAGAATTCAAAGTTGGCCATGTTGGGTATGTGTGCCAAGTTTGGTCCAGATCCATCGTCGACTGGGTTCAGTGCTTTCTGGATGTGGGTGAACTACAACTCCCAGAATGTAAGGTCAGTTTTCCCCAAACACTGCCAGAATTCAAACCTGGCCATGCTGAAACTGTGTGCCAAGTTTGGTCCAGATCTGTCATCAGCTGGGTTCAATGCTCTCTGGATACGGGTGAACTACAACTCCTAGAAACCAAGGTCAATTCCCTCCAAACCCCACCAGTATTCAAAGTTGGCCATGTTGGGTCTGTGTGCCAAGTTTGCTCCAGATCCGTCGTCTGCTGGGTTCAGAGCTTTCTGGATGCAGGTAAACATATAAAAGTTTGCACACATACACATATATACATATGTGGGGAAACCTGCAGAATTATTATTCTGGCCAACACACATTTGGTGCCTCAAATATTAGCTGCTATATGCACAGATGTCTATTATATACAGCAAAACAGGAAAAAAGGAAAAGTATGGTATATAATATACTATAAAGTAAGTTATAGTTCTATATTTCCTCAAGTGATATAATCACTTATATATTATGATTGTGGTATCAGTTTATATATTCCAACTGTTTGTTCATCCATAACAATTTCTAAGAAACTATATCTGATGCAGTTTAGGTAAAGGTAAAGGTTTTCCCCTGACACTAAGTCCAGTTGTGTCTGACTCTGGGGGTTGGTGCTCATCTCCATTTCTAAGCCAAAAAGCCAGCGTTGCCCGTAGACACCTCCAAGGTCATGTGGCCAGCATGACGGCATGGAGCACTGTTACCTTCCTGCCAAAGCGGTACCTATTGATCTACTCGCATTTGCATGTTTTCAAACTGCTGGGTTGGCAGAAGCTGGGGCTAACAGCGGGCACTCACTCCGCTCCCCGAATTAAAGCCTGTGACCTTTCAGTCTGCAAGTTCAGCAGCTCAGTGCTTTAACACGCTGCGCCACCAGTCAGTGGTGATGTAGTTCATCCAATGCAATATTCTGAATCAGTGCCTCAAAGAATCCCAGGAACAGGCTAAACATGAAGACATCAAGAAAAAACATCTTTATTATTATTACCACCAGCCTATTTTCCTCTTTTAATCAAAACCCCAAATGTTTCAGTTTCTCAAGAATGAGATTTGAATGTGTGTGTGTAACGAACACAAATAAATACTCATATTTGAGCCAACGGAGATCAACTCTTAGTGCATCTCACGAACTGGGCTATACTTTGCAAAACTTTTGCCAGAAACAAATTGGTTAGTCTTGAAAGTGGCACAAGATTGTTTTAAATGCTCACTTTGTCTTTTTTTTCTCCCTCAAGGAAAAATACTCAACAGCTTACATCAAAGAAAAATACTTTTACAAAAGTTTCTTTGACAAGCCTGTGGGAGGGAGGCACTGGGAGATAGGGACTTTCCTTCCCCCCAAAGCCCAATCTGACAAGACATGAAAAATTCCCAGAGAATGGAAATAGATTCCTTGCAAACAGGGATCGCCGTCCGGCTTGGAAGGTGCGATGGGAACATGTGATGAGGCATCTGTAATTTATTAGCTGCGCGGAAAATGCGTCTTTCCTGCACCAATTATTTCGCTTTCATCACTAATGAGAAAGAGGCTCAAGGGTCTGTTGCTCACGGCAAACTCAAACAGCCTCCCACGCATACTATCCATGCACATTTCTCATGCGCTATTGCGCATTACATTAAACAACAAATAATACATATAAGGACAATTCATTAGGACAGCAGCACAATGTTCACAAATGGAGCTGGAATTAATTTTGAAAGGAGGGGAGAAACATCTTGCGGGGAAATTTTCTTTCTCAAATTGGGCTCCAGGAATTCAAACTTATACTAAATTTATACTAAAGCTTCTCCTTCCCTGCTCCCTGTTTGTCTCTTTGTATAAATAGCAAAGATACCCAAGTTTGGAGCACCCAGTGGTGCAGCGGGTTAAAATACTGAGCTGCTTGATTTGCTGACCAAAAGGACAGCTGTTCGAATCCAGGAAGTGGGGTGAGCTCCCACTGTTAGCCCCAGCTTCTACCAACCTAGCAGTTCAAAAACATGCAAATGTGAGTAGATAAATAGATACTGCACTGTCGGGAAAGTAACAGTTGTAAAGGACTAATAACGACTTAGGCTCTTTCAGGTGGGGGGAATCTTTTTTATCATACCGCTGCCACCAATTTGTAAAAAATTTATAAAGACTGTCACCAATTTGTAACGATGCAACCACCAAAGACGCAGGGAGGAGACCTTTTACTTTTTCTTTCTTCTTCTTCACTTTAGATGGTAGCATAACTTGGTTTAGAATATATGCAACATTGGCTTGGAGGTTGAAAGAACAATAACAAGTTTATTCAGGCACAGAGCTTAGTGGTTTCAATGTAGTTTCGCACTTAGAGGTACACTTTCTTCAACAGTTGCAATAATAACATATGATGAATCCACTTTCAAAAGACTTTCTCCTTTCCTTGAGCAGTTTAAACCTTTTCCTATTCTTTCAACTGATGCTATTAACTGAACACTTCGGATCTAACTGAAATTGCTTCCTTTTACCACTCAGATTCTACCAATAAACCCAAACAAGTCACTTGACTTGCTTAATATGACACAACTAGAGATCTGAGCTTCCCTGGTTTCCCTAACCTGGAACCAGTCTCTTCCCTGTGACTCTCAGATCTCAGACTCTTCCCTATGACTCTCAGATCACAGACTGAGTTTCTTTTCAAATTCTGCTCTTTCTTCTGCTAAACGGCAGTTGGCTCCGCTACTTCTCCATGGCAACCAGCTTCAGAACGCTGAGATGGCTACCCCTTCATGCAATAACTATAAAACTTACCCTTGCAAAACAAATACACACAATTTAACATATCATCTGTAAATAAAAATTCATACTACAGTACAAAGGTGCTCCATGCAGTCATGCCAGTGGCCACATGACCTTGAAGTGTCTACGGACAACGGCAGCTCTTCAGCTTAGAAATAGAGATGAACACCAACCCCCAGAGTCGGACACGACTTGACTTAATGTCAGGGGGAAACCTTTTACCTTTACTACCCAGGTTTACACAAGCTAGAATATCCCAGAATTTGCTATATCAGTGCTTTAGAGTTATAACAACAGTCAGAGTTGGAGACATTGTGCCCACTGCATCTAAGTAAAAGATTTCCTTTGGTACTTCTAGGGGCACCTCATGCTATGGTACACCTTTATAGCCCTAAGATATAAGGGGTCTGGTCCATAGAAAAGGGGAGAAAGCAGCCATAGAACAGCCTTGAATAAACTCCCAACATTGAATTGCAAACCTATGCAGTGCTTAAGGATGTCTGCCACCTAGTGAGTAAAAAAGGCCCTGCAGGCACCAAACATATTTATTCATGTGTTTTGCTTAATCGAAACTCAATAATATATTCTTTTCAGAAACATGCAATCCTGGGATGCATATTAACAGGATCTCTGGAGTATACACACCACATTGTATGTTTCCAGGTTCCATAGCCTTGGAGATATGGCTGTCCCAGATAAATGCACACCCCTGTTATTTTTTATATAGGTGTGAGTATAGTAAATATTTACATATGGATATTTTAGAATGGTTTTATAACTGTAAAAGCAGAACACAGTTTTCAAAATATCTTTCACAGCAGAATTTAAAAAGACAGATTGGAGGTGCATGGGTACTGCAGAATCAACACAGCTTGACACCAGATTTCATAGGATGTAGCCATAACAATTAAAGTGGGTTCAATGTGCTCTCATTCTGTAGTGTAGATTATGTTTTAAATTGTATGTTAATTTTCATTATATGTTGTTTTCTTATGTAAGCTGCCCCGAGTCCCTTCGGGGAGATGGAGGCGGGGTACAAGAATAAAGTTGTTGTTATTATTGTTATTGTTATTATTATTATTATTATTATTATTATTATTATTATTATTATTATTGATACACCCCTAGAATACATTTGGAAGCATGGAAATAGCTGGGGGTGCCCACTATCATGCCCATCATCCCCACCCCTTTCTCCTACCTTACAATATCTCCATGGTTCCTTCCTTCCTCCTTTCCACACATGTCAGTTTTTCCCCCAGTGACATCACACAGAGGGCCACTTCACCTAGCAACAGCCAAACTTTACCTAGCAACAGTCAACCCGGTGACATCACAGAGGGCCAATCCTTCACTTAGCAACAGCCTTTGTGGTACAGACAGACCTTGACATATGGATAGATAGATGGAGTTTCCAAGAGCATTAAGATGAGATAATAGGTACCATATATATGAGAATCTGCCGATTGTTTCCAAATACAGAGATGTATGGAAAGTGCTCCACTCCCTCAACGCAGTCGAAGCTCATCTCACAACTGGAGCTAAAGATTTACATCTGTGCCTCTTTCTTTGCTGTCAAAAGCAATAAAACACGCTCAGGTGCTGACCAGATGCTCAGGTGGGCAGGGATTTCGCTTCTTGTTAGAACAATAGTGCTGGAGACGGGCGGCCAGTCGTCGATGTAGAGGAAACTCCTCTGGACGGACGGGGTCGTCCCCGCAGCCCTAAATCTCAACCCGAATGTTGCATTTTATATTGCTCAAGGGGGATATTGTTGGAGATTGTAAAGTTTTAAGGTTTTTCTTGGCTGGATCTTCCCTTGCTCTGTTGGACTGAGCAACACCGGGATGCCGGAGGTTTTGTTTAGGAAGCTTTCTCTTTTCTGTTTTGGGGCTGTACGGTTGTCATCGGTTAATGTATCTTCCTTGGCACTGTTTGTGACCAGTCGATAATTTCATTGCCTTCAAAAAGACTTACTACAGATTCAATGACTTCACTGTAGAATTTCTTATTTTTGGTAATTCAGGATCTGTTCAAATTTTGGTCCGACAGAGGGAGAATAATGTCAAGCATCTGCCGTAATTCTCGGTTTTGACCAGCACTGAAATGATTTTCAAATGTCTTTAATTTGAGATAATCACATTCAATACGTTCCTCATGCCAACAACGGATGCTTTTGTTTGGAATTTGTCTTAATTATCTTGCCGTTTTCATGGTCAAGAATTTGCAATTTGACGGTGCCGCAAACAAGTCATTTTTCCAAAAATTGAAATGTTTTAAATTATTTTAAAAAGAAGATCTATTTTGAAAATCTGTAACCTTTTCCTTCCTTACCAGGGAAATTATTCCTCAGTTGAAGGACTTTTGCATACATAAAATGAACCCTACGATGCGGTCGTGTGTTTGCATTTGTCTGCTCAGACGTTTAAAGAATTGGGTTGTATAATAATAATAATAATAATAATAATAATAATAATAATAATACTCTTGCTGTGTCATACTATGTCTTTGTGTCAATATAATAATAATAATAATAATAATAATAATAATAATAATAATAATAATAATAATAATAAATCTGAAAATACAGTGTTCAAAGTGTTGTGTTCAGGAAGTGTTCGATACGAAATCCATATATATCGCATTTGCTGTGTCATACTATGTCTTTGTGTCAATAATAATAATAATATCTTTATTTTTGTATCCCACCTCCATCTCCCCAAAGGGACTCGAGACGGCTTACATGGGGTCAAGCCCAATCAACATAATTAAAATATAAAATATGACATACTAGGTACATGACATGCTAGGTAAGTACATAGATATACCAAATTAATATTTTTATCTTGATACAATAATACTAATAATATTAATACTAATTATAATTTATTTATTACGTGCCTCCTCTTTCGGCTCGAGGCAAGGCACAACACAATTAAATACATTTATATGTAGCCTGGTAACAGAATAATCAGTGGTCCATTTTAAACCCATTCCTATATTAGTCATATTTATTTACATACAGTCAAAATATTATCCTTCTCATGAGGGAAGAAAATGTGATACTACCTATGAGTAAGATTAAGAAGACTTCCTCGCTTCTCTTCCTTTACTGTTATTGTTCTGCCCCAAGATCTATTTCTGCTGAATGATGTTTACAGTTAACGTCTCTAATTCACTCCGAAACGAAAGCAAGTCAAATATACTGCAGATTTGACTTCAAGTCATTTCATCACACATAGAGATTCTTATTTATTGTGTCAGAAGAGAATTGAGGATAGTTATAATGTATTTAAAACCACAAACAAAGTTGGCATTATCTGGAATCGGCCATGGATTGAGGTTACGGATTTTAGCCTGCCACTTTTGGACTCTCGTTTGCTGAGGTGTTCCTGTAAGTATCTCTGTGGATCTTAGGAAGCTGTTTCTTGATTTAAGGTGTAGAGATAAAATCCTACAAAATAGAGATAAAACACATAGAGATAAAATTCTGCACGAAATGAATAACAAGCCATGCTTTGTGTGGTTGCATGTCAATCAATATGCCTTCCTTAGCCTATGTCAAATATCACATCAAATAATCTCAATGCAATCTCTAATGCAACCAACTGGGCAGAGGAGTATTATTAAAACCTTTTACAGATTGAAAATCACTCTTTTCATTTGAGAAAATTTAAATGCTGTATGACGTACTTGGCTTGGCATAAAAGGATCAGGTTTGTTATATTAAAGGCACAAGTCCTTCAGAAAATCATTTAAAATTGAATTATTTTAGAAATATATATATATTATTGTTACAAATGGGGCTCTAAGGTCCTGAGAGATAAGCAATGTCTGAACTTTACCAAACCTCTTTGCTTTCGCCAATTCATACGGAGCAGGAAGATTCAATTTTAAAAACCCAATAAGATGGAAGACACTATCAACATTGGTACAAAAATGAAAATTATTTTGTCTTCTCTTATTCTACACAATGCCAAACAGGCATAGCGCACCCATTCCCATAAAAAGACATGAGGAAGGGACATCAGATTTTACGACGATTTGAAATACGGTACATAAAAGTCTATTATTGTTGTTGTTGCTGTTGTTTATTTATTTACAGCATTTATATCCCACCTTTCTCACGCCAAAGGGGACTCAGGGTGGATCACAGAACATACATATGCGGCAAACATTCAATGGGGCCGGGCTGTGGCGCAGGCTGTTGAGCAACCAGCTGCAACAAATCACTCTGACCAAGAGGTCATGAGTTTGAGGCGAGCTCGGAGCCCCGTGTTTGTCTTTGTTCTATGTTAAGGCATTGAATGTTTGCCTTATATGTGTAATGTGATCCGCCCTGAGTCCCCTTCGGGGTGAGAAGGGCGGAATATAAATACTGTAAATAAAATAAATAAATAAATAAATAAATGTTGTTTATACACGGACAAGACAGACAATTGAACATAGATAGAGGTATATATAGGCTTTTCCCATCTTTGGCTTCTTGGAGTCTTCTGTTCGGTTCCGTCCATGGGGTTGCCGTCGCTACATCTCTCTGTGTTCCTGACTTCCTCCTTTTTGATCAAATCATTGGCATTTTTCTAGCATTTCCTTAAAATACCTCCCAGCTTTTAAGCAGTACCTATTTATCTACTCACATTTTGCTTTCAAAACGCTAGGTTGGCGGAAACTGGGCTAAAAGGTCAGGAGCTCACCCTGACCCAGGCTTTGAACTATCAACATTTAGATTGACAAGATTTACTGCAGCTGGAGGTTTAACCTACTGTGCTAAAGTCCCTTCCTTCCCTCCTTCCTTTTTCTTCCTTCTCCCTTCCTTTCTTACCTCCTTTCTTTCCTCCTTAGAATCATAGCATTGGAAGAGACCTCACGGGCCATCCAGTCCAACCCCATTCTGCCAAGAAGAAGTAAAATCACATTCAAAGCACCCCCAACAGATGGCCATCCAGCCTCTGCTTAAAAGCCTCCACCACACTCTGGGGCAGAGAGTTCCACTGCTGAACACCGTCCTCTCTCCCTCACTTTCCCTTCACTCACATGTTACCTATCAACAGCTAAGCCATTTCACTTCCTTTCTTTCCCAGTGACATCACAGAGGGCCACTTCACCTAGCAACCACCAACCTTTCATCTGTTAGATCAGGTGTCCCCAAACTAAGGCCCGGGGTCCAGATGCGGCCCATCGAAGCCATTTATCCGGCCCCCACGGCACAAGGGCAGAAGGGAGTTGGGATAAATGACCCAAGGGGTCTCTTCTTCTCTTACAACCCTATTATTATTATTATTATTATTATTATTATTATTATTATTATTATTATTATTAACATTGAGGCTGGGTGGCCATCTGTCAGGGATGCTTTGCTTGTGCTTTTGGTGCGCAGAGGCAGAAGGGGTTGGACTAAGGGTCTCTTCCAACCCACTTTTTTATTATAAGTATGCCACAGCAAACAAGATAGATATGCTGGATTTCGTTTCACAAAATCACAAGTCGAACACTTCCCAAGTGTCTAGGACTGTGTGATGTATTTTCGGATGATGCATGCAGATCCCAGTAGGGTGGCCTTCTGCAGTTGGCAGATCGTAATTTTGTCAATGTCTATTGTTTCCAAATGCCGGGTGAGATCTTTTGGCACGGCACATTTTTTATTATTATTATTGTTATTGTTATTATTATTATTAACATTGAGGCTGGGTGGCCATCTGTCAGGGATGCTTTGCTTGTGCTTTCAGTGCACAAAGGCAGAAGGGGATTGGACTCAATGGCCCAAAGGGTCTCTTCCAACCCTCTTTATTATTATTATTATTATTATTATTATTATTATTATTATTATTATTACTATCATTATTGTTGTTGTTATTATTATTTATTAATTATTATTGCTCAGTGTCCAACTATAGTCCGGCCCGCCAACAGTCCGAAGGATTGTGAACTGGCCCCCTGTTTAAAAAGTTTGGGGACCCCTGTGTTAGATCTATCAGAATGCAAAGGTGTCCCTTTCCTAGCCATCCATATGGATAATTTTGGAGTCGTTTTGGTTCTGTGGATAAGGGTTACTCAATCTACACCAGCAAATAGCACACTCCTGCCAATCATTAGCTCCTGCCAATCATTTCTGACATGCCAATTCTGCAAGCCCTAGCTCCAGAGGGTTGTGATGATTCCTCTCATATAAAATGACTTTAAATGTTTAGTTTTCCCTATCTCTGCGGATCTTTAGAGGAAGTCTGGGGATGCTTGAGAAGTGAACCCTCTACAGCTGTAAGTTGCTTTTCTTTAACAATATTTTTTTTTAAAGAACAACGAGAGATAGTAACTATAGAGGAATCACATGTGCAATTACTTTGCACAAATTGAGCGGTTGGCTTTAGTTTAGGAATCTCATTGGAGTCAGGAGCAATCTATCTCCTTTCATTCCCCCGCTTGTTATGCCAAACATCAGAGCGCACTGTCAGGAAAGTTTAGACAAAACGGAGAGATGTCGCGATGAGCAGGTTGGATGTCGGCAGGGTTCATACCATGTTTGCAAGTGATCAGAAATTATCAGCTTTTCTCTAATGCCTGGAGATAAAAACACATACACACACACAAATGATTTCCCTGTGTCTGCTATTGCAATTTATCTCGCTCTCTGCCAAAGAAATACGTTCTTGGCAAAGGGGCGAAAGCAGGAAAGTTGAAAAGTGTTTTGGAAAATATGAATGGAGCAGGAAGAGGCAAACCTTAAACACCGCATTGTTGATAGATTTCGCTTCTCTCTCAATTGTAAAAAAAGAGGATTTTGTTCTTTCTCAAACCGTTAGGAAACCAGGGAAGCAAAAAAAATGGCATCTGTCTTCCCATAATAAGCAATGACAGGGACGGGAAGATACAGAAAATGAATGACATAAAGTATTTCATTCAGGGCCAGCTAACACGTCCCAACAAAAAATTCCATCAGGCAGGAAGCAGCCAGGCTTTGAAGCTGCAAGGCTATTCAATGCTAATCAAGCTGAACAATTGCAATATTCATATGAATCAAGCAGGGAAAAGTTCTTTCTCCCACCCTGGACATTATTCCACAGATATATAAACCTTACTTGCGTAGTTGTCAACAGACCACACAACCTCTGAGGATGCCTGCCATAGATGTGGGTGAAACGTCAGGAGAGAAGGCTTCTGAAACATAGCCATCCTGTCTTTGAAATATAGAGACTATCATGCCAGAAACATTGTTGCCTGGTGACTTTCACATCAATGAGATGATGAATCTGTTTCAGGGTTCATACTGAACTTTAGAGCAGCTCTCCAAGGTGCTGAACCTAGTTAGGTTCTGTAGTTCAGAACCATGGACAGCTCCTTTAAGGACCAGGATACAACCTGTATGGATTCATTATCCCACTAAAGTGGATTATCTCCATCCATCGCAGGGATATTTTGTCGCACGTTCTTTTGGTCAAACCCAAAATTTTCATGCGGATCCATCCTTGATATTCTGGACCCACATCAGTTCTCCAGATCCTAAGAAGTGAGCTGAAACATATACACTTTGGATTTTTTTTTAAACGCAGGGCATCTCCTAAAGCTTAGATATGGAGATAAAATAGTGTTATGTTCAACTTCCATGTTCTTTTTTGTATCATATTTAGTGTTCATGGTGGAGCCAAAATCATATATCAAGATGGTTTTCAGTTCTTTGGTGCCACTTGGTGACTCCAATACAGTGGAAATTTAAGCAGAAAGTTACATCAATTGGAAAAAGCAGTGGAGTAAGGACAAAAAGCTTTGTTGGTGTGTATTGACAAAATATGGAAAACAACTTGCCTAATTTCGAACAGACCCCATAACCTCTGAGGATGCCTATCATAGATAGGCCTGGGCTGTGGCGCAAGCAGGAGAGCAAGCCAGCTGCAATTAACTGCAATGAATCACTCTGACCAGGAGGTCATGAGTTCGAGGCCGCTCGGAGCCTATGTTTGTTTGTCTTTGTTCTATGTTAAAAGGCATTGAATGTTTGCCTATATGTGTAATGTGATCCGCCCTGAGTCCCCTTCGGGGTGAAAAGGGCGGAATATAAATGTTGTAAATAAATAAATAAATAATAGGTGTGGGTGAAATGTCAGGAGAGAATGCTTCTGGAACATGGCCATACAGCCTGGAAAACTCACAGCCTGGAAGCCTTCGACAACACACGTTTTTCTCCATCCTCATCCTCATCCTTCTAGCTATCCCTAGTTGCCCATCCTTGGCCTTAATGTATTTTGCTTTACATTTAAATTCAGAAAGTACAAATCCTTTAAGGTTGTACTAAATGAATTTCTCACCTGTTGCTGCATATTGAGCCAATATCTCCTTCCTTCCTTCCTTCCTTCCTTCCTTCCTCCCTTCATAATAAAAGGACCCACTTTGAAGCTTGGATTATATTTAAGGGGTAAAAATAATATATTTGCAAACTGCCTTCAAGGCTCACAAAAAGACAGTCTCCCATTTCCAGCCATCTTCCATTGTTTTGCCGGAAACCTCCGAGCAAATTTCACCCCAAGCATTTTCATCGCTTCCACTCTTATTTTTTTCTTCCATCAGGAAAGAAAAAAACCTCCCAGACCTTCTTGTTTGTCGGAATTGGCCCCTAATAAAGAGATTAATTTTGGCCAGGGGCTGTAGCCCTATCCTTTCCCCCTCTCCCCAACATTTCCACAACACACAGCTGTAAAGTGCTTGTTACCTGTTTTGCATACCAAGAACCTTTGCAACAAATTGCTTCCACACTACACCCATACCTTTTTTGGGGGGAGAAGGGGTGGGTTTTCAAAGTCCAAGGGTTAAGAAATTTAAACGTTTAAAGAGTCATGAAATGGACCGTTTCCGCTTCCCATCTGGCTTTTATCAATTTTAAGTCAGTTTCAGAAGGACTGCTACACAATCAAAACATACAATCTCCCTTAGTCGGATAATTCAATTTTGGAAATGAATTACTTATGTGTGCCGTAAGTCAAGGCATTCCTACGCAGGGAGATATTGACTGCTGTCAATGAAATAATCAAGTCCAGGGAGGAAAAGGAGGATTGTCCCTAAAAAGATGTGAGGCTCTATAAATTGCCTGGTCTTGATGATAATTTTTTTAAAAAAATCACAATTGAATTTATATATTTTTTTAAAGTCCACACACCTAAGCAGGTCCATACAAGCAAGAAACCTTGGCAGGCTTCACATTACTTATTGCTTATTGAGGGAATCAAATACCTGCCCTGCAGGGGAACGTTATGGCGATGGGAATCTTGCTTGCTAATAGGTTCAAAATTGTTCCAAATTTGGGCATGACCCAGTCAACGCTAAGCACTTTCAAGGTGCTTATTAGCACCATCTTCCCTGCGTGAACCACCCAGCCAGGTATGATCATATTACAGCAAGGTTGGAAAAAGAAATGGGTTTTGTCCACATTTCCACATTTTGTGCCTCCTTCGGTTGATGAACCTTTCCGAGGCATATAATGTACTTTGTGCACAAGATCTCCTTTTTCCCAAAGTCTAGCCTTCCAGGTGTTTTGAACTTTCTCCCCCAGGATCCTTGTCCATTGGCCAAGGCAGAAGGAACTTCTGGGAATTGAAATCCAAAGACCCGAGAGGCCTAGAATTTCGGCAGGATAATGCCTGGAGTCCTTTGTCATGGTCTATAGCAGTGGTTCTCAACCTTTCTAATGCCGCGACCCCTTAATACAGTTCTTCATGTTGCGGTGACTCCCCAACCATAACATTATTTTCATTGCAACTTCATAACCTTCATTTTGCTACAGTTATGAACCGAAAGGTCCCAGGTTCAAACCCCGGGAGCGGCGTGAGCGGCTGCTGTTAGCTCCAGCTCCTGCCAACCTAGTAGTTCGAAAACATGCCAATGTGAGTAGATCAATAGTTACCACTCCAGCGGGAAGGTAATGGTGCTCCATGCAGTCATGCCGGCAACATGACCTTGGAGGTGTCTATGGACAACGCTGGCTCTTCGGCTTAGAAATGGAGATGAGCACCAACCCCCAGAGTCAAACATGACTGGACTTAACGTAAGGGGAAACCTTTACTTTACCTTATGAATTGTAATGTAAATATCTGATACAGTAGAGTCTCACTTATCCAAGCTAAACGGGCTGGCAGAAGCTTGGATAAGCAAATATCTTAGATAATAAGGAGGGATTAAGGAAAAGCCTATTAAACATCAAATTAGGTTATGATTTTACAAATTAAGCACCAAAACATCATGTTATACAACAAATTTGACAGAAAAAGTAGTTCAATACGCAGTAATGTTATGTTGTAATGACTGTATTTACGAATTTAGCACCAAAATATCATGATATATTGAAAACACTGACTACAAAAATAACTTGGATAATCCAGAAGCTTGGATAAGTAAGTATGTAGGATGTATTTTCATTCACTGGACAAAATTTGGCACAAATAGCCAACATGCCCAAATTTGAATACTGGGGGGGGGGGGGGATGATTTTGTCATTTGGGAGTTGTAGTTGCTGGGATTTATAGTTCACCTACAATCAAAGAACATTCAGAACTCCACCAATGATGGAACTGAACCAAACTTGAGACACAGAACTCCCATGTCTAACAGAAAATACTGGAAGAGTTTGGTGAGCATTGACCTTGAGTTTAGGAGTTGTAGTTCACCTACATCCAGAGAGCACTGTGGACTCGAAACAATGATGGATCTGGACCAAACTTGGCACAAATACTCAATATGCCCAAATGTGAACACTGGTGGAGTTTGGGGAAAATATAATTTGACATTTGGGAATTGTAGTTTCTGGGATTTATAGTTCACCTACAATCAAAGTGCCCTTTGAACCCCACCAACTATAGAATTGGGTCAAACTTTCCACACAGAACCCCTATGAACAATAGAAAATACTGGTCTTTGGTGACCCCTCTGACACCCCTTTCGCAAACCCCCAGGGGTCCCAACCCACAGATTGAGAAACGCTATATACAGTAGAATCTCACTTATCCAACATAAACAGGCCGGCAGAATGTTGGATAAGTGAAAATGTTGAATAATAAGGAGGCACTAAGGAGAAGCCTATTAAACATCAAAATAGGTTATGATTTTACAAATTAAGTACCAAAACATGTTATACAACAAATTTGACAGAAAAAGTAGTTCAATACGCAGTAATGCTATGTAATAATTACTGTATTTACGAATTTAGCACCAAAATATCACGATGTATTGAAAACATTGACTACAAAAATGCCTTGGATAATCCAGAATGTTGGATAAGCGAGTGTTGGATAAGTGAGACTCGACTGTAGCTGTATATAACTGTATATCTCTACTTGAATAAATAATGGAGGGGCTAAGAAACCACACTGGTTGGTTACAGTGAGGTGTATGGCCATGTTCCAGAAGCATTCTCTCCTGCTGTTTCAGTACAGAAAACGGAAATTCCAGATAGAAAACAATCAGGGCCAGCTAACATCTTCTTATTATCCAACATTTTCGCTTAGCCAACGTTCTGCTAATGTTTATGTTGGATAAGCGAAACTCTATTGTACATTCAAAATCTGATACGGGATTGCTCAGCCATCATTAATAGATACATTAGCACATCTATACACAAGCTACATCCAAGTCTGTGCACCACTCTCAATTGCCTTTTCAAGAGTACGAAGGTTAAATGAAAAGTAATGCCTCCACCTTCGTTACTTGGGTTTGGATGGGAGTATTTTAATAAATCAAACACAGAAATAATCCTTAGAATGTGCTCTTTAACTACCACCATTCACTTTTCCACACGATCACAAGACAATTGGGGACATTTCTGCCAACAATGAAAAAGTTTTCTGAAGCCGTCACGGAAGAAGTCGACACTCTGTTTCCGCAACCGGCGTCTCACAGGACCCATCATGCACAGATCTTCCGATACCCAAACAAAGCAATAATGTGATCCACACATTCTTGTGAAATGCTGATTATACTTGAAATTTTTCTCTGAGTGATACGATGATTGTTCTGAATCAATCTGTCAACCTTTTGCTTGTGAAACTTGGTGGTTGCTGTCACAGGATGTCCAACTCTTTGTTTGTCACACAAGTCAGATATTCCCACCTCAATGCTTTTAAATTTACTCGTCCAACGACGCACAGGACTCACATCAACACAATCACTTCACTTTATTTCTTAATTAGTCGCTCTCCATCAAAGTGCTGCGAGCAACTTACAATTTAAAATATCATTCCACAATATAAAAACATTCAACATAAAAACATTCAACAGTGACTATTTGGCAAATTAGATCTGATTTACTTAAGTCTTGAGCGCTTTTACAAAAGGTCACAACTCTGACATTGCTCTAACCCAGGGGTCCCCAAACTAAGGCCCGGGGTCCGGATGCAGCCCTCCGAGGTCATTTACCTGGCCCACGCCTTCAGTTTTTTTCTATATACATATAATATTGATAATAATATTATAATGTAATACAATACAACACTAATAATAATACCATATAATAATATTAATTATATATTCTACATTACATATAATATTACTAATAATATTACAGTATAGTGGTATAGTTCAATATAGTAATATATAATGCTAATATTGTGCTATGCGAATAATATAATATATTGTATGTACATATAATTTGTAAGCCACTCTGAGTCCCCTTTGGGGTGAGAAGGGTGTGATACAAATGTAGTAAATAAATGCAGTAAATAATAAATAAATAAATAAATTTTAGACAAAGTCTGAAATGACTTGAAGGCACACAACAACAACAACAACAACAACAACCCTAATTAACGACTATCTCATTGGCCAGAAGCAGGACCACACTTCCCATTGAAATCCTGATAAATGTATGTTGGTTAAAATTGTTTTTATTTTTAAATATTGTATTGTTCTTCCATTGTTCTTGTTGTTGTTGTTGTTTTTGCACTACAAATAAGACATGTGCAGTGTGCATCGGAATTTGTTTGTATTTTTTTCAAATGATAATCCGGCCCCTCAACAGTCTAAAGGATTGTGGACCGGCCCTCGGCTTAAAAAGTTCGAGGACCCCTGCTCTAACCTATGGAGGCAATGAGTTCCACAGAATTGGAGCATAAACAATCACCATAAACAGCTTACATTCTCTGATGAATCTCCTTTGGGGCGACAGCTTCTGCTGTCAAGAATTCAATGACTGCACGTTGCTTAAGTCGCATTGACCGACCATCTGCGCAGGGTTCCATACTTCGCACTTTAACAACACAACCGTTCAATGCTAAGGCTTCCTGCCAAATAGAACGGTAGAGGAGAGTCTACTGAACAAGCCAGGACCTGCCGTATACCAGAACTGCCATCTGATGAGGAGTTACGAAGGTGGAGGCATTACTTTTCATTCAACCCTCATACATCATTTCTTAGGCTTCAGAATTTCTGGGACAATGTGAGCGTGAAAGGGGGAGGGGAGAGAGAGAAAACCAACCAGTCCAAAAGAAGAAGCATGTACAGTTTTATATGTGACCTGGAAAAAAAAATTAACTCTCTTGCAGTCAGCTCTTTGCAAAAGTTCAGGAGGTCCCCCATTTTCATGGGGAAGTGCTTTAATCAAGATTACTTTCCTCCCCCTCCACGTAATTGGAGCTCTTCCTGAGTTTCCCCTCCACTTTCCTTTAGGATGAAATTATCAAATTTCCATGGCAATTAAATGGAAAAGTTTGAACATATGGATCACTCCGTACAATTGACGGCATGAAACGAGGGAAATTAAGAGGAGAGGAATACGTAGGGATCCTCGGGAAAGGGTTTCCGCAGCCGGAACGCCAACCTGTTCCAAATCTGCGATTATCAAAGCCACTTCAAATGCCTTTCCATCCATCGGTTCTAATCTCTTGTCGCTGGCTAAACAAACTCCAACTGAAATGTTGGCCGGGGATCTGAAGCCCCAACTGCAGAAGGGAATGAATTAATTAGGCAATTAAGAGGGAAGCGAATAGCTTGCACATTAACGTTAGACAGGCTGAAATAATTTTCTGGGTTTGCTGGACAGCTATATCCCTAGTCAGGTCCAGATTGAGGCCCTGGAGCTGTCGCGATTTTAGCATCTCTCTGGGGTGTGATTATTTTCCACACTTTTCTGAAACCAATGCAGTGAGTACAGTGCTTATTACCAGCATAGAGTATAGTTTCCTTTAATTTGTGCTTTGCAGATTGCCTGCTCCTCTCCATGGTTTCCCTTGAAGTGTGCTGGAATTACTCAAAGTGTATTAGGTTGTATTTCATGAATGGCCTATTATTATTTTATTATTATTATTATTATTGACACAACACCATTGTATGGCACAGCAAACAAGATAGATATGCTGGATTTCGCATCACAAAATCACAAGTCGAACACTTCCCAAGCGTTTAGGATTGTATGATGTATTTTATTATTATTATTATTATTATTATTATTATTATTATTATTATTATTATTATTTTATTGTATGACACAGCAAACAAGACAGATATACTGGATTTCGTATCACAAAATCACAAGTCGAACACTTCCCAAGTGTCTAGGACTGTGTGATGTATTTTCGGATGATGCGCGCAGATCCCAGTCGGGTGGCCTTTTGCAGTTGGCAGATCGTAATTTTGTCAATGTCTATTGTTTCCAAATGCCGGCTGAGATCTTTTGGCACGGCACCCAGTGTGCCCATCACCACCTGCATTGGTTTCTGCCAGAGTCTTTGAAGTTCAATCTTGAGGTCCTGATAGCGGCTGAGTTTTTCCTGTTGTTTTTTGTCAATGCGACTGTCACCTGGGATGGCGACATCAATGATCCAAACCTTTTTCTTTTCCACAATTGTGATGTCTGGTGTGTTGTGTTCCAGAACTTTGTCAGTCTGGATTCGGAAGTCCCACAGTATCTTTGCGTGCTCATTTTCCAATACTTTTGCAGGTTTGTGATCCCACCAGTTCTTTGCTGCTGGGAGGTGGTACTTGAGGCATAAGTTCCAATGAATCATTTGGGCCACATAGTTGTGCCTCTGTTTGTAGTCTGTCTGTGCGATTTTCTTACAGCAGCTGAGGATATGATCAATGGTTTCGTCAATTTCCTTGCAGAGTCTGCATTTTGGGTCATCAGCTGATTTTTCGATCTTGGTCTGAATTGCCTTTGTTCTGATGGCTTGCTCCTGGGCTGCAAGGATCAGGCCTTCTGTCTCCTTCTTCAGGGTCCCATTTGTGAGCCAGAGCCAGGTCTTCTCCTTATCAGCTTTTCCTTCAATTTTGTCAAGGAACTTCCCATGCAATGTTTTGTTGTGCCAGCTGTCAGCTCTAGTTTGTAGTGCGGTTTTCTTGTACTGGTTTTTCATCTGCTGTGCTTTGAGTTATTATTATCATCATCATCATCATCATCATCATCATTATTATTATTATTATTATTATTATTAGATACACAACAAGATTAGTACACAACAGACAAGATCACTATGCTGGCTGTTGTATTGAATCACATGCCGGACACTTTCCAAGTGTCTAGGACTATGTGATGTCTTGGCGAATAATATGTGCAGATCTGGGTAGGGTGGCCTTCTGCAGTTGACAGATGGTAATTTTGTCAGTGCTGATTGTGTTTAAGTGCAGGCCAAGGTTTTTAGGCACTGCACCCAGTGTACTGATCACCACTGGGATCATCTTGACTGGCTTGTGCCAGAGTCTTTACAGTTTGATCTTTAAATCCTCATTGTTGTTGTTGTTGTTGCTGTTGTTGTTGTTATCACTCAGTCCTAAACACTTGGGAAGTGTTCGACTTGTGATTCTGTAATACAAAATGCAGCATATATATCTCATTTGCTGTGTCATACTCTGTCTTTGTGTCAATAATAATAATAATAATAATAATAATAATAATAATAATAATACTTTATTTGTATTCCGCCCTTGTCCTGATGGGGACTCAGAGAGGATTACAGTGTATATACCAGTATATTAAAAAAACAGATACAGGCAAACATTCAATGCCTTGTTACAATACAATGAGACACACACACATACACAAAGAAAGGCAAAGGCTTCTCCTTTCATTTCCGGCTCTGGAGATGATGCTCATCTCTGGCTCTGGGGGAGGCATTCTTCTCCATTTCCAAGCTAAGGAGCCTGCGTAGCCACCTCCTGGTCGTGTCACCGGCATTATTATTATTATTAATTCATTTCTATCCCACTTTTTCCCCATGGGTAGGATTCAAAGTGGCATACTGCTTGGAGCATCTTGTGCCTTTTCTGCTGATGCGATACCTATTTATCTACTCACATTTGCATGTTTTCGAACTGCTAGGTTGGCAGGAGCTAGAGCTAACAGCAGGAGCTCACCCCGCTCCCCAGATTCGAACTGCCAACCTTCGGATCAGCAGTTCAGCAGCACAAGGGTTTAATCCATTGCACCACCGTGGCCCCATTTTCCCATCCAAGTGCTAGTCAGGGCTGACTTGACTCAGCTTTAAAGCTGGTTCCTTTAGTGCAGTGATGGCTTTTAATAATAATGGTTTTAATTGAGTATTCATGCGGCCTGCCCTGTTATATTGCTTTTTTGATTTTGTGTTGTACTGTATACGATCATTTATTGTATTGTTGTAATTGTATTATAATATGTTGTTTTTATATTTTGCTATATTGTATTTGTCCCGGGCATGGCCCCATGTAAGCCGACCCGAGTCCCCATTGGGGAGATGGTGGCGGGGTATAAATAAAGTTTTATTATTATTATTTATTATTATGGCCAACCTATGACATGCGTGTCAGCATTTTTGCTGACACGCAGCCGCATGCAGATTGATTGGATGACTTTGTCTTTTGTGGCCAAATTTGGTGTAATTTGGGCCAGTGGTTTTCTTGTTTATTCTATGGGAATTATGCACATTTTATTATATCATTCTATTATTATTGTAGTATATTATTATATTATTACTATTATATTATTATTCATTATTCATGACTACATTGAAATTAGAATAGAGAGAAACTGCAAGACATACCATAGATTGTTGTACATGGAAATAATGGTAGTAAATAGTTTTTGATTTATTAAATACAGTTATATACAGTAGAGTCTCACTTATCCAACGTAAACGGGCCAGGTGAACATTGGATAAGTGAATATGTTGGATAATAAGGAGAAATTAAGGAAAAGCTTATTAAACATCAAATTAGGTTATGATTTCACAAATTAAGCACCAAAACATCATGTTATACAACAAATTTGACAGAAAACGTAGTTCAATACGCAGTAGTGCTATGTAGTAATTACTGTATTTATGAATTTAGCACCAAAATATCACGATATATTGAAAACATTGACTACAAAAATGGCTTGGATAATCCAGAATGTTGGATAAGCGAGTGTTGGATAAGGGAGACTCTACTGTATTACAATTATACATTTTTGTTATTTAAATCATACATTTTTTTTTTCTCAAAGTGACACACCACCCATGTCATGCTAGGTTTTTTTAGGTGAATTTTGACACACCAAGCGCAAAAGGTTGCCCCATCATTGCTTTAGTGTATTTAGACTCCACAGTTTTGACAACGGGAAGCTACCAGTTTCTGGAGAACAGGGCTCGATTCCCGCACAACTCAGCACTGAATGAGCTTAGGTGAGTCACACGCTCTCAGCCCCAGAAAACCCTGTAAGAGAGTCCCCATCGCTGTGCCATAAGAAGAAAACGACTTGAAAGAACACAACAACAGCAACCACAATTTCACTATGTTCTTTTTTGGGTCCTTATTAAATACTAGCTGTGCCCGGCCACGTGTTGCTGTGGCGAAGTATGGTGGTATGGGAAATAAAGTATTGAGGAATTGGTGGTAGTTAAGGTAAAGGGTAGAGGTTTACCTCTGACATTAAGTCCATTATAAATAGGTAATATAGCCTTGAGTCTACACTGCCATATAATCCAGTTAAAATCAGATAATCTGTATTTTATAGGCAGTGTGGAAGAGGCCTAAGTGAGGCCTAACTCTGCCTGTCCCCTGGGCTGAGTGGGTTGCTAGGAGACCAAGTGGGCGGAGCTTAGCCTTCTAACTGGCAGCAACTGGATAAAAACAATTATTCCTCTCCCTCTAATTAGGACTTTATTTTTCTTTTCTTTTTGTTGTATGAACGTAGAGGCATGGATGAGGGGCTGTGCTGCCAAGTTTAGTGTTTCTGGAATGTGTAGTTTTGTTGTTTTGTCCTAGGTCGAAATTTCATTACCCTTTTATATATATAGATAATCGTTCTCCAGGAGTGGAAAGAGTTCCTCCACGAAGTCACATCCATTGTTCCCACCTGCTTCCATCAAATAGGAGCTTCTTTGCGAAATAAGAGCTTTACTGACTCGAGGGTGTCTCCATCCTGCCGAAGGTGTTTTACAGTTGTACATATGCGACCCTTTTTGAAACACTGGTGAGGCATCTTTGCTTTTCCTCCTCCTTCCATTTGGAAGAACTCAAGCTGCACCTCGGCTCCGGGAAATGTCTCTTCGTTTATGTCATACCTCCAACCGCAAGCTGCTTTGGCCAGTGTTTTGCATTATTCGCAGAATGGGAAGGAGCCCAGAAATCACCTCTCAAGTCCTTAGGTTTTGCTTTTATCGGGAGTCATTGAAGATGAGCCAGAGCGAGGTTCTCTTCTTTCTCTCCAAGCTCAGCTTCGGGCTATAGATTTGAAATAAATATTATCACTTCGTTGTACTTGAAGCAACACATAATTTTAGTTAGTCCGCCCCCCCCCCCCCCCACTGTGAGAAAGTTTGTGAAAACCACACTATTTTGGAAGACTATTTATCATTTGGAGCTTACTCTGGCAAAAGAAGAAGCATATCTAGTTGGGTTGTTGTGTGTTTTCTGGGCTGCAAAGTATTCTCTCCTGACGTTTCGCCCACATCTATGGCAGGCATCTGAGAGGTTGTGAGGTAAGGTTGCCTGCCATAGATGTGGGCGAAACGTCAGGAGAGAATACTTTGCAGCCCAGAAAACACACAACAACCCCGTGATCCCGGCCTTGAAAGTCTTCGACAACACAGCATGTCTAGTTGTTTTGAACAGAAAACAACATTTTCTGTATACACACAAAAACAGCCTTTCTGTTGGATTATGGTTGTATGTGTATGAAATGTAAATCAAGTGTTTTCTGCTGTTAGGCAAGAGTGTGTGTTTCAGTAATGAAACAGTTAATAGCAGGCTAGTTTTGACTGACAGCCTGCTATGACCTATCAGGCATGATTTCCGGCTTTGGAGGTCGAAACGTTCTTTGGACTGAGGAATGTATCTTCTTATCTCTGAGTGTGTTGAGCTGGTGCTTGCCGAGCGAAGAGGCTAAAGAAGAATGCCAGCTCAGAGCGATGGCTTTTGCTATGCTTTGTAAATATGTATTATAGATATTGAAATAAATGTTTGGACTTCAGACTACGGATGTGTTTGAGTCTGAGATTGAACAGAGGAATTGGTGAGGCAGATGATTGCAACCAATTCATCAGGGTGCTGGAGAAGATGATTGATGGAGTTTGAAGAAACCCACCCAGCACGCACCTTGACCCCCACGCTGTCACTTTCCTTTAGATAAAATTATTGAAATATTATTTCTACGTGGGAAAAATTACATTTCTGCTCAGGATATATATTTTTCTGTAAGTAAAATTATATTTTCACCTAAATGGAGTGAGAGAGTTTGCACAAAACAACTACATGATAATTTTGCACTGAATGAGTCCCAAACTGAAAATTCTGTGTCTTCAAAGGCTTTCGTAGCTGGAATCACTGGGTTGCTGAGAGTTTCCTGGGCTGTATGGCCATGTTCCAGAAGCATTCTCTCCTGACGTTTTGCCCACATCTATGGGCAGGCATCTTCAGAGGCTGTGCGATCTGTTGGAAACTAGGCAAGTGGGGTTTATATACCCATGGAAGGTCCAAGGTGGGAGAAAGAACTCTTGTCTGTTTGAAGCAAGTGTGAATGTTGCAATTGGCCAGCTTGATGAGCATTGAATGGCCTTGCAGCTTCAAAGCCTGGCTGCTTCCTGCCTGCGGGAATCCTTTTTGGGAGGTGTTAGCTAGTCCTGATTCCGCCCTATATGAGAGCCATGCGTGAGTTAGGGCTTTTTACCCTAGCACTCAAGACCTGGCTCTTTACTAGAGCTTTTAATCTATGTTAATTTTATTAATATTTGTATGTATGTATTTTTATCCTTTACAATTTTATCTTGTAAATCGCCTAGAGCATCGTGGATGGAGGGCGATTAATAAGTAATTAAATGATGATGATGATGATGATGATGATGATTCCACAGATATATAAAACCCCACTTGCCTAGTTTCCAACAGATCTCACAACCTCTGAAGATGCCTCCATAGATGTGGGCGAAACGTCAGGAGAGAGTGCTTCTGGAACATGGCCATAAAACAGACCTAGAACAGCAAGATAGAGCCCTGGGCATGGAACGAAGGACCAGAGAAATATGTTTCCGTTGTGCCCCCATCCTGCCCCACTTTTTCTCGAACCCGCATTGTTTTCAGCCTTATTGAGTATGTCATGTTGTTATGGCCTCCAGTCCTCTTCGATGGAAAACAAATAAACAGCTCGCGTTTGTCAATCTCCGCCCTAAGTGAGAGTGGCAGCAAACTTAATCTGGTGCTAATTAGGCTTGTGGAAAACTAAATCAAGCATCAAGAAACCACAGATTATTTTAAGCTTCCTCCCGCATAAACAGAAAGGGCCGGGGATCGGTAACATTTTATTTTTGTTGACAGTTTCCCACTTTGCGCCCACGTTGCTCCCCGCGTCTGAGGGGCCGGGGCTTGATTGCCCCGAGCTCTGTCTTCTTTTGGCCTCCGCACGGCAGTTTGTTAATCCTTCCTATTTATGTGTATTTAAGCGGGATTACAAACTTCAAATGCCCTGTAAAGAGAGCCTGTATACAAGCCTTCAAAAGCACTTAAACGGGCCACTGATAGATAGACCAGCCCAGCAAGGCAAGGCCCAGACTTTGGGAAAGAAAACCATCCCGAGTGTTTATTTGTAAGCCACTTGTGATTACTAAACAGGGAAGGGACGAAAGGGCTGGAAAATGTAAAAGGATGGAGGCTTTGGCATCATGTTTCGGCTCGGTACAGGCTTTCAAGTCAACTGAAGCAGCATTGGGTGGGTCCATGTGTTGGCTTATTGGCAGGCTAAGACAAACATGAAATCCATCCATCTATTTTCCAGCTTCCAAGGACCTCTTAAGGGTGCATCATGACTGTGGAATGAATGGAGATTGACACCACTTAAGTTGCCATGACTCAAGGCAATGAAATCATGGGAGTTGAAGTTTTGCAAAGAATTTACCCTATGGTAGTCGTATAGTAAGGAGTAACAGCACTCCATGCAGTCATGCTGGCCACATGACCTTGGAGGTGTCTACGGACAACGCCGGCTCTTTGGCTTAGAAATGGAGATGAGCACCAACCCCCAGAGTCGGACACGACTGGACTTAATGTCAGGGGAAACTTTACCTTTACCTTAGTCGTATAGTACAATATAATAATATATAATGCTTATGTAGTGCTTATATCAATGATGGGCAACCTTTTGCGCTTGATGTGTCAAAATTCATCAAAAAACCTAGCATGACTTGGGTGGTGTGTCACTTCGAGAGAAAAAAAACATAATTTCGCAATATGTATAGTTTAAATAACAAAAATATATAATTGTAATATATAACTGTATTTAATAAATCAAAAACTATTTACTACCATTATTTCCATGTACAACAATCTATGGTACCTCTTGCAGTTTCCATGCTGATTTCTCTCGGTTGTAGTTTCAATGTAGTCATTAATAATGAATAATAATATAATAATATACTACAATAATAATAGAATAATAGAATGATATATTATGCACATTACATTATGCAAATGTAATGTGCATAATTCCCATGGAGTAAACAACAAAACCACTGGACCAAATCACACCAAATTTGGCCACAGAAGGCATTAGTCATCCAATCAATCTGCATGCGGCAGCGTGTCAGCAAAAATGGCTAGGCGTGTCAATGCTGACACGCGTGTCATAGGTTGGCCATCACTGGCTTATATGGTGCTATACTAATAATATCATTTATTGTATGTATATGTAACTTGTAAGCCGCCCTGAGTCCCCTTCAGGGTGAGAAGGGCAAGATATAAATGTCACTAATAAATAAATCAAATAAATAAATGAGGCTGCTGGTGCCCACCAAATGACTGTCACAAAGGTCGAAGAGAAGGATAACAATACACGCACAACACCCTGCTAGGTAGGCAGGTGAATTCAATCCTATCACGTCTTCCTCCAGCTGCATAATGGGATGTCCCAAAAGAAAAGACATAATTCCAATCCCAAAACACTGCAGAGTCTTAGTCACAGTTAGCAGAGATTTTATAGCACAGCCTCTAACTTTGTTTAGTAGATCATTGCCTCTAATAAGCACACTTGAACTCAGTCTTTCATGTCAGGGTGGGTTTTAAAAACATCAGTTCTGCAGTACCCTGATTTATTGGTGATCCTTTGACTTTCACCAATTCATCCTTGGTCAGACTGCTTGCTCGTCCGGAGAAGCAGTACCAACAAACAACACCTCAGTTGCAAATCAGCTGAATGCAGCGGTTCTAAGGCTTTATTCCATATATATATATACAAAGGTATTTACAAGATACAAAGTCCATTGCTCGTTGCAGACATGCTTTCTCCTTGCCGTTCAGCGAAGCACACACACACACTACTAATAAGAGCACATTCCACAGCAGAATGATGAACATCCTCTCCGGCCGGAAGTCACGACCTATTGGCTGTTGCAGGCTATCACTCAAACTGGCCTGCCGTTAACACTCAAAATGCCGGAACACATGTCTGGTATATAAAATTGCAAACACTTGATTCATCATTTCATCCTTACACCCAAAATAAACCAACATTTTATCCAATCGCTTTTGGAGGTTTATTCTTCAGTCGTTGCTACATACAACTACAGGTCTGCTATCAGTACACAGAGATACAACCATAGCAAGACACTCATGCAGAGAGATTATAGCAAGGCATCTAAGATGGCATAGAGCAAGCACATGGCAAAGAGGAAGCACACAGATCTGCAATCTAATTTTTCCCTCCACAAGAAGTAACTCAGCCGTCTCTCTGAGAGTACATCTCAATTAGCTTTAACCCTTCAGTTTATTATTTATTTATTTATTTACTGCATTTATATACCGCTTTTCTCACCCCTGGGGGGACTCAAAGCGGTTTACAACATACAGTAGAGTCTCGTTTATCCAACTTAAACGGGCTAGCAGAATGTTGGATAAGCGAATATGTTGGATAATAAGGAGAGATTAAGGGAAAGCCTATTAAACATCAAATTAGGTTATGATTTTACAAATGAAGCACCAAAACATTGTGTTATACAAAAAATTTGATAGAAAAAGTAGTTCAATACACAGTAATGCTATGTAGTAATTACCTTATTTATGAATTTAGCACCAAAATATCACGATGTATTGAAAACCTTGACTACAGAAATGCGTTGGATAATCCAGAACGTTGGATAAGCAAGTGTTGGATAAGTGAGACTCTACTGTAATAGCAAAAATTCAGTGCCAACCATACATGTGAAAACATAGCAGATCAAATAATAAACAATAAGATGAACAACATCAGGTATACTTATTGAACAACTCAAAAATAACAAAAATAGAAATTTTAATACAGTATATAAATCAAACATTTGACTGGGCTGTGAACACATCTGCATTAGAACTGTATTTTTCACACACTGGATGCCCACCCAATGCATTCTTATCTAATACAGCATTTTTCTACCTGATAATTACACCACCTGGATTTCTTTAGCATTAGGCCATGGCAGTTAATGCAAACTGCTCCCCCAGGCAGGAAGCAGCCAGGCTTTGAAGCTGCAAGGCTATTCAATACTAGTCAAGGTGGTCAATTGCAACATTCACACTTGCCTCCAACAGACAAGAGTTGTTTCTCCCACCCTGGAAATTATTCTACAGGCATATAAACCTCACTTCCCTAGTTTCCAACACTCACAACCTCTGAGGATGCCTGCCATAGATGTGGGTGAAACGTCAGGAGAGAATGCTTCTAGAACATGGCCAGAACAATCCTGGAACTCACAGCAACCCAATGATTCCGGCCATGGAAGCCTTCAACAACATATAGTCTAAGATTTGCTTCTCAGGCACAGTTTTCTTACCCCCCGCCCCCAGGCTTCTTCTCAGAGAGGAGCTAAATAGACCAAAATTAATATGAGAAGCTATGAAAAGCTACTTCCGCTTTATTCGACTTAACTGATCTGATCGGGCGAAAGCCAGATAAACTCCTCGAAGTAAGCATTTCCTACAACTTTTTTAAAAGATGCAACTGGGCTTCATGAAAATCATAATCATGGTAATAAAATAGGGAGATAACCATTGCTTCTCATCCAACGACTGCTGCATGTTGCCTTGATTAGTAATTCAATATTGCACGAGAGGAGAATGAAAAGGCAAACCGAGGGAATGATATTCCAATAATTGTTTCCTAGCTGTAATATTTCTCCCCGCGTTAAGTAAATAAAGCTGCTGTTGCTTCCTAGACTTGTCGCTGCTTCAAACTCATGTTCTTAGGAAAGAGCCATGAAGAAGGTCTGAGTTCTCTTAGGCCTTGTCTACACTGCCATATAATCCAGTTTTTGAGTCCAGTTTTTCTGATTTGAACTGGATTATATGAGTCTACACTGCCATATAATCCAGTTCAAAGCAGGTAATCTGGATTCAGAAACTGGATTATATAATAGTGTACTCAGGGCCTTAAAAGATGAATCACCAAACCCACATAACATAGGCTTCGACCATCATATGTTTCCATGAGATTTTACAATATAGTTCCTTGGGTTTTGTCAGATGCATTTCTGCGTGTGTCTCCATTGCAGAATTAAAGCAGTTTGATACCACTTTAACTGCCATGGCTCAATGCTATGGAATCCTGGGATCTGTGGTTTTACAATTTCTTTAACCTTATCTGGCAAAGAGTGTTGGTGCTGCAACAAAATGCATCTCTCATGCTTCCATAGCATTGAGCCATGGCAGTTAAATGAGGAACAACACCCAGAAGACAGGGGAATTCTAGACAAGAAACAATCAGGGCCAGCTAACACCTGCCAAGAAAGAATTCCCCCAGGGAGGAAGCAGCCAGGCTTTCATAGCCGGAGTCACTAGGTTGCTGTGAGTTTTCCAGGCTGTATGGCCATGTTCCAGAAGCATTCTCTCCTGACGTTTCGCCCACATCTATGGCAGGCATCCTCAGAGGTTGTGAGGTCTGTTGGAGACTAGACAAGTGGGGTTTATATATCTGTCAAATAATGTCCAGAGTGGGAGACAGAATGCTTGTCTGTTGGAGGCAAGTGTGAATGTTGCAATTAATCACCTTGATTAGCACTGAAAAGCCTTGCAGCTTCACTTGCCGCAATGATAGAATTTAAAATATGACTATTAGTAGTTCATAGGTGTAGATGCTCACATCTCCCACAAGGTGGAGCATTCAGATAAATTTAAGTTGGAGATGACATACTAGCACGCTCACATTATATTGTAATTTGTTACTGTAGAGTGGAGCCATATAATGCAGTTCAATGCAGTTAAACTGCTTGATATGGGTCTACACCAGGCATGGGCAAACTCCGGGTGTTTTGGACTCCAACTCCCACAATTGCTAACAGCCTCAGGCCCCTTCCTTTTCCCGCTCAGCCGGTTATAGGTAAAAGTAAAGGTCTTCCCCTGACATTACGTCTAGTCGTGTCTAATTCTTGGTGTTGGTACTCATCTTCATTTCTAAGCTGAAGAGCCAGCATTGTCCATAGACACCTCCAAGGTCATGTGGCTGGCATGACTGCATGGAGCGCCGTTACTTTCCCGCCTATTGATCTACTCACATTTGCATGTTTTCGAACTGCTGGGTTGGCAGAAGCTGGGGCTAACAACGGGAGCTCACCCACTGCCGACCTTTTGGTCAGCAAGTTCAGCAGCTCAGCTGTTTAACCTGCTGCGCCACAGAGGGCTCATCAGTACAGTTGGGAAAAAAATACAGTAGAGTCTCGCTTATCCAAGCTAAATGGGCCGGCAGAAGCTTGGATAAGCTAATATCTTGGATAATAAGGAGGAAGTAAGGAAAAGCCTATTAAACATCAAACTAGGTTGTGATTTTACAAATTAAGCGCCAAAACATCATGTTATACAACAAATTTGGCAGAAAAAGTAGTACAATACGCAGTAATGTTATGTTGTAATTACTGTATTTATGAATTTAGCACCAAAATATCATGATATACAGTAGAGTCTCACTTATCCAAGCCTCACTTATCCAAGCCTCCGGATTATCCAAGCCATTTTTGTAGTCAATGTTTTCAATATATCTTGATAGTTTGGTGCTAAATTCGTAAATACAGTAATTACAACATAACATTACTGTATATTGAACTGCTTTTTCTGTCAAATTTGTTGTCTAGCATGATGTTTTGGTGCTTAATTTGTAAAATCATAACCTAATTTGATGTTTAATAGGCTTTTCCTTAATCTCTCTTTATTATCCAAGATATTCGCTTATCCAAGCTTCTGCCGGCCCGTTTAGCTTGGATAAGTGAGACTCTACTGTATTGAAAACATTGACTATAAAAATGGCTTGGATAATCCAGAAGCTTGGATAAGCGAGGCTTGGATAAGTGAGACTTTACTGTAATTAAAAGAAGAATTAAAAGAATGGTGGGAGCAGTGATCAAAAAGTAACATTTCCAAGCTCTTGCTTTTTAGGAGTATTGGAGATAGGGTGGGAACAGTAGATGCATTCCTGGAAAAACTAATGTATTTTTTTAAAAAAATAATTCATCATTATCATCATGAGAATATAAGTTTGAGTCCAAAACACTGATGTTTGCCCATGCTTGGTCTACACTGAGTATATAATACAGATTCAAACTGCTTTATATGGCTGTGTAGGTCCAGCCGCCGCCTCCTCTTCTTCCTATTTGAATGTAAATCTTTCATGGTGTTTATAGAAAAAGTATTATTTTTTCCCCTTTTAAACCGGCTCAGCAAGTTTTGGTTGCTTCATTTTGCAAAGGTGCAGAACCTGTCTGACCGAGGTGCAGCAAAAGGTGTGTTGAACACAACTGCTTCCAGCGATCTCTTCTGGTCTGTTGTCTTTCTCCCACTTTCCTTCCAAACAAAGCAAGGAGCATTGTTCTTCTTCCGAGACAAATGCATTCTTTGCCTTAAGTAATTGCCCTTCATGCTGCGTAAAATATAGATTGACTTCGAGATGGGGATGAGCATGATAAGTGTTCAGCTAAATTGGGACTAAAACAGCACATGAGGCATCAAATGGACTGCGGTCCACAGAAATGGATGTCCAATAAAATTTAATAGTCTTTTACAAGCTTGCAAAAGTTGCTTTTAAAAATAAATCCAAAGCAGATGCCATTACCATCGTAGCGATCTACAACTTTAAAAGCCTTCCTATTCTTTTTCAAAAAAAGCAGTTACTATCAGCAGTAGGTTACAAGTCACAGCTCTGTTGTATAATCCCTTATCCACATGGTAGAATTACAGCAGTTTGACACCACTTTGAACACTATGGAATCCTGGCATCCAAACTCTCTTCCCCTTATTCATGGAGCGCCGTTACCTCCCGCCGGAGCAGTACCTATTGATCTACTCACATTTGCATATTTTCAAACTACTAGGTTAGCAGAAGCTGGGGCTAACAGCAGGAGCTCACTCCACTCCCCGGGTTCAAACCGCCGACCTTTCGTTCAGCAAGTTCAACAGCTCAGCGATTTAACCCACTGCGCCATCAGTATGGTGACAAATATGTAACATGCTATGCTAATTATATATACAGTAGAGTCTCACTTATCCAATACTCGCTTATCCAACGTTCTGGATTATCCAACACATTTTTGTAGTCAATGTTTTCAATATATCATGATATTTTGGTAAGAAATTCGTAAATACAGTAATTACTACGTAGCATTACTGCGTATTGAACTACTTTTTCTGCCAGATTTGTTGTATGACATGATGTTTTGGTGCTTAATTTGTAAAATCATGACCTAATTTGATGTTTAATAGGCTTCTCCTTAATCTCTCATTATCCAACATATTCGCTTATCCAACGTTCTGCCAGCCCGTTTATGTTGGATAAGTGAGACTCTACTGTATATATATATAATTTACAATAATATATATTATATATAATAATAATATAATACATATTGTATATGCATATAATATTGATAATATTATATTGTAATATGATATACTAATTAATACAATATAATAATATTAATTATATACTATATATTACATGTAATATTACTAATAATATTACAATATGTTGCTATAGTACAATATAGTAATTTAATGCCAGTATTGTGCTATGCTAATAATATAATATTGTATGTAAATTTAATTTGTAAGACACTCTGAGTCCCCTTCAGAGTGAGAAGGGCAGGATATAAATGTAGTAAATAAATAATAAATAAATACATATGGCGACAAACTGCTATAATGTAGGTACAGAACAAAGCATACTCTCATACTACTCACCTCACTGGTTTCAGCAACTGCAACAAATCTTGGGAGCCCATCTACACTGCCATATCATGCAGTTTCAAACGGTATTATATGGTCAATATAATGCACTTCAATGCACTAGAAGAGTTTACACTGATCATATAATACAGCTATATGGCAGAGTAGATGGGGCTTTAGTTACAGTATAACTAACATGTAGCATGCGCCAGCACTTGAACCATGTGATATTCCTCCTCCAGCATCTTGTAAAGCAGGGGTCCCCAAACTACGGCCCGGGGGCCACATGCGGCCCATCGAAGCCATTTATCCAGCCCCCATGGCACAAAGGCTGAAGTCTCTTCCAACCCTTATTATTATTATTATTATTATTATTATTATTATTATTATTGTTACTATTGTTACTATTGTTACTATTATTATTAACATTGAGGCTGGGTGGCCTTCTGTCAGTGGTGCTTTTCTTGTGCTTTTGGTGCACAAAGGCAGGGGGGTTGGACTAAATGGCCCAAGGAGTCTCTTCCAACCCTCTTTATTATTATTATTATTATTATTATTATTATTATTAATATTATTATTATTATTTTATTATGACACAGCAAACAAGATAGATATGCTGGATTTCGTATCACAAAATCACAAGTCGAACACTTCCCAAGTGTCTAGGACTGTGTGATGTATTTTCGGATGATGCGTGCAGATCCCACTAAGGTGGCCTTTTGCAGTTGGCAGATCGTGATTTTGTCAATGTCTATTGTTTCCAAATGCCGGCTGAGATCTTTTGGCATAGCACCCAATGTGCCGATCACCACCGGGACCACTTGCACTGGTTTCTGCCAGAGTCTTTGAAGTTCAATCTTGAGGTCCTGATAGCGGCTGAGTTTTTCCTGTTGTTTTTCGTCAATGCGATTGTCACCTGGGATGGCGACATCAATGATCCAAATCTTTTTCCTTTCCACAACTGTGATGTCTGGTGTGTTGTGTTCCAGAACTTTGTCAGTCTGGATTTGGAAGTCCCACAGTATCTTTGCATGCTCATTTTCCACAACCTTTGCATGTTTATGATCCCACCAGTTCTTTGCTGCTGGGAGGTGGTACTTGAGGCATAAGGTCCAATTAATCATTTGGGCCACATAGTTGTGCCTCTGTTTGTAGTCTGTCTGTGCAATTTTCTTACAGTAGCTGAGGAAATGATCAATGGTTTCGTCGGTTTCCTTGCACAGTCTGCATTTTGGGTCATCAGCTGATTTTTTGATCTTGGCCTGAATTGCCTTTGTCCTGATGACTTTCTCCTGGGCTGCAAGGATCAGGCATTCTGTCTCCTTCTTCAGGGTCCCATTCGTGAGCCAGAGCCAGGTCTTCTCCTTATCAGCTTTTCCTTCAATTTTATCAAGGAACTTTCCATGCAATGTTTTGTTGTGCCAGCTGTCAGCTCTAGTTTCTAGTGTGGCTTTCTTGTACTCAATGGTTTCGGCAGCTTCCTTGCACAGTCTGCATTTTGGGTCATTCATGTTGTTTTTCGTCAATGTGGCTGTCACCTGGGATTTTTATCATTATTATTATCATTATTATTATTGCTCGGTGGCCATCTAGGGATCGTGAACTGGCCCCCAGTTTTAAAAGTTTGGGGACCCCTGTTGTAAAGCTTCACTTTCATAGTCAGAAAAGTTCTTTAAAAGTACATCAAATCATATAAAAAAAGAGTGAAGTCATCCCTTGTAGAGTTACGATCATAGTATAAGTTATGCCTTCATTATTTGGAAAAAAAATTGCAATTAACTAGTTCTTTGTAATTTGTTACTGTCATGCTCTGTACTACTATTATTTTTTGTTGCAGCGTAGTTACCCCTTTGGCCTGTTGAAGATTTGAAACCCGACATTTCTCTCTCCGTCCTCCCACGTTCATAATCCGACACACAAACCCTATTTGAAAAGCATTCAAGAAGGAAGGTGAAAGTCAGAAAGGAGGTGACTATGAATAGATACATCTTCCGAGAGTGAACCGCGGACGGTCTGTTGAGTCATGTCTATTGTTAAAAGCACTCAAAGCACCCAATGCAGCACACTGCAGCATTCAAAGGTATCACTTGGCATCGGCAAAGCACATGAGATCAGAGATGAGAAAGATCCGGTCGCAGATGGTGCAGTCTCAATAAGTGGGAAAGTGAGAGTAGGGAGAAATCTTAGGTCATAGAATCATAGAGTTGGAAGAGACCACATTTTATTTATTTACTAGCTTTGCCCGGCCACGCGTTGCTGTGGCTTATGCTTTCAGAGTGTTGCTCTTTATTTACTGTCCTGATTTTAGAGATTATATTGTTCTGTATTATTATTAATCGCTTTGAATGCGATTTCCTGCTTCTTGGCAGAATGGGGTTGGACTGGATGGCCCATGAGGTCTCTTCCAACTCTACTATTCTATGATTCTATATCACAGTAATTATTACATATTATATTGATAATCTTATATTATCTGCTTAGAACTGGATTATATGAGGCCCCTTCTTCACAGCTGTATAAAATCCACACTGAAGTGGATTATATGGCAGTGTGGAGTCAAATAATCCAGTTCAAAGCAGATAATCTAAAATTATAAATGGGTTATATAGCTGTGTGGAAGGGCCTTGAGTCTACACTGCCATATAATCTAGTGCAAATTAGATAATCTGTGGGAGAGGCCGAGGCCTAAATCTGCCTGTCCCCTGGACTGAGTTGGTTGCTAGGAGACCAAGTGGGCAGAGATTAGTCCTCTAACTGGCAGCAATTGGATAAAAACAATTATTCCTCTCCCTCTAATTAGGACTTTATTTTTCTTTTCTTTTTGTTGTATCAACCTAGAGGCGTGGATGATGGGTTGTGTTGTCAAATTTCGAGGTTGGGGGGCCTGTAGTTTTGTTGTTTTGTTGGTAGCCGTGATGCCATCACTCATATATATATATATATATATATATATATATATATATATATATATATATATTTACAGTACAGTAGAGTCTCACTTATCCAAGCTAAACGGGCTGGCAGAAGCTTGGATAAGCGAATATGTTGGATAATAAGGAGGGATTAAGGAAAAGCCTATTGAACATCAAATTAGGTTATGATTTTACAAATTAAGCACCAAAACTTCATGTTATACAACAAATTTGACAGAACAGGTAGTTCAATACGCAATAATGTTATGTTGTAATTATTGTATTTACGAATTTAGCACCAAAATATCATGATATATTGAAAACATTGACTACAAAAATGGCTTGGATTATCCAGAGGCTTGGATAAGCGAGGCTTGGATAAGTGAGATTCTACTGTATTTATATTCCGCTCTTCTCACCCCGAAGCAGACTCAGGGCAGATTACAACACACATATCTATGGCAAACATTCAATGCCATAGACATACAACATATAGACAGACACAGAGGCAACTGAACATTTTTTCCAGCTTCCGGCTTCATGAGGGTATGCTCAATTCCGGCCACAGGGGGAGCTGCCGCTTCATGGTCCACTTGTGACACCGAGTCCTTGATGGTAGTACTTCCTCCTTCCTTTCTACATGCTGCTGGCAGTTTTTATGGAGTCGTAAATTAGTTAAATTAGCCTCCCTGCATAAAGTGCTACCTAGAATTTTCTACGCAACAGATGCAAATGTTTTTCGAGCTGCTGAGGTCAACAGCGAGCTGGGCTATTAGCGGTCGAGAGCTCAATCCAACCCAGGCTTCCATCCCATGACCTCTCAGTCAGTATTATTATTTATTATTTTATTATTTACAGTATTTATATTCCGCCCTTCTCACCCCAAAGGGGACTCAGGGCGGATCACATTATATACATATAGGGCAAACATTCAACGCCCATATACACATAGAACAGAGACAGACAGATGCAGAGGCAATTTAACCTTCTCCTGAGGGGATGTTTGATTCTGGCCACAGGGGGGAGCAGCTACTGCATCATCCACTCTGACCGCACTTTCCTCATTCCAACGTCGTAAATTAGTTAAATTTGCCTCCCCACTTTTTATAAGTGGTACCTTATCTCCTATTTGATAGATGCAACTATCTTTCGGGTTGCTAGGTCAGCAACGAGCAGGGGCTATTTTTTCTTTTTAATTGACGGGTGCTCACCCCGCCATGGGCTGGCCTCGAACTCATGATCTCATGGTCAGAGTGATTTATTGCAGTAGGCTGCTCACCAGCCTGCACCACAGCCTGGCCATCTTGTCCAAACCCTTTCTGCCATGTGGGAAAGGCACAATCAAAGCACCCCCAACAGATGACCATCCAACCTCAAGAAGGAGCTTCCACTGGACTCCGATGCAGAGAGTACCAATGTTGAACAGCTCTTCAAGAAGTTCCTCCTAATGTTCGGGTGGAATCTCCTTTCCTGTCATTTGAACCCATTGCTCCATTGAGTCCTAGTTTCCAGAGCTCTTCTTCCTTATGAAATCCTTTCAAATATTGGAACGTGGTTCTCATGTCTCCTCTCAACCTTCTTTTTTGCAGGCTGAAGATGCCCAGATGTTTAAGCTGCTCCTCAGAGGGATTCATGGTCTCCAGATCGTTTTAGTTGCCTTCCTCAAGACACCTTCCAGTTTGTCAATATCTCTCTTAAGTTGTGGTGGCCAAGTCTTTTTTCTCATTCATAACTTTTGCTAATACACTGATGTTGTTTGGCCACCTGTGCCCCAGTTTTCCAATGTGAGATGTTGGAAGGCATGGCCAGAAGTGGCACGTCTTGATACTATTTTGGCCAATTTTCAGCCTGCATGAGCTTCAGTGGCATGAGAAAAGTGTTTACGACCTGTTTGGGGGTGAACATTTGCCTGGGAAATGCTACAATTATTAAAATTTGGTTCCAGGGGCTTTTGTGGGTTTCAGAGGCTGAACTTTGCTGCCACACTTTACCCAGCCTTATAAATACGGTGAGTTGCAGCTGCCCAAACTGGCTTTCAAATTCATCGCCCCTCCTTTTACCGCAAGCAAAAATAAACCCCAGAAGCTTCCTGTTCCGTATCTTTTCTAAATGTGACCCTCGCACAGAGAGACAATTTCCTGAGTTTTCTCTTGTAAATTACGTAAGTTTCATAACAACATCATAACATTTCCTGAAGCCAGCGTTGCAGCAAAATAATCAAGCGGTTCTCTTCTCGGATACAGAGGCCTAAAAATGGGGTGACGAACAAACAAATGGGGAAAACAATGCAGGGCAGGGAGAGTGACTTTTAAATGCCAGGAATTCATTGCAATTGTGTGGTGGTTGTTGTCCACCTAGGCTTAAGTCTGGGAAGGAAATGTCTGTCCAGTGTCCACTCACCCAGCTTGTTTTTTGTTGCTGATGATGGCTCTCTCGTTGCCAATGAACCTGGTTAATCCAAGGTTGGGGATTAACGTCAACTGACATCATGCCAGGTTAACTCTGAGAAAGTCCATCAGTAATTAAAGTTTGTTATGTTGGGCAAGTTTGCCCTGGATGCATCATCGGCGGGGTTCAGTGTGCACTCTAGGTGTAGAGTAAACTACAACTCCCGCTATGGTGAGTCAGACCCTCAAATCCCTCCAGTAGGTTGTGTTAGTCATGGGAGTTATTATGTGTGCCAAGTTCGGACCAGGTTCATCATCGGTGGAGGTCACAGTTTCTCTGGTTGTGGGTGAACTACAACTCCCACTATGGTGCGCAGCGTCCAGTTAACACCATGTTGAAAAGACTCAGACCAGGCAGAGGAATTAAAAGAACAAAGAAAACTTTACTTGTTGAGTTGAAGTCAAATAAACAGTTCAGCAATCGTACAATGTCCTTGTAGTTGCATAGGATCAATAACTAATCAATCAGCATTCAATATACCCAGCATAGTGTGATGACTCATGGGCCTTGTAGTCCTGTTCCTAGTACTATTGTGGCAGACGAAGAGGAAAACATGGGATTTTCGCCGGTTCAGCAAAAACCGGAGCCTCTTCACCTGCAGGATGTTGACGTTTGCCCTCAAGAATTCAGCCAAACAGGCCTTGGGCAGAACTCCCCCCCCCGTTTTCCAGGAGGGAAAATTATACTAAAGATAGGGGAGCCAGGGAGGCTAATCGCAGAAGCCTGAGAATCGCTGCCAAACAAATGGCTGATTAGGTCTGCTTCCCTTGGGAAACTCTAAGGAGTCATGCATCTGGACAGAGTTGGGTTTCGTTTCTCGTTCTCTAGGGAAAGAGTTCTGTTGGCGGGAAAACGAGACCCAATATAGGTGATTGCCGCGAGGGATACTTTGCAGAGTCAATTGATCAGCTTGAGGAGAGAGATCGTGTGTGGACTTCGTAATCCCAGTTCCTTGCTTCCCGGATCAAGCTTCAAGCCTTGCCTTGTCTCACGTTTTACCACGGACTCTGTTTCATGCTTCATGTTCATCTTGCCTTCAGTCAAGGATCTAGTCGAGAATCAAGTTATTTTCCAGCCTTGTTGTCAAGCTTCATTGGACTTTAAAGACTCTGTTGTTTCCCCACACTATTGCTTGGCAAGGTGTGTGTTTCGGTCAAGTGGATTAAAACTTTGAACTCTAATATCTTATATTGGACAATACATTTCTGGACTATAATTGACCTTATCTGAAAGGTCTACTTCTGAACTATATTCTTCACTTGTTTTTATTGATTTTATATATTTCTTTTGTCAAAGACAGAACGCCACAAGATAAAATATAACAAAGTTTATTGGAGTTACAGAACCAAAAATGCCCGTAAAAGACAAGGGCTAGGCAAACACTGGCCTTAAAAGTAAAAAGAGACAAGAAAAACGTTCAAAAGATAAACCGGATTAAACCGGAGTTTAATCCGGGTTAAATCAAAACAGCTTGCTTCAGCCTGGGAATAAACAAACAGAAGCTGGTGAACAAAAAGTTCAAAGGAATGCAAATAATTGGCAGCAGATGCTTCTCTGCTGCCAAGAGCTATATTTGAGTAACTTAGAGGTTACTCCTCCACACAGCAGGCAATTTCCAGATACAAACACAGCAGACGAGGGCAGATGCAGTCAGCGAAGTCCCAGTCCGTTCCGAAGGTCGTAAGGCAGATACAGATGTTTGTAGTTCACCAGTTCCAACGATAGACACAGGTAGGAGAATCCGAGGCCGTAGTCAGTCAGTCCGTAAGTCCAGAGTAAGCAGATGGCGTCCGTCAAGAAGACGACGGAAGGTCAAAGCTATTAAGATTAAGCAGAGGTTGCACAACAAAAGCCCACACAATTCCTCCCGCCGTCTGAGCCCAATGTCCAGGATAACTTACGTAGTCAGCAAACGAATCACACCCGTCTTCAGGAAAACTTCCCACACAGATCCCAAGCGTTCGTCCAGATTACCTTGCCCAACGCAATTTGCTATTGCTCCCAAACCCCATTTTATGCCAGTTACAAGTCCTCATCGCTATCAGCTGTTCTCCTTAGTCCGGGCGTTTCCTCATCACTTTCCTCATCAGAACTGGAACACCTTTGACTACGCCCCACAGCATCCCCAGCTGTGGATCCCGTCCCATCCCTCCAGCTTGTCCACGGGTCTAATCCTGAAGGTCCCCAATCGCCTTCCATACTATCATTGCCAGTGGCACCCAAATCCTCCCTCACACGAGTCCATTCCATGTCATCCTCTTCCGAGCTAACCATCTCTTCCTCCATTCTCTCAGTAAACCCCTCAAAAGAATCCTCGTCAGATGGTTCTGCAAAGATATCTCGCAGCCGCTTCCTTTCTCGCTCCTCGAGAGTATCTGACTCTCGAGGAGTCTTACGCCCACGTCTCCCAGTAGTAGAGCCATGAGGCTCAACCATAACACTATCCCCTCTCACAAAGGCCTCCTCCTCCAAAGGCGGAGAGACGGCAGTGATGTCTTCAGCTACAGCACCACGACGTCCGGAGGTATCTAACTTTAACAGAGAACGGTGGAAAACTGGATGGATTTTAAAAGTAGAAGGTAAACGCAAACGAAATGCTACGGAAGAAATCTTTTTAACAATAGGAAAGGGTCCCAAATACCGTGGCGCAAACTTTCCCCCAGCCTGTTTAATGTACTTAGAAGACAACCACACTAAATCCCCTTCTTCCAACTCTTCCCCTGCCTGCCTATGACGGTCAGCCTGAGTCTTTTGTGTTGCCTTGGCTTCCAATAGTAAGCGACGGACAACATCATGCAACGCAGCCATTTCAGAGGAACGGTACACCGGGTCAGAGGAAACCACATTGGTTGACGGCGCCACACCTCCCCGCGGATGAAAACCATAAGTCAGTTCAAATGGAGTATGCTGACTAGACGTGTGCACAGCGTTGTTATAGGCGAACTCAGCCACCGGTAGCCACTTTACCCAAGCAGTGGGTTGATCCAAACAAAAACAACGTAAGTATTGCTCCAACAACCCATTAACCCTTTCCGATTGACCATCCGTTTGTGGATGGAACGCTGAGGAGACATTCAATTTAGTACCTAAACACTCATGGAAGTGTCTCCAAAAACGTGACCCAAATTGTGGAGCCCTATCAGAAATAATCACCTCAGGAGCTCCGTGCAAACGATAAATGTGTTTGGTAAACAATAAAGCCAATGTAGGGGCCGCCGGAATGGTCGAACAAGGAATAAAATGAGCCAGTTTAGAAAATAAATCCACCACCACCCAAATACATGTGTAACCCCCAGACTTAGGCAAATCAGAAATGAAATCCATGGAAATAATTTGCCATGGTCTCTCAGGAACAGGCAAAGACGACAACAACCCTCTAGGGCGCCCAACAGGCGTCTTACTCTGCTGGCAAACAGCGCAGCTATCACAAAAGCGAAGAATGTCTTGCCGCATCTTTGGCCACCAGTAGTTCCTGGTGATGAGCTGTACGGTCTTAAATCTGCCAAAATGTCCAGCCATGGGTTCGTCATGATGGGCTCTAATAACCTCCAACCTGAGAGCCCCCACCGGTACATAGACCTGTCCCCTGCGTACCAATACTCCATTCTGATCTTGCAAGTGAGGCAGTATTGTACGATTCCCTGCTGACAATAGCATGAATTGCTCTTGAGTCCAAACATCTTCTTTCTGAGCCTCTATGATTTGATCATGTAACCCGATCTCATTTTCCACAACACATAAAGAGGCAGTAGGCAAAATGGTCTGGCACACTACCTGCTCATTAGTCTTAAACTCAGGCTTGTGAGACAATGCATCGGCCCGCAAATTTGCCTTCCCTTCCACGAATTGAACTTTGAAATTAAACCTGGAGAAAAACAAAGCCCATCGGATTTGGCGTTGGTTTAATTTCTTGGCCGTTTGCAAATGTTCCAAATTCTTGTGATCAGACCTGACCACGATTTGATGCCGCGCCCCCTCTAGCCAGTGCCGCCACACCTCAAACGCCACCTTGATCGCCAATAATTCTTTCTCCCATATGGTATAGTTTTGCTCAAATGGTGTTAGTTGCCGAGAGTAAAATCCACAGGGACGCAAAGTCCCTGATGAATCCCTTTGAGACAATACAGCCCCCAACGCATAGCTAGAAGCGTCTGCTTCTACTACGAACGGTTTGTCCACATCTGGATGTATTACTATGTTGTCTGCCTGAAAGCTAGACTTTAATTGTAAAAACGCATCGTGAGCTTCCCGCCCCCACACAAATGGCTGTTTCTTACGCAGGAGCTGCGTTAAAGGTACCGTGAGTTTGGCAAAGTTTGGGATAAACTCCCGGTAGTAATTAGCGAATCCTAAGAACCTCTGAACATCTTTCTTAGTCTTGAGCTCTTGCCATGAGTTGACTGCGTCAACTTTATGTGGATCCATTTTGAGTTCCCTTCCTGAAACTACATGACCTAGGAACTCAACTTCAGGTACATGAAAAACGCACTTAGAAGCCTTAGCGAAAAGCCCATTAGCCCGCAGACGATGTAGTACCTGCTTAACATGCTGACGATGTTCTCTTTCATCCTTAGAAAAAATTAAGATATTATCCAAATAAATCACCACAAATTGGTCAATTAAGTCTCTAAATACATCGTTTATGAACCTTTGGAAGACCGCAGGCGCATTGCAAAGTCCGAAAGGCATTACACGGAACTCGTGGCATCCGAAACACGTGTTAAATGCCGTCTTCCATTCATCACCTTCCCGTATTCTAATCAAGTTATACGCCCCCCGCAGGTCAAGCTTGGTAAAGACCTTAGCCCCTTGCACCCTCGATAGTAATTCCGAGATTAAAGGTAGCGGGTACCTATCTCGAATGGTGTGTTTGTTAAGAACCCGGTAATCACAAACCAACCTGAGCTCTCCTGTCTTTTTGGCAACAAAGAACACAGGAGCAGCAGTTGGAGAGCTAGATGGGCGAATAAACCCCTTAGCTAAGTTCTCATCGAGGAACTCTCTCAAAGCTTGCCTTTCTGGTACTGTTAAGGCGTACAACCTTACTGCTGGCAATTTTGCACCTTCCGCTAGTCTAATGGCGCAATCGTATGGTCTATGCGGCGGTAACTTATCCGCTTCCTTCTTACAGAATACGTCTGAGAATTCCCCATATTCAACAGGCACTCCCTCCATATCAGGCTGAGTAGGGTTTAGAGTAAAACATTCCTGCCTCCTAAAAGTTATCTTACGCGTCACCCAGCCCACTTGAGGATTTACTAAGACTAGCCAATCCATTCCCAGCATCACATCGTATCTTGGTAATCTCGTAATATCCCAAACAAACGTTCCCGTTACTCCCTGTACTTCCCACATTAATTCTGAGGTCTCATGGTTAACCACCCCAGTCTCCAATAGTCTCCCATCCGCTCCTTCCACCCATACGTCGCATGTTTTACGCACTACAGGAATGCCATGCTTCCTAGCAAATCCAATATCCACATATGAGACCGTAGCCCCTGAGTCCAGCAGTGCCAGAGTAGAAGCAAGTTCTTTTCCCCCAACAGATAACGAAATGGGTACAAAGACATGTTTCTTCCCCTCAGTTGACTGCTTTAAAAGCCCTAATGCATTGGGCTCACGTCGCACTAGGGCTGGCCTTTTCCCGAAAGCTGGGAAGGTTTTACATTACAATTTCTGGCGAAATGCCCAGCATTTCCACAATACAAACACAACCCCAGTTGTCTCCTACGGTTCTTTTCTGCTATAGACAGTTTTTTAAACACCCCGAGTTCCATAGGTTCGTCCCCCTTTGTCACAGGTGCCTTAGATTCAAACATAGGTGGCGCACACATTGCTCTAGACTGTTTACGGGACTCGAACCGGGCGTCCAAACGCAACACTTTAGATATTAAGGCATCCCAATTTTCTGCCGGCTCTAAGCGTGCCAATTCGTCCTGGAGGTAATCATTTAAACCAGCAGTAAACAAAAGCATAAATGCATTTTCCCCCCAGTCTAACTGATGACGGTACGAGTTAAACTTATTTAAATAATCCAAAACAGTCCCCTTTCCCTGTTTCAACCGATACAGAGCCCAACTAGCATTCTCCGTACGGAGGGGATCCCCAAAAGTGTCAGTTAGTAATCTTTTGAAATCACTCAAATTGTCCTTGACTGGGTCATTTCCCAAAATCAAATTAGTGGCCCATTGTCCTGCGGGACCAGTCAACAAACTCAAAATAAATGCCACTTTGCTAGTGTCCGTAGGAAAAGCTTGTGCACTAAGCTGGGAAAAATAAAGTTCAGTTTGTGCCAAAAAAGTTGGCAGTTTGCTCCTAGACCCATCAAAGCGTTCGGGAGTCATAACATGTCCTTTAGCTGGCTGTGCTGCTTGCGCAGCGTAAAAAGCAGCCTGTAATTGATCAAAGCGAGCCTTTAACTCCTCCATCGTCTTCTTGGCGTAATTAACTACTACAGAAAAACTTTTTTATGGGCGTTGGGCAATCTGTCAAAGACAGAACGCCACAAGATAAAATATAACAAAGTTTATTGGAGTTACAGAACCAAAAATGCCCGTAAAAGACAAGGGCTAGGCAAACACTGGCCTTAAAAGTAAAAAGAGACAAGAAAAACGTTCAAAAGATAAACCGGATTAAACCGGAGTTTAATCCGGGTTAAATCAAAACAGCTTGCTTCAGCCTGGGAATAAACAAACAGAAGCTGGTGAACAAAAAGTTCAAAGGAATGCAAATAATTGGCAGCAGATGCTTCTCTGCTGCCAAGAGCTATGTTTGAGTAACTTAGAGGTTACTCCTCCACACAGCAGGCAATTTCCAGATACAAACACAGCAGACGAGGGCAGATGCAGTCAGCGAAGTCCCAGTCCGTTCCGAAGGTCGTAAGGCAGATACAGATGTTTGTAGTTCACCAGTTCCAACGATAGACACAGGTAGGAGAATCCGAGGCCGTAGTCAGTCAGTCCGTAAGTCCAGAGTAAGCAGATGGCGTCCGTCAAGAAGACGACGGAAGGTCAAAGCTATTAAGATTAAGCAGAGGTTGCACAACAAAAGCCCACACAATTCCTCCCGCCGTCTGAGCCCAATGTCCAGGATAACTTACGTAGTCAGCAAACGAATCACACCCGTCTTCAGGAAAACTTCCCACACAGATCCCAAGCGTTCGTCCAGATTACCTTGCCCAACGCAATTTGCTATTGCTCCCAAACCCCATTTTATGCCAGTTACAAGTCCTCATCGCTATCAGCTGTTCTCCTTAGTCCGGGCGTTTCCTCATCACTTTCCTCATCAGAACTGGAACACCTTTGACTACGCCCCACAGCATCCCCAGCTGTGGATCCCGTCCCATCCCTCCAGCTTGTCCACGGGTCTAATCCTGAAGGTCCCCAATCGCCTTCCATACTATCATTGCCAGTGGCACCCAAATCCTCCCTCACACGAGTCCATTCCATGTCATCCTCTTCCGAGCTAACCATCTCTTCCTCCATTCTCTCAGTAAACCCCTCAAAAGAATCCTCGTCAGATGGTTCTGCAAAGATATCTCGCAGCCGCTTCCTTTCTCGCTCCTCGAGAGTATCTGACTCTCGAGGAGTCTTACGCCCACGTCTCCCAGTAGTAGAGCCATGAGGCTCAACCATAACATCTTTAATAAAGATATTAGATAGAGACTGGCCTCTGTGTAAGGTTATTGGTGCTCTGCAGCCAGGATCCTGACACATAGCATATTTAAACTGCTACTTGACCGTACCTAGAGAGCCTGTCTTTTCTGTGCTCTCCCTGCAAGCCCAGATTCCCAACTGACAAAAACCCAGCCATCTGCCAGCAAACCGATACATTGTTTGAGGCGTGGCTTGCCTCTGCAAAAGCTCAGCTCCCTTTTTGCAGAGATCTTTTGCAAGCAACTTTGCAAGGATTTCTTTACACACACACACACACATAGCAATTTGGCGCAATAAGTTAGTCCCTCAAACCCCTCCAGTAGGTTGAGTTAGTTATGGGAGTTATGTGTGCCAAGTTCAGACCAGGTCCATCATCAGTGAAGGTCACAGTTTCTCTGGTTGTGGGTGAACTACAACACTTGCTATGATGAGTCAGTCGCTCATATCCCTCCAGTAGGTTGAGTTAGTCATGGGAGTTATGTGTGCCAAGTTCAGACCAGGTCCATTATCGGTGGAGGTCACAGTTTCTCTTGTTGTGGGTGAACTACAACTCCCAGAAAGGAAGGTCAGACCCCCCCCCCCCACCTCAGTAATCACATTTTGGCATATCAGGTATGTGTGCCAATTTTGGTCCAGGTGAACTACAACTCCCCCAAATAAAGGTGACTTTTCCCCAAAGACCTCCAGCATTTTTTACTGGTCATGGGAGCTCCGTGTGCCAAGTTTGGTCGAATTCCATCTTTGGTCGAGTTCAGAGTACTCATTGATTGCAGGTGAACTATACATCCCAGTACCTACAACTCCTAAATATCCAGGTCAATTCTCCTAAAAACCCACAAGTATTCAAATCTGGGCATATTGGGTGTGCATGCCAAGTTTGTTCCAGATCCATCATTGTTTGGGTTCATAGTGTGCTCTAGGTGTAGGTGAACTACAACTCCTATAAATCCCTTCAAATACCTCTAGTACTTTTTCTTGGTCATGGGGGTTCTGTGTGCCAAGTAAGTTCCACGTACATCACTGGTGGAGTTCAGAGTGCTCTTAGATTGCAGGTGAACTATACATCCCAGTACCTATAACTCTTATAAGTCATGGTAAATTCTCCCCAAATCTGTCGAGTGTGTTCAGTTGCTGATCAATTCCTCTGTTTGACCTGCAGTGTCGCTCACTGGAGGGAGGGCCACTGGTGTATCCTGAGCCGTGGGAGCTATAGCTGTTTGTGGAGGCAAAAGCAGAAAGAGAAATAATAGGTCAATGCTTTTGCAGGTGTTTTGTGGTATTCCTATTTTTGACATCGCCAACTTATTTTGGGTTTACTGCAATAACAAAAAAGTGTAAAAAGACAAACAAAACTAGGCCCATCTGATATAGAACCTGGTCTACAATCTGGAGAGCCACATCATTGCCAGTTCCAACCCCAGCCAGATCTGGGGCTGATGGGATTTCCAGCCAACCATTGTCTGGAATTGATAAGAGTTAAAAGGCTAAAGGATAAGAGGCTAAAGACCTTGTAAAAAAACCAATTGTCATGATTCCATAGCACTGAGCCATGAGAGTTAAACTGCATTAATTCTACAATGTAGAAGCACCCTTTGCTGCATCACCAATTTGCAATGGCAGTCTGAAGTTCAAGAGAAAGAAAAAGGCACATTGGTGCATATGCAAAGTGTTTTGCTTTTTCCTTCGAGTAAACACTGCTACCTTTGAGACTATGGTCGGGCTGTGGCACAGGCTGTTGAGCAGCTGCAATAAATCACTCTGACCATGAGGTCATGAGTTCGAGGCCAGCCCAGGGTGAGCACCCATCAAATAAAAATAAAAAATAGCCCTTGCTCGTTGCTGACGTAGCAATCTGAAAGATAGTTGCATCTATCAAGTAGGAAATAAGGTACCACTTATAAAAAAAGTGGGGAGGGAAGTTTAACTAATGTACGACCTGGAATGAGGAAGTGCCGTCAGAGTGGATGATGAAGCAGCTGCTCCCCCTGTGGCAAGAATCGAACATCCCCTCAGGAGAAGGTTGAATTGCCTCTGCGTCTCTCTGTCTCGGTCTCTGTTTGATGTGTTTATGGGCATTGAATGTTTGCCCCATCTGTTTATAATGTGATCCGCCCTGAATCCCCTTCGGGTTGAGAAGGGCGGAATATAAATACTGTAAATCTATATATATAAAAGGGTAATGAAATTTCGGCCTAGGACAAAACAACATAACTACACATCCCAGAAACACTAAACTTGGCTACACAACCCCTCATCCATGCCTCTACGTTTATACAACAAAAAGAAAAGAAAAATAAAGTCCTAATTAGAGGGAGAGGAATAATTGTTTTGAACCAATTACTGCCAGTTAGAAGGTTAAGTTCCGCCCACTTGGTCTCCTAGCAACCCACTCAGCCCAGGGGACAGGCAGAGTTAGGCCTCACTTAGGCCTGTTCCCCACTGCCTAGAAAATACAGATTATCAGATTTGAACTGGATTATATGGCAGTGTAGACTCAAGGCCCTTCCACACAGCTATATAACCCATTTATAATCTTATATTATCTGCTTTGAACTGAATTATCTTGACTCCACACTGCCATATAATCCACTTCAGTGTGCAGTCAGACACAACTGGACTTAATGTCAGGAGAAAACCTTTATCCTTGACCTTAACTACCACCAATTCCTCAATACTTTATTTCCCATACCACCAGACTTCGCCACAGCAACGCGTGGCCAGGCACAGCTAGTAAATACATAAATCAATAAGGGAGTCGGAGTGAATTTTGCAAAATAAGAGATGACTAATCGGCTGGGAAAGGCCCTCTCCGGCCAGATCACCTGCCACCCACATTTATGTCCATCACCAGCAACAGGTACTTTTCCTAGCGGAGAAAGATGCAAGAAGTCAGATAACGCTACACTCCCGGCCGTGTTGCCTATGGCAGGACAACAACCTTGTCCTGCTGCCGCACCACATTCCAGGCAATTTTGTACAGTGGCTAAACAAACTGGCCGAACAGTTGTCCTGTCACTTGGAGCAGAAGGTTTGGGTTAGAAGCCAGTATGAGAGTAACTCAGTGAGCAGCAAGTGAGAAATGAAAAGAAAGCCAATGATACCAAAAGTGGGATTTGAGACTTTGGGCTGATAAGGCAGCATATGGACTAAAAGAGGAGTGGGACACCTTCTGCCATCGATGCCCAGAACAGCTCCTGTTTGGGTGAACGGCAATCCCAAAGTCTAGCCTAGTCATGGACTAGGGGTTGGTTGTTCTGGCCCAACTTTGGCAAAGCAAAGAGATGGAGCCTTTGAAAGCGGCTTCTGAAGTCAACACAACAGAGCGGAAGAAGTGGAGATCCCAAGGAACACCTTTGGCTACTCAGGTAAAACAAGTGTTGCTTATATTGTCTTATTTTCGCTCTTCTCTGGGCCCTTCCACACAGCCCTATATCCCAGAACATAAAGGCAGAAAATAATAATAATAATAATAATAATAATAATAATAATAATAATAATAATAATAATAATGGGTGCTGTGCCAAAAGATCTCAGCCGGCATTTGGAAACAATAGACATTGACAAAATTACGATCTGCCACTGCAAAAGGCCACCCTGCTGGGATCTGCACGCATCATCCAAAAATACATCACACAGTCCTAAACACTTGGGAAATGTTCGACTTGTGATTTTGTGATATGAAATCCAGCATATCTATCTTGTTTGCTGTGTCATAATAAAATAAAATAATAATAATAACTTTATTTTTATACCCCGCCTCTATCTCCCCAATGGGGACTCAGGGCAGCTTACATGGGGCCAAGCCCGAATAAAAACAATAGCAATATAAAACACAACAATAGACAAAGAACATGCACAATTATAAAAATTTAAACATTAGCCAATAAAAATCCCACCTTATCTCTCAGATAAACCAGTTTAAAGCAGATCTTGTGGTATTTTCTGCCCTAATATTCTAGGATATAGGGCTGTGTGGAAGGGCCCCAGTATATTTGTCTTTGCTGGTAGGATTTCAATTATTGGCAGACTTGTTTACTTATTTGATCTGCACCTTTCGCCTTCAAAAGGTCTCTAGGGAAGCTCAGGACACCAGAATAAAATCTGAATAAAATCCCACGTTAACTGCTTTGAATATATGGCAGTGTGGACCCAGATAACCCATTTCAAAGCCGATATTGTGGCATTTTCTGCTTTGATATTCTGGGTTATATGGCTATGCGGAATGGCCCTCAGAAAGAATTAAAATGACTGGAGTAAAACTTTCCAAACTGTGCCTGAGAAGATGCTGTGCAAAGGAGAGTGGAATGACCCAAGATGGTATCCTTCTCTATTCTATGTGTAAAAGCGAAACAGATACGGAGTTGAGAAGATCTCTTTCACACAATTATACTTTTTCAACTGGCGTGAGAATGTCCCAGTTTCTTTCTTATCCTCTGTGACGCCTCTAGGCAGCGTGAGCACTGGGAACCAGACACGGAGGCCAATAAACAATCTAATATCTTTATTAAAGAAACAAAGGAGTCAAACAAAAATAAGCAGAATATATAGTCCAGCAATAGTCCTTTCAGGAAAGGTCAAATATAGTCCAGTAAAGTGAAAGTCGATGTCCAGTATTAGAGTTCAAAGTTTTAAATCCAATAACCGAAACACACTCAAACTTCTAACCAGTTTGAGTGGGGAATATAGCAAGGTCTGTCAAAGAGTTCCAGGTTTCAAGTCCGAGGCTAGGATAACAAGGCAAGGCAAAGTTAGTCATGGTAGAGCTGAATCGTTGTCCAGGCTTGGCAGGGAGACGAGATGCAACGCCTAGTCTACTCGAGAGTAACGCGCCACAGAAACTAGAGTCGATGTGAATTCCTCAACTGACACGTTGACACCGCAAAGGCCAGCCCGCGTACAGAACTTTTATGGGACTTCAAATCTCCCCTCAACCCAGGTGTCTGAACACTTTTTCCCAAGGGAAAGTGGACTGAACACAACAACTTGCCAGATGCAAACCTCCCTGGAAACTCTCAAGGGAACTGGTTTAATTAGCGCTTGCTTTCTCTGCTAATCTAGTGCTTTTTCTCCTATTCTCCTTCCCAAAACAATTTTTTATCAAAAGGAGAGCTCTCCGGGGAACCAGGCTCTGATTCAAGGGCTTTTATAATTAACTGTGGGCTAAAACTGTCAACAGGGGATATCTGGAAGGGAGCTGAATCTTGCTGAGTCGGCACAAACCCTATGTCTTCTTTGGTCTGATCCATAATGGCTATGGGGTCATGACTCGAGGGTCTCTTAGACATTACAGCCTCCCACTTTCTTGCTTTTCCCAGTACGCTTAAGGCAAAAGCAAACTTCTGTGATCTCTTCTAACTTTGCTGTTCTTTGTCATTAAGACCTTCTGCCGTCCTAGCCATGCTTTGATATTGCTAGGCTACACGTGTTCTGGTTTTCATCTGGTTCTGGTTTATGCTCTGGCTTTCCTTGGGAACAGTGTTTTATTTGCGAGGCATCATATTAGCCCACTGATCTTTCTTGATGGCAGCCTTTGGCCTGAAGGTTTTAAGAAGTTTTTCAAGTTGTTGGTAGAGCCTTGCTTGACAACTGTTTTTTTCCAATTCCTCACTCTCACCATGTAACAGTTTTTGCTAGGAAAGCACAGTCATTAGACAACTGCATTTCTTAGGGGCATTTTTCTCTCTTCTTTTTCCTTTATTGTTAATCTTTCCCTAATAGTCTTGTTCATCACCGAAAATATTTTGCAGTCTCACTCCAGCAGCAAGGAAACAACTGTTGTGATTATTAGATGACTTTTCCTCCAAAGGCGAACAGGTTTTCTTCCTCATCTGCATCAATGTCTGAAGTTTTTTTAAGTTGTGAAAAAGAAATCCATGGGTTTTTTTTTAATTGTATAAAGTAGTGAGGAGTCATCTTTAATCTTCATACAGCCTAGCACGGTTCTTAAATGATTCAAATATATGTCACCGCTATAACCCCCGAAATGATCTAAAAGGAAGATTTATATGATCCTCTGCATATTGCTGTTTCCAAAGGGGTTAATCTGTTGCAAATAAAATAAAGAAATAAATACAAAAATAGAGTCCGGTAAGCACTGTGCAGACTAACCTATTTATCACGGCCTGAGCTTTGGTGGATTATAACTCCTTCCACCAGATGTTGTGTTATCTAGAATTTGAGATAAAAGCACGCGCAGAGAGAGAATCTCTGAGATTCTGGATAACATTTCATGCATTTGATAAAACCATGGGTGCATCTACACCAAGTATCATCATCATCATCATCATCATCATTTAATTACTTATTAATCGCCCTCCATCCAAGATGCTCTAGGCGATTTACAAGATAAAATTGTATGGGCAAATTTTGGCCCTCCAGGTGTTTTGGACTTCAACTCCCACAATTCCTAACAGCCCCAGGCCCTTTTCCCCCTCAGCCGCTTAAGCCAGGGAGTCCAATGAAGTCTCATTCTCTGGAGGTTTCAAACTGAAGCTAGATGGCTCTTTTTTTGGGGGGGGGGGGGGGCTTTGATTTTGTGTTCCTGCCTGGTTGAAAAAGATTGGACTAGATGCCTTTGGGGGTCCCTTCCAACTCTGTGCTTACACTTCTCCAGATTGCAACATAGTCCGATCCCAGAGGAAGTTCCCATCCAGTTTAATGTGTCTTGCTTTGTATACCTCACAATCTCTGAGGATGCCTGCCATAGATGTGGGCGAAACGTCAGGAAAGAATGCTTCTGGAACATGGCCATACAGCAGTGATGGCCAACCGATGACATGCGTGTCAGCACTGACACGCCTAACCATTTTTGCTGACAAGCTGCCGCATGCAGATTGATTGGATGACTATGTCTTTTGTGACCAAATTCGGTGTGATTTGGTCCAGTGGTTTTGTTGTTTACTCCATGGGAATGATGCACATTACATTATCATGATATCATTCTATTATTATACTATTATTGTACTATATTATCATATTATTACTATTATATTATTATTATATTATTCATTATTCATGACTACACTGAAACTAGAATAGAGAGAAATCAGCGTGGAAACTGCAAGAGGTACCATAGATTGTTGTACATGGAAATAAGGGTAGTAAATAGTTTTTGATTTATTAAATACAGTTATATATTACAATTACAGTAGAGTCTCGCTTATCGAACGTAAACGGGCCGGCAGAACGTTGGATAAGTGAATATGTTGGATAATAAGGAGAGATTAAGGAAAAGCCTATTAGAATATGATTTTACAAATTAAGCACCAAAACATCATGTTATACAACAAATTTTACAGAAAAAGTAGTTCAGTACACAGTAATGCTATGTAGTAATTACTGTATTTACGAATTTAGCACCAAAATATCATGATATATTGAAAACATTAACAAAAATGCGTTGGATAATCCAGAACGTTGGATAAGCAAGTGTTGGATAAGTGAGACTCTACTGTATACATTTTTGTTATTTAAACTACACATATTGCGAAATTATGGGTTTTTTTCTCGAAGTGACACACCACCCAAGTCTTGCTAGGTTTTTTGGTGAATTTTGACACACCAAGCGCAAAAGGTTGCCCATCATTGCCATACAGCCTGTAAAATTCACAACAACTCAAATGTAACATAGTGTAAAGAAGGGTAAAAAAAGAAAAGAAAAGCAAACATATTAAGAGAGTTTGAGTAAACAGCTGGTGACAAGGTTTTGTTTGTTAAAATCAAACTAAGGGAAGTTTGAAGGGCAAAGCCGGAGCCTTGAGGAATTACCCGATGGGACACAATATTTGCTGACCAAATGATTATTATGGTAGAAGCTTGTCGAAGTTCAGGGACACCGGCCACCTCCAACTCCTTTGATGCAGGGCTTGCAAAATGCATGGCAAATAACCATGTTTTCCTCAGTGCAAGATGGCATCTCAGATAGTGGTGAAGGCTTCTTGTTTGTGCGGCCTCAAAGAACTTTAGCTCAGTAAGGTTGGAAAACAAAAATGTTCCCCTTGGACCTAATTTTTTGTTCCTGGTTTGAAAGCGTTGTTGTTTATTCGTTCAGTTGCTTCCGACTCTTAGTGACCTCCTAGACCAGGGGTCCCCAAACTTTTTAAACAGGGGGCCAGTTCACGATCCTTCGGACCGTTGGAGGGCCGGACTATAGTTGGCCACTGAGCAATAATAATAATAACAACAACAACAACAACAATAATAAAGGGTTGGAAGAGACCCTTTGAGCCACTGAGTCCAATCCCCTTCTGCCTTTGTGCACCAAAAGCACAAGCAAAGCACCGACAGATGGCCACCCAGCCTCAATGATAATAATAATAATAATAATAATAATAATAATAATAATAATAATAATAATAATGAGGGTTAGAAGAGACCCTTTGGGCCATTTAGTCCAATCCCCTTCTGCCTTGTGCACCAAAGCACAAGCAAAGCACCCCTGACAGATTACCACCCAGCCTCAATGTTAATAATAATAATAGTAATAGTAATAATAACAACGATCTGCCAACTGCAAAGGCCACCCTACTGGGATCTGCGTGCATCATCCGAAAATACATCACACAATCCTAGACACTTGGGAAGTGTTCGACTTGTGATTTTGTGATACGAAATCCAGCATATCTATCTTGTTTGCTGTGACATAAAATAATAATAATAATAATAATAATAATAATAATAATAATAATAATAATAAAGGTTGGAAGAGGAGACCCCTTGGGTCATTTAGCCCAACCCCCTTTTGCCCTTCTGCCGTGGGGGCCGGATAAATGGCTTCGATGGGCCGCATCCGGCCCCCCGGGCCTTAGTTTGGGGACCCCTGTCCTAGACCATCCCAGGCCAGAGCTGTCGGCAGTCGGCTCCTTCAAGGTCAAGCCAGTCCCTTTAAGGATACCGTCCATCCATCTTGCCCTTGGTCGGCCTCTCTTCCTTTTTCCTTCCATTTTCCCAGCATCGTGATCTTCTCCAAGCTTTCCTGTCTCCTCATGATGTGGCCAAAATACTTCAGCTTTGCCTCTAATATCCTTCCCTCCAGTGAGCAGCCACTGGGCATTATTTCCTGGAGGATGGACTGGTTGGAGATTCTTGCCAAGGTCCAAGGCACTCTCAGGATTTTCCTCCAGCACGAAAGTTCAAAAGCATCTCTCTTCCTTCGCTCAGCCTTCCTTATGGCCCAGCTCTCGCATCCATAGGTTCAATCAATCAATTTATTAATGCTCCGACCAATGGTCATGTGCATTTATAGAAACAATATCAAACAAACATCTATACAAAACACTGTAATATCCAACAGTTAAAAGTAGGATGCAAACAGAGCATGCAAAACATACATTGTGAGGTGCAGCAGCACAAGTGCAACATGTGCTGAAAACTGCACAATTACCGGTAAAATGCCAATACAGTAGAGTCCCACTTATCCAACATAAACGGGCCGGCAGAACGTTGGATAAGCAAATATGTTGGATAATAAGGAGAGATTAAGAAAAAGCCTATTAAACATCAAAAGAGGTTATGATTTTACAAATTAAGCACCAAAACATCATGTTATACAAAAAAATTGATCGAAAAAATAGTTCATTACACATTAATGCTATGTAGTAATTACTGTATTTACGAATTTAGCACCAAAATATCACGATATATTGAAAACATTGACTACAAAAATGCGTTGGGTAATCCAGAATGTTGGATAAGTGAGACTCTACTGTATGTAAGATCAGCCAATTAAAAAACATAAGTAACAATATAAACCAAGCATCTATAGAAACAGTGTAAAATTCCACAGTTAAAAGCAGGATGCATGGAGTATAAAACAGCTTGCAAAATATAACCAGTAAAAAGCCAGTATAAAATCATAGAATCATAGAATAGTAGAGTTGGAAGAGACCTCATAGGCCATCCAGTCCAACCCCCTGCCAAGAAGCAGGAAATCGCATTCAAAGCACCCCCGACAGATGGCCATCCAGCCTCTGCTTAAAAGCCTCCAAAGAAGGAGCCTCCACCACAGTCCGGGGGAAGAGAATTCCACTGTCGAACAGCCCTTCTCACAGTGAGGACGTTCTTCCTGATGTTCAGGTGGAATCTCCTTTCCTGTAATTTGAAGCCAAATATCAGTCATGTTAAAAACTAGATAAAAGCATCCCCGGCGCAGTCGACTGTAATGTCCACAATCAGTCTTGCTCTGATTTTATTTGCTGTCAAGTTAAAGAGCGAGACCTTATACATGATAAAAGGTAGAAGATCTTTTCTGCAACCGTGTTCGATTGTAGTTAACATAGAATAGGCCCTAAGAATTTATTTCTTGGTGCAGCATCCATAGGTTACTATGGGGAATACCACTGCTTTGACTATGCGGACCTTTGTTGCCAGTGTGATGTCTCTGCTCTTCACTATTTTGTCAAGGTTGGCCATTGCTCTCCTCCCAAGAAGGAAACGTCTTCTCATTTCCTGGCTGTAGGAATTTTCATGCCTAGAAATACAAAGTCTGTCACTGCCTCCATGTTTTCTCTCTCTATTTGCCAGTTATCAATAGGTGTAGTTGCCATCATCTTGGTTTTCTTGATGTTTAACTGCAACCCAGCTTTTGCACTTTCTTCTTTCTTTCCCTTGGTGATAAGGCTCCTCAGCTCTTCCTCGCTTTCGGCCATCAGAGTGGTATCATCTGCATACCTAAAGTTGTTAATGTTTTTTCCAGCAATTTTAACTCTGGCCTTGGAATTATCAAGTCCCACATGTCGCATGATGTGTTCTGCATACAAGTTGAATAGGGAGGGTGAAAGTATGCAGCCCTGCTATACTCCTTTCCCAATCTTGAACCAGTCTGTTGTTCCATGGTCTGTTCTTACTGTAATGTATATTATCATTTATTGTATTGTTATGATTTGTTGTTCTTTTTATATTCTGTTATAGTGTATTGTTCTGGGCATGGCCCCATGTAAGCCGCCCCGAGTCCCCATTGGGGAGATGGTGGCGGGGTATAAATAAAGTTTATTATTATAATAATAATTATTATTATTATTATTATTGCTATTTGGATGTTATACAGATTCCAGCATAGTCGTAAATGTGTAGCACGTTTCTTCCTGATAGTTGGGGGGGGGGGGGGGGGAACAATTATCTGAGGCTGAGAGAGTGTGACTTGCTGAAGGTGCATAAATTAGTGAAAAAATTCCTAAAAATCAGTGGATGATCAGATCATTCTGAAACTTTTTTTTCATGTCAGGAGCAACTTGAGTCGCTTCTGGAGTGAGAGAATTGGCCGTCTGCAAGGACGTTGCCCAGGGGACGCTCGGATGTTTTGATGTTTTACCATCCTTGTGGGAGGCTTCTATCATGTCCCCGCATGGAGCTGGAGCTGATAGAGGGAGCTCATCCGCACTCTCCCCGGGTGGGATTCGAACCTGGCAACTTTCAGGTCAGCAACCCAACCTTCAAGTCACGAGGTTTTAGTCCACTACGCCATCGGGGGCTCCTGAAGTTCTGAAACTGTACACAAATGATGCTCTACTCATGTTCTGTTGCTGTGGGAGAATTCAAAAGGATACCTCTCTTGGGTTTTTTTTTAAAATGTTATTTGTAAAAACTTTATTAAAATTTCCAAAAAAATCAGAGGATGAGAGAAACATTGCGAAACTTGTCAGGCTAACGGTCGGAAATGTGTCCTACAAGTCTGCCAAGTTTCATCTTGATAGACCTACAAATGACAAAGAAACGAGGATTTAAATTTCCCCCATTGGATGAGATGTCAATGGAGATCCTGTTTTTTATCATTGTGACGCGCTCAACCTACAGGGGGCGCTCTCATTTTCCCTAGAAGGGAGGGGGGGAAAGAGGATTCATTTGCGCATGCTCGTTTCCCTTCGGGCTCTCCCCCGGCGGAGGGTTGTCAGCTGCCGGAGTGAAGCGAAAGTTGCCGAATGACTGGGAGAAGAAGAGATTCATTTGCGCACGCGCATTTCCCTTCGGGCTCTTCTGAGGCGAAAGCGGCCGATTCATTTGCGCCTGCGCAATACGCGAAAAAGGGAGGGCGAAGCAAAGAAAAGAAGGCGGGGTTCTAAACTCCTCCCCTTTGGTTAGGCTCCTCCCCTTCGCCGAGGGAGAGGCCGCTGCGCAGCAACAGGAGGAGGCGGAGGAGGAAGAAGGAGCAGCGGCGTCGACGAACAGCTTCTTCAGCCGCAGCCCCGAGGCGGAGGAGGAGGAGGACCACCCGCCGCCATGGTGAAGATCGCCTTCCAGTCGCCCTTCGCCCACAAGGACGAGCCCAAGAAGGAGGCCGCGGAGGCGCTGGTGGCCGACAAGGTGAGGGGAACGCAGCCAAGGCTTTCGCCTGCGCCACCGGCCGCCATTTTGTGTCCGTGGAAAAACAGAAAAGCCCCGGATGTAGAGTGAGGGAGAGCAGCCAGGGCAGCCCCCTCCCCCCTCTTCTTCCTCGGGAAAGGAGACCCTCGGGGCACAAAATGGCGGAGGCACCCCCTCCCTGCCTTTTCATCCTTCCCAGCGTTTTGTGGGGCTTTTAAATATATACACATTAAGTGCAGTAGAAAAGCACATTTTGATTCCATGCACAACATTATTTAAAATGTGGGATGTATAAAGTGTATTTTATTAGGATCATATCCTGGATCCCAATATATGGTGTATATAAAGATACGCATACGTATACACACACACACGGTATATAAAAAGTGTATATTATTAGGATCATATATTGGGTCCCAATACATGGTATATAGGTAAAGGTAAAGGTTTCCCGTGACGTTAAGTCCAGTCATGTCTGACTCTGGGGGTTGGTGCTCATCTCCATTTCTAAGCCGAAGAGCCGGCGTTGTCCATAGACACCTCCAAGGTCATGTGGCCGGCATGACTGCATGGAGCGCCGTTACCTTCCCTCCGGAGCGGTACCTATTGATCTCACATTTGCATGTTTTCGAACTGCTAGGTTGGCAGAAGCTGGAGCTAACAGCGGACACTCACTCCGCTCCCCGGGTTTGAACCTGGGACCTTTTGGTCTGCAAGTTCAGCAGCTCAGCACTTAAATACACTGAGCCATTGGAGGCTCCTATATGGTATATATAAAGATATATATAAAGGTGTGTGTGTATATATATATATAATGTACATTATTATTAGGATCATATCTTGGGTCCCAAGATATGGTATATATAAAGATATGCATACATACATATATACACATACACACAATATATATAATGTGTATATTATTAGGATCATATCTTCAGTCCAAACACAGCATATATAAAGATATACATATATATATATATATATATACACACACACATACCATATGTGTGTGTGTGTTGTATATATTATGTCATATCAAAAGCATTGCATAAATTAGTATAAAACTGATAAAAAAATAGAAGGAGCACAAGTGGCTTAATATCTTTTGACCAAAAACGGGCAACAATTCTTCCTCTGTACATGAGGCAGGACACTGCAGACAAGCATACAGATGCAGAGTTGTCTGCTCTGCTCAACAGTCACACAAGGTGGAGGATTCTTTTAGGTAGTGCCATTTTGCCAGGTTGTCTTTTGATCTGCCCACTCCACTTTTGAGTCTGTTCAGGGGCTTCCAAGTTGCCCATTCTTGGTTTGCCCCTGGAGGCAGACCTTCGTAGGGGGGCCTCTAACTGGGATTTCCTGGTTTAGCTGCCCAGAGGGCAGCTCTCGCTAATGCTGGGGGAACATCAAGAGGAGTGGTGGTCCTCTTGAAGTTTTTCCTTGATTTGAGTCTACTGGGAGGAGCCTGATAGCCATGCAGTGGGTGTCTTTCACAGTGTTTAACCTTATTTCTCTCACAATTAGCAGCAACTTCCTGTTGCACATGGGGGAGGGATGATAGCTAGCTCGTAGAGTTTATCAACAAGTGTAGGTTTAAGACATCCTGTGATTATTCTGATGTTTCAGTCAATGCTATGTTCACCTGCTTCGTATGGGCAGACTTGTGCCAAACAGGACAGGCATATTTGGCTGTTAAGTAAGACAAGGCCAGGGCTGATGTTCTTATTAATTTTGGGTCTGCACCCCAGGTATATATGGTATATATAAAGCACATATTATTATTAGGATCATATCCTGGGTCCCATTCACTACACAAAGAATATACACTGTTATGTGTGAACCTGTTACACTTCATTGCATGTATACATGTAAGAAAAGGCACAAGCAGATTGTACCTGTGGTTTAGTTCCAATAGAAACCACTCATCCCTAAATTTAAGACTGGACCTATGTCCACACAGATACCTTTTAAGACAGTGAAGGTTTACAATCACAAATAGGGTTGTGTCTTAAACCATGATCCTAAAACATTTTGATAGAAACCAGTTCTACAAACACACCTAAGATTTCCCATAACAGAACATAATAAAAGACCTCACCCAACAAGACTTTGCTTGGACAGTCTTGCCAGATTTCCTGTCTGGCAGCTTGAGCAGTAGCAATGTGCACCCAGACTCCTGTCAAATGTTCAAATGGGAGGCTGATTTATTTGTTGTTACAGATGTTTCCTTTGTCCTTAATCACTTTCATTTTAAGTCCAATGATTTTGCCCAGAGCCAAGATATCCATGAACCCTCCTTTGCTTTTTCCAGCAACGGTGTGGGAGGCTTGTTTTGTCAGCATTTTCCATTTCACTCTTGCTATTTTAGCAGCCAAATCAATTGTGGAGAATTGACTTAAAGAGTTCATGTACTGTTAATGCATGATTTAAAGGGTGAAGCCTACAGATCAGAGGAAAGGGAAGAAAGGAGTGGAGAGAGTAGTGTAAAAAATACTTGCCAGAACCTTTGTTTACTGAGATTCCTGTATAGTTTAATATTTGAATAATCGTTTATTGCACATGAGCAAAGCTTATGTTTACTGCTTCCTCCAGACAGATAGAAGGTTTAAAGGCTTACTAAAACATAGGATGACACCTGGCCACTTAGCTACTTATCTCAGGCATGTTCAAAAGAATGTTCATGGTGTCTGGCTTCATAGCTCTTGTTTATAGAAAAATATCATTTGTTGGTCCTTGTTAGAAGGGGAAGCTAAAAATCAATATTAGTAAACATAGTTTTTTCATGTTGGAGTGATTTCATATGTGACTTCAGAGTTACACCTGGTAGATTACGTTACATAAAACGTAATCTACTATGTTCTCTGACTAGTGAATGAGATTTTTAAAGAATTAAAAAGTATTTCAAGAAGACTTCAGTTGAAATGGCATGTACACCATTTTCAGTGTACATGCTGTTTAACTTTCTATTGTTCGTGGCAGGAGTACATAGGTATTTGTTTCAAATGCTGATAGGAAAATAAATCAGCATTGCTTGAAATTCCTCCTAAAATGTGGGAGCAGTCTGTTTTTGCTTGTACAGCTAGCTAGCTCGTCAGTATCTATAGAATTCCTAAGCTAAGAGGCTCTGGGCAGGTTGCAGCCTGACTCTTGACGTCTCCCAGTTATGTGCTTTCAGTTGAGTGGCATATTTAAAGCCGTAAAAGGCATCTTGGATTTCCACATGCTAGCATCAAATGACAAGTTTCTTGAGTAAGCTAATAGAAGAAAGTATCCTGTTTTTACATATCCATGCAGGCCCTTCATGAAGGCGAAGAACCACATATTAAGAAATATATCAGGATTTTATCTATCTAGGCTACTAATACTTGCATGTGTTTTGATAGTTAGATTTTTTGGCATTACATTTTTTCAAGCCAAAATCTCTAGTATTGTTTGTTGACACTCATAGCCAGGGGTCCCCAAACTAAGGCCCGGGGGCCGGATGCGGCCCTCCGAGGTCATTTACCTGGCCCCCGCCCTCAGTTTTATAATATAATATATTGTATATACATATAATGTTGATAATAATATTATAATGTAATACAATATAACACTAATAATAATACCATATAATAATATTAATTATATATTCTATATTACATATAATGTTACTAATATTACAGTATAGTGGTATAGTTCAATATAGTAATATATAATGCTAATATTGTGCTATGCTAATAATATAATATATTGTATGTACATATAATTTGTAAGCCACTCTGAATCCCCTTTGGGGTGAGAAGGGTGTGATACAAATGTAGTAAATAAATGCAGTAAATAAATAATAAATAAATTTTAGACTTAGGCTCACCCAAAATCTGAAATGACTTGAAGGCACACAACAACAACAACAACCCTAATTAACTTGACTATCTCATTGGCCAGAAGCAGGACCACACTTCCCATTGAAATCCTGATAAATATATGTTGGTTAAAATTGTTTTTATTTTTAAATATTGTATTGTTCTTTCATTGTTATTGTTGTTTTTGCACTACAAATAAGACAAATGCAGTATGCATCGGAATTTGTTTGTATTTTTTTTCAAATGATAATCCGGCCCCTCAACAGCCCTCGGCTTAAAAAGTTTGAGGACCCCTGCTCATAGCTGTTTGAGTGGTTTGTTTTGGATTCTGGAAAGTACCAGAATATTTTTGCATAACAGAATTTATTCTGACTCTGGTGCTGACACTTCTTTTTGACCACCTCGTGATAATGTTCCTCTTTCAAACCTGTGTGTTGATAGATAGGGATTTCCCACTTCACTTTTCATGGAAATTTGTCATTTTGCTTTTTGTTAGATTAGTTTTAGGGTACTTTTGACTCTTAAATTGGCATGAATGAAAATCCATTATAACAATCTAATTTACCTATGTAAATATAATTTAATACTCTGAGTATAACTCAAGTGTTACAGGGAAACTTGTGTTTGAATCCTCAAACTGAATAAATTATATCTGCTGAACATTCTAGATTATGTGTGTTGCACTTATCTAAATAGCTTTTTGTTCTAGAAAAAGCTAAGCCCTTAAATTGTGGGAGAAACCTAATTTCACTGATAGAAAACTCAAGAGGAGAGCAGTTACAATAGACAACCCATGGAATTACATTTGTGAAGTCCCTCAATAAAATGTTCCACAATATATTATACTCTTCTCTGTTGCTTACATTTTATGCTGTTAGCATCCTTGTGCTTTTGACGATGAAGACTTTAAAAATAAACGTGAAAGTGGGCAGCATGAGTCATAACCATAAGTGTGCTAAAGGATGGTTAAAATATCAGAAATATTTTAGTGGCTTAGAAGATTTAGCTCTAGCATAATTCTGAAAGTTGATAAAGGATTCCTATTCAGCTATAATCTTTGAAAGGGATGTGAAACAATAAATATTTTAGTTTTGTTCAAAATTATTACTGAGAAATGTTTATGATGAGACCTTCCTATAGAGTTTTTTCTGGTACAGTACTTTGTCTTTTACCCCAAGGAACGATGTTATCTTCCCAATTCAAGATCAGGAGTAATTAAAGAAAATCTTATTTCCAAGACAACAAAGAACTTAAGGATATTCTCTTTCTCTCCCCTTCCCAGGATCCGGAAGTTGCAACACACGGCCATGAAAATTCATCTGGAAGATGTCTTCTGACACTCTTGGGTCTTGCATTTATTTTAGCAGGAGTAGTGGTTGGTGGAGCATGCATCTACAAGTCCTTCATGTCAAAGGTAAATGGAAAGATTGGCCTTTTCTTTTTATTTTGCTGGAATAAAGTTGGCAAACCAAACACAAACATTTCAAAGTGATATAGTCCATGCATGACATATAATTGAGTTGTAGCGTGGGCATAAACATCAAACTTGCATACAAAAGTTTTGTCAGTGAAGAACCATGACACTTAAAAGGAACTATATATCCACATTTCTTTTAAGGGAGTGGATGTGTTTCTGGAGAAGGGAGAACTCTGTTTCTTCTCTCTCTTCTTTTGGATGCCTTTACTGCTTGTTAATGTCAGTACATTAATCTGTTGCTAAGGATGTTCTAGAATAATTTGTTGGCCATGGACAAGTTAGGAACCAGTTCTAAGGTTCTTGAAGCAACATTTTCTAGCTATCCTTGACCAATCAGAACAATTGGGGGGAAACCCACTCAATATAGCATTTATCTAAGCATGAAATGCTGTGTCCTGAGTTAAACAATTTTTGAACATACTGCAGTTTTAGATAAAGCCATATTCAAGTAAAAGAGGCTTTTTATCATTGGGAACAGTCTGAAACATGGTTCTACATGTTTCTATCCGTTGTAGTTATCACTTCAAACATTTAATGTTTGCTATTGTGAGCACATTCATGAGCATATTTGAAATGCACCATAGTTTTCATCTTCTTGACAGAAGTTTAATCAACAAAGCATTACACTAGGAAATTCCTTGAATTACTGCAAAATTAATCACCGCTTGTAATAAATTCACTATCATTTATTCTCAGCACCACCAGGCATGGAAATATGGAAAGTCAGTTTATTTAGTTTGACAAAATAACGGAGTTATTCATCTGCTACTTTTTATGGGTTTACTATGGCTGCAAACCTTATTAGGTACATCGAATGAGATTGGATAGAAAATGCTTTGTACATTTGTTTGTTGTTTAAGAATTGTGAAATGCCCCCATTCTTTCTTTCAAGCCTGCTATCGCAAAACCACAGTTTTTCAATTTCAGTTGCAGAACAGAGTTTTTTCAGCTGCAGTAAATTGCAAATATGATATTAGCTCTTGTTTGCATCACATCACTCTTTTAATTCAGGAAACATTTAGGAGTGACAATATCCCTAAAGTCATTCAGTTTGCTGAAGCTTTTTAACATTATGATGTGTCTCCTCTTTGTCATTTGTGGAGAGCCCAGGACATATGGGAGGGAGAAAAACTTGGCCTAGGGCTTTATCTGCAGAGAGTCTGCAGTGTTACACTGCTTTTTGAGAGAGTAACAGACAGGCACCTACTGCAGCTATGACTAGTTTTTCAAATTTTCCGCCTGCTTCAGCAGTAAATGGATGAAGAGTCCTTTGGGTGTAGTAGCCAACTGAGTTATTTGCCCCTTTGTACCCATTATTCCAGTTCTGAAACGATTTCATAGCTGCTTCCTTTTATTTGTAGAACAAAGTGTTCCGGGGGCAAATGTGCTACGTGGGAGAGGACAGCCAGGACCGTGCGGGGGAGCCGTATTTCCTGCCCATCGCTGAGGAAGCTGACATCCGTGAGGCCGATAACATTGCCATAATCGATGTTCCCGTTCCCAAATTCTCAGACAGTGATCCTGCTGCGATCGTTCATGATTTTGACAGGGTGAGTTTGTTGTTCAATGTCTCGTGTTCTGTTTGGTAACGCATAAAACTTTGCATGTTACTGCTACGTGAGAACCTGCTTTCAGTTTAAACTACTGCTCTGATTAGGAAATCAAACTTCTTTCTACCAAAACTACAGTTTTTGAAAGCAGCCATTGTCCCTATTTGACCTGGAACATTTCCCATGTTCCCCGTTTTAGAGAAAGCTCTTTTCCTGCAGCAGAAGGAATGTTGGTGGCGGGGAATGCTTCCTGTTTCAGGAAAGGAACATGTCTGCACTTCCAGTTGCTTCAATAATCTCATAATGTAAAACACCAAATGAACTTTAGATGGGATTTAAAAACAGTAACCATAAATTAGTTTGCAGTCCATGTACTGAGATTTCTTCTTGTCTTTTTACAGCTCCTTACAGCCTACCTTGACTTGCAGCTGGGCAATTGCTACGTGATCCCTCTGAATACCTCCATTGTTATGCCCCCACGGAATCTGATTGATCTTTTTGCAAAATTAGCGGTGTGTATTCATTTGTCTCAGTTTAGTATGGGAAGAGACAGTTCTTGTCCTTGACAATTTGATATAATCCCTGTAGCAGTACCTTCTTTGAGGGTGTCCCTGAAAACTTCAAAATTGACCGGACTTGCTCAGCTTCAGAGTAGACACTGTATCCAAAAGTACTGTTACAAAATTACTTCAAAGGAAACAATGTGCTTATTTTGAATGATACAAAAAGCAACAGTTTAGAATTTCCAAAATAAATTGTGGGAAATTATTTATAAATATTGGCTTGCCTAATATGAAGAGTATTTTTACATATCTGAGGTTGTGATTTTTGACTATTAAAGAAGTATGGGACCTTGTACATGAGGGAAGTAAAAAAGAATTTACTGAGATTTGTATTTTTAATGAGGCGGAATCTAGATCTGGCATGTTGCTTTTGCCATCTGAAGAACTGTATGCCCTGTAGTGTCTTAAACTGTTTTTCAGTAGACTAAAACTGATAATAATTCTCTTTGGGGTATGGGTTTCTCTGGCCTTTTTAAAATGAGTATCTTAAATGATGGGGGACAGCAACAGATTAAATATTGCAGTTGATTTACAACTGCAAAGAGAGATACTGACTTTGTAGTCTTTAAAATGTTGCAGGAAGTCAGAAACCAGACTTCCTTCTGATGAAACACAATGTAGAAACAGAAAATAACAAAAGTAACATCATATTTGGTCCTTTTTGTTGTGTTTTTACAATCTCCATTAAACTGTCTTGAGTTGCTAAATCTAGGCCCAGTTACCCATTGATTATATCCAAAAAGGCCAGATGAACTTTGTCTTTAGAAAGCTCTTGTTGTGACACCAGACATGGTCAGAATTGCTTAGTGGCTGAACTGGGAATTGGATAGCCGTGTCTTAGAACAGATATTTTTTTCCATTGGTATTAGCTATGGATTTCTGGTGTCCCAAAAAGTCTGCAAATGGGCATGAACAATTTATTTCTTGACAAATAAAGCCTGCCGATATGCATTGACAAGAGCAAGGTCATATCTGAATGGAGAAAAGACAACAAAGCCAAGTTGCTTATAACCTCCGCAATAATAACTTGAATCAGAAGATTCTGCTCCCTGCCATTACTTTTCAAATGTGACATGATATTACACGTTATATGTTTTTTTCCCCTTTGCAGACTGGTTCATATTTGCCTCAGACTTATCTTGTTCGTGAGGAAATGGTCGTGACAGAAGAGATTGATAATGTTTCAGATCTGGGCATCTTTATTTATCAGCTCTGTGTAGGAAAGGAAACCTTCAGACTTCAACGCAGAGAGAAGATAAATGGTGAGTTTGGGGTTTGGCAGTAAACATGATTTAAAGAGGAGGATATTGTATAATGCAGAAGGTTTATCATTTCAGAAAATAGATGGTATTTCAGCCTGAAACATTGGATCAAAGCAGTGAAAAGTCAAAATTTGATTTTTAGTAGTGGTTAAGCATAACAAGAGCTTAACCATGTTCACTCCTGGAAATAGTGGAACATTTGAATTGCAAAATTTCAGCTAAATTTTTCTTGACCAGAGTTTTTTCTTGTTTCGTGTGTGTTAGAGATAGCAATGTGTGTATCTGTTGCTTTTCTGATTATTGTTGGTGAAACACTGTTCTCATGGTGTTTTGAACTAGAATGTGTGTTTGGGGATGGGACCCACAGTTTAAGAAGCCCTGGTTCATGGGCCATTGACAGCCTTCCTAGAAGAGAAAGAGGCTGCTATGTTCTCACATGAATTGTTCAATTTAAGTGAATGGCCATTCTGGCCTTTTCCTCCTCCCTCTAGGCCTCCAGAAACGTTCGGCTGAGAAGTGCCATTCAATCCGGCACTTTGAGAACATGTTTGTCGTGGAGACCAAGATCTGCCAGCAGTGAAAGCATTTCAGGGCGGAGACTGACAATCGCGCATCTTCATTGCGAAGTCCAAGCTTTACATCTTAAGAAACTTCAGAATTAAAAATGTGCAGTGATAATCAAAAGCCTTATGCTTTTTTTTCCCTTTTGTGAATTGCTTAGATTTTAAAGACAAAAAAAGGGCAAACACCCAGATTCTCCATCGCTTTTCCTTTGGCTCCCAGGTGCTGCCGAATTTTCCAGATACTTATTGTAAATGGAAACTTACTGGTACTTGATGAAATACCAATTAGTCACCTTGAATGTCTATTTCAGACTTTATTATCAAAAAGAAAAGCAAAAGCACATGCACCCGGCTCCTTGCATACTCATGTTAATCCTCACCTGACTCCTCACAACATGGTGAAACTCATGCATTGATCTCTGGTTTGCACATTTTTGCTTAGATTTGTAAAATTGTTCTGCACTTGGTTTCTGCTATAGAAGAAAAACAACACACATCGGAACTTCTAAGGTTTAGTTGAACTTTATGTGTGTAGCATGTAAACTTTAACCTTGGTAATCATAAGCAGCTAATATTGCTTTCTTTTTCCATTTTGTGCAATTACTGTATTGAACATGTATGTATATTTGGAACCTTCCTTAAAGCTGACCTGGCTACCTTCCTCCCCCCCCCCCCCCCCCCCTTTTCTTTTGTTTTTGTGATATTTAGTTGTATATCAAAGCACAGGTATTCCTTAAAGCTTTTATGTTTAGTATTTTGATGATGCTGGACTAGTTTCAGCGTCTTAAATATATGATGAGCTTAATGTAATGATGACCGGATTTGGCCCAATTGTCAATGTTTCCATAGCTGTGAATTCCCTCCCGGCCGATCTTTACGAAACTTTTAGAGCAGATCTTCTTATCAGCAAATTAGCACCAATAATGCAGTATTGTCCAAGCAGATGACTGTGGAACACGATGGGAAAGGGATGGCTAGCGCTGCTAATGTGAGTGTTTTATAAGGGACTTTATATTTCACACGATCTTGCAACCCTCTAATAAATGTTTCTCTTAAGACTATGGTAGTGACGTCTTTTTTAAACATTTAAATAGTCTCCAATACGATACTAGCGTCGCTTCCTGCGATCCCATGTTGCCAGGCCTCCAATGGCTGTAGAGCAGAGGAAATTCCATAAGTCTTTGTTGCTCAACCAGGTAACAAGCAACAAAATCATAGAACAATGGAGTTGGAAGAGACCTCATGGGCCATCCAGTCTAACCACCTACTGAAATTCCCTCTTGTCTGTGTTGACTTACAATAACCCCCCATTTTGTTTTGTTTTTTGTGTGTGTGTGTGTGTGTTGGGAGCAACTTCAGAAACTGCAAGTCTCTTCTGGTGTGAGAATTGGACATTGCCCAGGGGACACACTGATATTTGATGTTTTTACCATACTGTGGGAGGCTTCTCTTGTCCCCGCATGGGGAGCCGGAGCTGATTGAGGGAGCTCATCCACTCTCTGGATTTGAACCGCCAACCTTTCGGTCAGCAGTCTTGCTGGCACAAGGGTTTAACCCATTGCACCACCCCCCATGATTGCCAGGGTCTTTCTTGGGAAAGGAATTCCCAGAGGTGGTTTTGCTAGTCTTTTCCTCTGAAATGGGGCCTGGGATCCTACCCAATCCCTAACCAATGCCAACCCTGCTCAATTTCCAAGGCAAGGCATGACCTTGGGGGCATTTATTCCTTCTAGTCTTTGCCTCACCTGGGAGAGAACCCCCTTCGTTTTTAAGAAATGTTTAAGAAAACTGCACAAAACCGAAGCAGGTCAATATATGAGATGTGTCAAGGGTTTTCTGGCCATCCTGTGGATATATATACACACACATATATTGGTGTGTATATACACGTCACAAGGGGTTATTGCTATTATTTTGGCCCACCCACCTCTGCATTTGTTAGATGCCAACTGGTGAAATAGAGTATCTGCACAAGAGATACTGAAAAGGGAAATAAATGTCACCCCACCCCAGCAACATACAAATGCAGACCTATGCGCAAAGTAAAGCAACCCCCCCCCTCCCAAATTCATGCTATTGGATTGGTGTGCAGAGCAAGAGATAATGTAGTTGTGTTTTCGCAGGCTTTCAGAGCCAGGTTGTTGTGAGTTTTCCAGGCTGTATGGCCGTGTTCCAGAAGCATTTTCTCCTGATGTTTCACCTACATCTATGGCAGGCATCCTCGGAGGTTATGAGGTATATTGGAAACTCTGCAAATGGGGTTTATGTTTCTGGAATGTCCAAGGTGGGAGAAAGAACTCTTGTCTGCCTGATGCAGGTGTGAAGGTTTCAATTGGCCACTTGATTAGCATTGAATAGCCTTTCAGTTTCAAGGTCTGGCTTCTTCCTGCCTGGGGGAATCCTTTGTTGGGAGGCGTTCCAGACATGAATCAATCAGGGCCTGCTAACACCTCCCAACAATGGATTCCCCCAGGCAGGAAGAAGCCAGAAGTTGAAAGGCTATTCAATGCTAATCAAGGTGGCCAATTGAAACATTCACACCTGCCTCAAACAGACAGAATTTCTTCCACGGATATATAAACCCCAATTACACAGTTTCCAATATACCTCAAGACCTCTGAGGATGCCTGCCATAGGTGAAACATGTTGTTGCCTGACCCTATATAATTTTTTGGCAGTACTTTGTTTACTGTTTTATTGTTTATATGCGTGTTTTATATGCTTTTTATGTGTTACTGTTTTTAAATGTATTTGATATTGCATTTTATGATGAACTGGGCTTTGTCCCCATGTGAGCCGCCCCGAGTCCCTTCGGTGAGATGAGGCGGGATACAAAAATAAATGTATTATTATTATAAACATCAGGAGAAAATGCTTCCGGAACATGGCCATACAGCTCAGAAAACTCACAGCAACCCACTGATAATTTAAGTTTTTTTTTCTTTTTATTAAAAAAATCTAATCTTTTACCAAGTTTTCCCTCTTTGCTTCATTGTTCCCTCTTCCCTTCATCTCCAAAAATGGTTCAATGAAGGAGTGCGTTTGGGGGAAATACAAGTGGTGCAATTTCCTAGTGTGACCAGGAGATGTCAGCAAAGAGGCACCTTTTATTACAACCCCATAGGCTCAAAAGAATGCAACTTTAGTTTGTGGCCACTGGATGGCAGCAAAGGACCGTGCATTGGAGCCACAGAGCTCATTACAGCAATTGCATTAGAAGTACTCTGCTGCAAAGCTTAAGCAGCTGAGGGGGCGGAAAGGAAGGGGCCTGAGGCTGTTGGGAATTATGGAAGTTGAAGTCCAAAACACCCAGAAGGCCCACGTGTGCCCATGCATGATCTAGACACTGCTGGTTGAAACACGTGGCCAGGAGAAGCCGGGACAGTATCGCCCGTGGACGAGACACCTCCAGATAATGGACAGGATGAGCTTTAGATTACACTGACCAATGCACGTTTTGGTGCTTCAAATGTAAGCCCTGTTTCGGGGTTTATTTGATCAGCTAATTCTAAAAATGGCACCGGTTTCCCCCTATCAGCTCTAGTATTTGAGATACAGAACATACGCCATTTGCCATCGAAAATCATGGTAACCATATCTAAGAAACTAGAGCGGATGCAGTTTATCCAATGTTGTTTTCTGAATCAGTGCCCCAAATAACTCGGGGAACAGGCCTAAACACCAAGAAACAAAATGAGAGTGACTCACTATCCCAGGTCTTTCTCATCAGAAAGGTAGAAACCAGGGAAGGGGATCATGTTTTGATTGCTTGACCAGTGAGCAAAAAGACCGTAAAGAGGGTAAGAGTGTTTCCTAGTTTCAATATATGCAATTAAAGGAATACTTTAAGAAAGACAAACAATTAGGCTTTTTAGATTAGTATCTGGGACAAAATACTAAAGACAAATACGAAACTAATCACAAAAATATATAAAATCCCGTTGCAATGGTCGACAAACCAAGCAAATAAAAGATTGTATGGTCAAATGGGTTGCCAACATTGGACATAATATAAAAATGGAAGAATGGGAGAAATTAAGTTATACATACTCCTATGATTTAAAGGAAAATTGGTACAAGATACAACACCGGTGGTATATGACACCGGATAAATTAGCGAAATGCTATAGAAATGTACAACCGAACTGTTGGAAATGCGAAAATCATATATGCACTTTTTATCATATGTGGTGGACTTGTAACGAAGCAAATAGGTTTTGGAGGAATATACACGAAAGAATAAAAAAAATATTAAAATTAAAGTTTCCAATGAAACCAGAATACTTTCTATTAGGTATAACAGGTTCAACTTTTAATAAAAATCAAGATAAACTACAGTAGAGTCTCACTTATCCAACATAAACGGGCCGGCAGAACGTTGGATAAGCGAATATGTTGAATAATGAGAGATTAAGAAAAAGCCTATTAAACATCAAAATAGGTTATGATTTTACAAATTAAGCACAAAACATCATGTTATACAACAAATTTGACAGAAAACATAGTTCATTACACATTAATGCTATGTAGTAATTACTGTATTTACGAATTTAGCACCAAAATATCATGATATATTGAAAACATTGTCTACAAAAATGCGTTGGATAATCCAGAACGTTGGATAAGTGAGTGTTGGAACAGCAAGAGTGTCCCTCTGGGCAGCTAAACCAGGCAATCCCAACTGGATGGCCCCCCATGACGGTCTTCCTTCCTCCAGGGGCAAACAAAGAGTGGGCAACTTGGAAGTCCCTGAACAGACTCAGAAGCGGAGTGGGCAGATCTAAAGACAACTTGGCAAGGTGGCATTACCTGGAGGAACCCTCCACCTTGTGTGCCTGTGGAGCAGAACAAACAACTCTGCATATGTATGCTTGCCCACAATGCCCTGCCTCATGCACGGAGGAGGAGTTGTTCAAAGCCACTGACAATGCGGTCACTGTTGCCCGCTTTTGGTCTAAAACTATTTAGCTGCTTGTGATTTTCTTTATTTTATCACTTTTAAATTTATTATGCAATGCTTGGCCCTCTGAGTTATCTCACAGACAGCAATTCTGGGTCTCATCTCATATTGCTTCTGGTTTTCTCCCCCAAAGAAGCCAGACACAGGAATCTTCATTCCCCTCTCCTATGTGGGCATCCTTCTGAACCTCTTCTCTACCGTCATCACTATCATTCCCCTATCCTAGAATGGTACATCCAGCCTAGCAAAGGAGGGGATTCAGTTCCCGAAGAGCTTACATTTGCCTTCTAACCCTCAGGACGGGCATGTTGGAAGTGCAATGCACATGTTGGTCATTTCAGCAACATTGCAGATAATCGGCAGACTGGTCATTCTTTGTTTTAAATGCAATTTTTTGTCCTGTATTTTTGTTTTAATTGATATATTGTATTACTGTTTTACCTTTTTATAGTGTGATTTGCATTATTGTTGCCTATGTTTTGTCCTATGTTGTTTTGGTCTCTGCCCCATGTAAGCCGCCCCGAGTCCCCGCGGGGAGATGGTGGCAGGGTATAAATAAAGTTTTATTATTATTATTATTTTATTATGACACAGCAAACAAGATAGATATGCTGGATTTCATATCACAAAATCACAAGTCGAACACTTCCCAAGTGTCTAGGACTGTGTGATGTATTTTCGGATGATGCCTGCAGATCCCAGTAAGGTGGCCTTTTTTAGTTGGCAGATTGTGATTTTGTCAATGTCTATTGTTTCCAAATGCCGGCTGAGATCTTTTGGCACGGCACTCAATGTGCCCATCACCACCGGGACCACCTGCACTGGTTTCTGCCAGAGTCTTTGAAGTTCAATCTTGAGGTCCTGAGAGCGGCTGAGTTTTTCCTGTTGTTTTTCGTCAATGCGACTACCACCTGGGATGGCGACATCAATGATCCAAACCTTTTTCTTTTTCACAACTGTGATGTCTGGTGTGTTGTGTTCCAGAACTTTGTCAGTCTGGATTTGGAAGTCCCACTGTATCTTTGCGTGCTCATTTTCCAATACTTTTGCAAGGTTTGTGATCCCACAAGTTCTTTGCTGCTGGGAGGTGGTACTTGAGGCATAAGTTCCAATGAATCATTTGGGCTACATAGTTGTGCCTCTGTTTGTAGTCTGTCTGTGCGATTTTCTTACAGCAGCTGAGGATATGATCAATGGTTTCGTCGTTTTCATTGCACAGTCTGCATTTTGGGTCATCAGCTGATTTTTGGATCTTGGCCTGAATTGCCTTTGTTCTGATGGCTTGCTCCTGGGCTGCAAGGATCAGGCCTTCTGTCTCCTTCAGGGTCCCATTCGTGAGCCATAGCCAGGTATTATTATTATTATTATTATTATTATTATTATTATTATTATTATTATTATTATTACTACATGTGACAAAGGCCAGAGATTTAACAAGATCCACCCCTTGGCTGCAAACTGCCAACACCCAGTTTCAAATCTTTGACAGTTATAGAACCTGCCTTTGAACTGGCTGCTGGCTAGGTTCTCAACTGCCATGGAGCCCTCCAGTGCCATCACCAGGGCAACCCGTTCAAACCATCACCAGATCCTTCATCTCTCAGATCAGGCAGAAAGATCTCTGAAGATCTTCCTGTCTTTTCTGGTCTGAGATCACTCTGTTGGAGAAGCCTTTCCTTCTCCCTGAAGGGATTATTGATGGTAGGCTTATCTTCTTGAGCAGTTTGTCTTTACTTTCTGAATTAGGGCATAGCAGGATCTTTGGACTGCCATTTCCCTCTTCTTCCTTACATCAGTGAGATACCTCTGAACCATTTTTGTCACTTTCCTTTGATTTGCCCATCTCAACATTGAGGATTCACATTCAGCATTCAGAGAGCTGTAGAGTTGAACACAACTACTTCCACTTTAGTAGGCACTTATCCATATTGGTGTTAACCAGTTTATGCCACAACTGGTCTTTATTGAGTCAAAAGCTGCTGCTGAGTCAACAGAGGCAACAAATAGGTGTTTAGTGGGTCCATGAATTGCTTGAAAGGGGTAAGATGTGACCTTCCAAACTGCTTTTATCTAAAAGTCATCTCTTTTTTTGTCCTTCTACCGATGAAAAACTGAAAACACAGACACCCTCTGGTTCCTCTCCTGACTCCATCTTGGGGGTCAGTCCCGAAAAGAAGTCTCCTCTTTCCATACAAGCTCAGGATCTAACTCCTTGCGAGTCTCACTTTAGCAGATGTTGCCATAGGACAGGACTCATGTGTACATGACTCCTTATTTTCTTGTCTTTTCAGCCAACCTGCGTCATGGACAAGGAGTCTGTGGAGAGGTCCGTCTGGAGAGAGAAGAAGGCCCACATCACCAAGTGGTTTAGAGGCCCCCATTATTGCTTTCTGGGGTTCCTGCTTGCCCTTGTTGGATGGTTCTTCTGCATTTTGGCCCTAGAAAGCCAATGGCAAATCCGGCAGGTGGGAAACATCCGAGGAATCCAAGAGCTTAAGATTGGGCCATGGAAAGTCTGTTTTGAGCACCATCCTCTTGCCCAATACGTGAAGACACACTGCATACAATTCTACCAACTAGAGAATTCCGCCCTAACTGGAATGGTGGTGGTTCGGTTTCTGAATCTCCTCCCTCTCCCTCTCCCTCCTCCTCCCTTTTTAAGAGGAAACAGAAACTTATTTTATTCAGTTTCTGCTCAGCAGCACTAGTGATATTGCTAGTTGGCATTGTTTTCGCCTTGCGGTTATTAACCACAATACCAAACAACCTTGTAGGTAGCACCATCCTCTTGCCCATGATGTGAAGACACACTGCATAAAATTTAACCAATTAGAGAATTGCGCCCCAACTAGAATGGCGGTGGCTCAGTTTCTAAATCTCCTCTCTCCTTTTTTAAAAAAGGAAACAGAAACTTATTTTATTCAGTTTCTGCTCAGCAGCACTAGTGATATTGCTAATTGGCATTGTTTTCGTCTTGAGGTTATTAACCATGACACCAAACAACCTAGTAGGTAGCACCATCCTTTTGCTCAAGATGTGAAGACACACCAGGGCCGGTTCAAGGCTATACGCAACTACGCGGCCGCTGGTGGCGCTGTTGTCCCAGGGGCGCCAGAGGCGCCTGTGCGTGTGCATGCGCACGCGCGCACCCCTGCCTCCTCCTTCCAGCCAGGGTTTCAATCAGAAACCCCACACCAACATTCACGCACAGCACCATCGCCCAAAAGCGCCCTCCCTCTTCTCCCTCCCTCCTTCCTCTTTTACCTGGTCTCCCTTTCTGCCTTGAAGCCAGGCTTTGAGGCTGCGGCGGGGGCGGGGCCTAAGGGCACGCACCTCCCAGGAGACCACGCCCCCTGCTTCCGAAGGAGTGCCTTGGAAGTGCCCTTCGGCCCCGGCCCTTCCGCAGCCCGTGCATGGCCTGATGAAGATGGCGGTTTCCATGGGCTGTCTGGCCATGTTCCAAAAGCATTCTCTCCTGATGTTTTGCCTGCATCTATGGCAAGCACCCTCAGTGGTTGCAAGGTCTGTTGGAAACAAAGCAAGTGGGGTTAATATATCTGTGGAATGTTCAGGGTGGGGAAAAGAACTGTTGTCTGAGGCACGTGTGAATGTTGCAAATGGCCACCATTATTAGCATTAAATAGCCTTGCAGCCTCAAAGCCTGGTTGCTTTTTGCCTGGGGTAATCCTTTGTTGGGAGGTGTTAGCTGGCCCTGATTGTTTCCTGTCTGGAATTCCTTTGTTTTCTGAGTGGTGTTCTTTATTTACTGTCCTGATTTTAGAGTTTTTAAAATACTGACGTTTCACCCACACTTCAAGTAAATCACCCCAGCTTTGCCATCAGAGTTGTCAGAGATTGAAAAGAAGGTCTGCTCATCATTCTCATGCTCAGCAGAGGACAAGTACCATAGTTATCATGCTGAGTATATTCTCTAAAATGCCAAACCCTAGTTACTGTAGCCCTATTGAAGCTTCTATCTGAGTAAGAAGGCTAAAATTACCATATTTACATCAATCTCAGCCACACCTTTTTTGCCTAAATGACTATTCCAAAATTGAGGTGCACATTACATTTGTGTAATACAGTAAAGACAAGTGGGTTGCTGTGAGCTTTCTGGGCTGTATGGCCATGTTCCAGAAGCATTCTCTCCTGACATTTTGCCTGCATCTATGGCAGGCATCCTTAGAGGTTGGAAACTAATCAAGTGGGGTTTATATATCTGTGGAAAGTCCAGGGTGGGAGAAAGAAAGAACTCTTGTCTGTTGGAGGCAGGTATAAATGTTTCAATTGCTTGGCTGCTTCCTGCCTGGGGGAATCCTTTGTTGGGATGATTTATTATTATTATTATTATTATTATTATTAGGCCTTGCTCCAGGGAAGGTTCTTCTGCTGTGGCTCCCTACCTACCTATCTACCTTTCCACATATTTTCCACATTGTGTGTATGTGTATGTATATATAAGATGCACACACACACACACACACACATACAAACACATATGCAGGGACCATATGTGCTGTGTGTGTGTTCTATTCACCTCTACCTTCTACCTTTTATTTTTCAGTGATTGGTTTGTCGGGGGGAGGGGGGGGGCAAAAATACTACTTGCTTACACTTGAAAATTTCCTAGGGCCGGCCCTGAGACACACTGCCTAAAATTTAACCAATTAGAGAATTGTGCCCCAACTAGAATGGCGGTGGCTCGGTTTCTGAATCTCCTCTCTCCTTTTTTTAAAAAGAAAAGAAATTTATTTTATTCAGTTTCTGCTCAGCAGCACTAGTGATATTGCTAGTTGGCATTGTTTTCGCCTTGAGGTTTTTGATGGCCCTTCTCAGTTGTCTCACAAACAGCAATTCTGGGTCTCATCTCATATTGCCTCTGGTTTTCTCCCCCAAAGAAGCCGGAGACAGGAATCTTCATTCCCCTCTTCTATGTGGGCATCCTTCTGAATCGCCTTTCTGTCGTCATCACTAGCATTGTCCTATCCTGGAATGGTCCATCCAGCCTAGCAAAGGAGGGGATTCAGTTCCCAAAGAGCTTCAATTTGCCTCCTAACCTGCAGGACTGGCACGTTGGAAGTGCAATGTACATGCTAATCCCTTACCTTCCCATACCATGCTTCCAGTGTGAGATTGGTTACTATTTTCTAATTCCTTGCAATTATAAATCTCGCCACTGTGAGTAAAATAATCACTAATTCTTTCTTTTCCATTTGTAAATTCACCTTTGTATTCATTCATTCATCATGCTAACCTAGCACCCGGAGAGATGTTTAATCCTATAATGTTACTGATTTCTATAAATATGTGGTTCCAAAATCTCTTCCACTAGGGGGCATTCCCACCATGGATGAAAATATCTCCCTTTGTGCATGCCATGTCTCCAACAGAGGTTACTTTGCTTCCTATCCATCTGGTGTATAACCGGTGTGGTATCTCCAGATGACTTTGTATACATTTTCTTTTCATCTTATTGACAGATTTGTAACCACTCTCCACTTGAGAACCTGATATCGAGAGGTCAATCACCCCCTGCTTTCAAGTTAATCTGACCTGCGGCAGGGAGTTCCACAGGTCCCAAGACCCACAATTGGATGGAATGGGGTGGGAACATGATCCAGTCTGCAGCCACCCATCTGAAATGCTTCTTCTGATCTCTTTCCTAACCCCAACCTTGTAACAAATCCCCTAATAAAATGTTTCCTAACTTGCAACTTTATTCCTGCCTTTTTGATACTTTGTGTCCTTTTCCTTCCAAAAATAACAAAAAAAGCCTTATAAACTACCTTTTGGGGCCGTGGGAAGCCACTGGCCAACCCAGGGGGCCTCCATAGGCAACCTGGGGGGAACAGAACCACATCTCTCCAAACCGCGGATACGGAAACCCCTCACTAACCCCCGTAACCGCGGGTCCGCCAAAACGCTCCGTTTCGGTGGCATATTCTTCCTGACTAAATCCTAACACTAACTGCTATCTCACTTTTTGCGCCAAGGGCTCCTGTGCTCGGAAAATAACCTTTTTGTTTTAAGAGCCAAATTTAAAGGGACAAACAGCTGATTATTGAAACTCACTGGCTCCGCTCTCCTCATCCACGCCTGGGGATCGCAGCTGGGGATTTCAGCAATGGTTCCCCGAAGCTGCGACCCTGAAAGATTCTCCAAGGACCAAGGGCCAGCTCTGGGCCCCCGCAGAATGGGACTTTGCCTGGGATTCACCCTCCTTCTAACCCCATGTAGACTGCCAGGCTGCTGCCAAGAGATCCGGATTTTCCACTATGTTTTAATGCTCTAATTTCTCTCATTCCACCCTTTATATGGACTGTATGCTTATATGTTTATGAAATATTAGAATCAATTCTTTATTAACTATTTAGCCAAATGTAACTTGGTCTATGGGTTCCCTGGAAGACCCCCAAACTCATCGGTTTCCCCTTTACATATATTTTATTACAGAGAAACCCAGGTTTTCCCTTCCCTTTAAAACCGGAGGGAATCTGAATTCCCTCCCCTCTGTCCTCAGACGAACTGCGATACTGCCGGATTGCCTACCCCCAGCATACATTTTCATTCATAACTCACTCAATTTTGCACCGAGAATCACCCCTTTTCATATTTATGGCTAGAATCGCCTAATCTTTAAAATACAACCACCGGAGACCATTTTGGACCGTTTTTTCTCTCCTCGTCAGCTGATTGTCAAACTGCGTTCTTTGCGTAAACAGCTTCCCGCCTTGCGCTATTAGCGTAGGAATGGAAAATAAGCTATAAATGTTATTATTTAGTACTTTTTTTTGGTAATTTTGGGGTGAAATGGCTAGAATATGATTCTCTATATTTCTAAATTCCAATATCTCTTTTCCTTGTGCCTGACCTCGCCCTGACCTTCTACCCAGTTTTTTTTCCCTTTTTGTTCTCTTCCTGGAAGGAAGCGCCCCGCCGATTGAAAGGGAGCAATCAGCTTATCATACAAAGTTAATCCCAAAGTACATTTGCATGGGACAAGGACAAAGGAAATCCTCCTGGTCTCGGAGCTGGTCCATCAGCGAGGATCTCTGCATGGAAGACTTAGTCATTTTGCTTTGGGGATCCAAAAGAGCCTTAGGAAAGCTTTTTAATCCCCACAACAATAAAAACTTATTTTCTATATTTCACGTCCACGCCAGTCTCACATTGTAGGTAATCAAGGAACCGTTCAAGACAGGAAAGCTGGACATAATCCTATCAATGTCTCATCCAAAAAGACAATAACTCTAGACTCCCCTTGTAGGCAAAAGCCTCGGGGGGTTGATTTGCAGCCCGATTACACATGAATCATTCATCAGTACATTGTCTCTCCCTGTCCCGCCTCCCTGCCTCCTGATTCACTGCCGCGGAGACGAAGAAAGCCCGTGATTGGTTCCTGGAGCAAGGCGGGAGACCAAGCCTCCTCCCAGCTGGAACGTGCCGGCCAATTAGCAGCCAGTGGGCGGGAGGAAGAGGGCGGGAAATTTGAAGAGGCTTCACTTTGAAAATATAAAAAAAGTATAAAAAATGGCATTTTTCTTTGTATCCACATGCTTTGCCTAACAAACTATCGCGGCATCGCATCCGCTTCAGCTGAATCGCAATAAAGATCACCTCGGTGGCATTTCCTTCAACTTTGGCTGAGTCTTTCATTTCGTCTCAGGAAAATCAATGGATCTATAGATTGGGCTTCCCTGGCTCGCCAAAGTAGCGATCCCTCCTTGTTGGGATCATATTGTCTCCCCTCACTGGGGCAGACTTCCCAAAGTTCGCGGTCGATTTCAAACCCTTTTCCAATTGAGATCCGTCAGAGGCCCTAGGTCTCCCTCCCAGACCTTTTCCAACAGCTTCAGCCCCATTTCTTCCCCTATTAATCATTTGTATATTTTCCCAATTCATCCTTTCCCTGATATTTCTTGCTTTTAAAGTTTACTTAGCCATTCTACATATTTATGTAGCTCTCTACACCTGGAATTTTGACCTAACCAGTCCTTTTCCCAATTATATCATTGTTGTCTCTCAAACCCATTCAGGACACCTTCTTGTTCTAACTCAGTGATTCCCAAAGTGGGCGCTACTACCCCCTAGTGGGCGCTGCAGCAATCCAGGGGAGCGGTGATGGCCACAGATACATATATATTTCTGTTTAATTGCTATTAAAAAAATTAAAAATTAATTTCCAGGGCGCTGAGTAATATTTTTTCTGGAAAGGGGGCAGTAGGCCAAATAAGTTTGGGAACCACAGTTCTAACCTGTTAAACCCACCCCTCGACTTTTGTATCCATTCCTTCCAAAAAGAGCCATTTCCACCTCCATTAATCTTTTATTCTTAAGTTTAATTCTCAGACTGAGAGGGACGTGGATTTAAAAAGAACTTTCAAAGATACTTGTAATGACTATAAGGCCCTATGCCATCACACCCAGGCACCTTTTAAAGCTTTAAGATGTGCTTCTTCCTTTGCCCAGGTAAACTGCAGGGGCCTTACTTAGAAACTCTGGAAATCCCAGTAACCAAAGACACTTCAAGTTGAACAATCAAACAATATTTTGTTTTCACAAAGTCCTTGGCAGACTTGGCACACGTAGTTAAGGTTGCAAATATAAACAGTCAACCTGGTGGTGCAATGGGTTAAACCCTTGTGCCAGAAGGACTACTGACCAAAAGGTTCATGGTCTGAAGCCAGGGAGCGGGGTGAGCTCCTGTCTGTCAGCTCCAGCTTCCCATGCAAGAACATGAGGCCTCCTACAGGATGGTAAAACATCAAACATCTGGGCAATGTCCCCTGGGCAACGTCCTTGCAGACGACCAATTATCTCACACCAGAAGTGACTTGCAGTTTCTCAAGTCACTCCTGACACAAAAAAAGTATAGAGCGTGAAAATATCCCAGGTGCTGGAAACCCCAGTCAGCACGGCAGATAGGAGATTTGGGGTTCCAAAAAATAGCCTTTCCAAGGTCTGTCTACAATTTGGATCTATAAAATGGGGCCTGGAGGTGGAGTTGGGGAGCAATATTGAAATCCACCTTTCCCTATTTTTCAAATACGTTTGGAAATCCATGAGGATTTGGTTCCAGAGGATGCTCAAGCCCCACTAAATACGGTGGGGTAGGTAAGTCAAGTGGTGTTCCTTTCATAAAATGGTAACAAAGTTTTCTTTTGGGAATTTGAAAAAAATATTTTGAAGCTGTGGATAGCTGAGCCTGCAAATACAGATGCTGTGGATACAGAGGGCCGACGGTGTCAGTCATGTTAACCAAATCAGCAACTGACTGAGACCTCAGTAGGCCTGCTGCCTTTGCTCATGGCACATACTGTCGCTTGTCAGAATCCAGACAGTGTTTCCTTCCTTCACCCACCTGCAGCGTTGCCACGTTTGAGCTCTGCTTGCTCCGTCGGGTTCTTCCGATCTCGCCTTTGCAAAGCTGTGGTTTCCATTTGGCTGTTATAAAGAAGGCAGAAGAGAGCGAAGGTGTTGGTAGAACAAAGCCTTATTATACGTGTGGGAAGCAGGTGTTTTTGTTCCAGTCAGAGATGTTCATGTTGATAAGTTGGTGATGCAGACGTTCTTTGCAAAGCAACCCCAAGCAGCTAAAGACAGTATGTCTATCCTCCAACAATCCAGAGGAAATCTAAGGCAGGTTAGTGCATTATCGGAGTGTGAGCAACTTGGAAAAAGTTATTCATGAGGAAAATGAGATGCTTCAGCAGTTTGCTTTTGCCTGAGCCTATTGGGAAAGATGACTTAAATGCCTTACAGGCATCAGATCCCATTTGATCTTGGAAGTTAAGCATGTTCAGCCGAGGTCAGCACTTGGATGGCATATTAGGCAAGGTTTTCCCCTGACGTTAAGTCCAGTCGTGTCCGACTCTGGGGGTTGGTGCTCATCTCCATTTCCAAGCCCAAGAGCCGGCGTTGTCCATAGACACTTCCAACGTCATGTGGCTGGCATGACTGCATGGAGCGCTATTACCTTCCATCCGGAGCTGTACCTATTGATCTACTCACATTTGCATGTTTTCAACCTGCTAGGTTGGTAGAAGCTGGGGCTAACAGCAGGAGCTCACCCCGCTCCCCGGATTCGAACTGCCAACATTTTGGTCAGCAAGTTCAGCAGCTGAGTGGTTTAACCCGCTGCGTCAGAGGGCTCCCTGCAGTCAGTGTTTCGGGCCTAAGTAGATGACCTTTCAAAACCCTCATTCAAACTCTAGCTTTGGAATAATATAAATGACGTTCGGAATAGAACACCACGACACAGGTGAGATGTTTTTTTACTTCATTTATTATCATTATGATTCCCATACATTGCAGAAATAGCCCTGTGCAGGAGAAGAATCCAAAGTGCGACAACAGAAAAAAAAAGTTTGTCGCTAAGAAAATAGGCAAAATATCACCTCGAAAATTTTTGGCATCACATTGCAAACTAATGGGTTTTTCAAAAGGAAGAAACAGATATATAATAGGTACAAATGTTAGAAGTTTCTCTATCTATATATTTTTCCGTAAAGTCAGGAAAAAGAGCGTTAGAAAGAATCATTCCAAAAAAAGAGTTAATGTACTATCGTTATATATATATATATACACACACACACATATATATTTATACATACTTATATATATTCTCACATTTAAAAATATTTGGCACACAAGTTATAAAGTTTGATGTGTTTTTAAGGCTTTCAATGGCCTTGCAGCTTCAAAGCCTGGCTGCTTCCTACCTTGGTTGCGAGGTGTTAGTTGGCCCTGATTGCTTCCTGTCTGGAATTCCCCTGTTTTCTGAGTTTGGTTTCCATACATTCTGTCGGGAGAGGGAAAAAAAATATTCAAATCCAATCCCTATATAATACAGATAGAATTGTATTTACAAGAGATCCAGAGTGGTTGTGCAAAACGGTAACACAGAACCAAGAGTGTATACAAATGAATGGAAATAAATTTCTCCTGCCAATAAATTACAGATAAACAAACAAATACTATTTTGTTTTTCCCATTTCTATTCTGTCCCAGAGTCCTCATGAAAAACATAAAAAAGTCCAAAATTCAGTGCAATATTTGTCATCCACTTGTGCTTTTTGTTTTGTTTCCCCTTTTCTTTCCATCCTTTTTTCCTTCTGCATTTTTGGAAATATATGTATATATTAAAATGTGCAGGTTTGTAAAGTTGTGGATGGCAAACTTCAATATTTCCATTTCTTTCTTTTTTCATTTTTAGTTAGGAAAAGTAGCCAAAATTCCTTCTTTTTGGGCTAATTTAAACTCCCGGTGGAGATTTGTCAGAAATGTTTTTCAGCACGTTGTTGATCCAGTCGTTTTCGATGATAACTGAAATCAGAGAAATGCTGACATCAATAATGCAAATACTTATTTTTGTCCAAATTTCTATCACATTTTTGGAGGAAAAAAAGGGGATTTCAGCTGAAGCTATTGAAAGTACTGCAAATCCCATCATCCGTGGTCCATTCTCCCCCAAACCTCACCTGAACGTAAAGTACATCATGGGGGTTAAATGTGCCAAGTTTGCTGCAGGTGTGTCATTCGTGGCAGTTGTAGTTGTCAGTGGAAGTGGCAGCCAATCAGAAAGCTGCCACATACATACACACATACAAACGTATAGTAAAAGTGATATATTTATTTTTATGTATCTGTTTGTGGGTGGCCTTGTGTCTTCCAGATTATTATTATTATTACTATTATTATTATAATATTGGGGATAAGTTTCAAAATTATGAATATTATTACTAAAATATAAATACATAACATATACTTATAATATTATTTTTAAATATAATGTAATTATTATTGGAATAAGTTCCAAGATATGAAGATTACTATTATTATGTGTTAGCATTCCTAGCCTTTACCTTTGAACACAGCATAAGGGACGCACTTCCCAGGAGCTTCCATCAGGAAAGCCTTCAGATCTTGGTCTAAACTGACTTTTTTGGCTCCTTAAAAGGCAAGAGAGAAGAGAAAAATGTGAGAACCTTGCAGCATGATAACAACAAAAACAAAGGGAGGGAGCTTCCCACCATCGAGACAGAAGACTAGAGTGGCATCTTCCCGCCATAAAGAAACAGCACCATTTGGCCCATAGACTTTGCAAATGATTTAGAGATAAGGTTAGATGCAATGCTTCCAGGTTAGGGTTCTCTTTTGGCAAAAGAAAGAAAATAAATGAAAAAGAGTGGCTAAAGAAAGAGCAAATATAAAGCCTGAAAAAAGTTACTTTTGGACTATAGGATGCTTAATATTTTGTTGGGACATATATTGTGTGTACATGTATGTATGTGTGTTTGTGTAATAATAACCATGTGTGCGTAATAATAATATGGGAAGTCAATTATTTCTATCACCCCCATGCCAATTATAATAGGTAAGTATTTTAATGAACCTATCTGAAGGTGCATCTACACTACCAAATTGATGCGGTCTGGCGTCACTTAGACTCCATGCTATGGAAAACAGTAAAAGAGCATGTTTAAGAGTGCCTCCCATAGGACATAGGTAAGGTAAAGGTTTCCCCTGATGTTAAGTCCAGTCATGTCTGACTCTGGGGGGGTTGGTGCTCATCTCAATTTCTAGGCCTAAGAGCCAGCGTTGTCTATAGACACCTCTAAGGTCATGTGGCTGGCATGACTGCATGGAGCACCGTTAACCTTCCCACCGGAGCGGTACCTATTGATCTACTCACATTGGCATGTTTTTGAACTGTTAGGTTGGCAGAAGCTGGAGCGAACAGCAGGTGCTCACTCCGCTCCCGGGATTTGAACCTGTGACCTTTTGCTCAGCAAGTTCAGCAGCTCAGACATTTTTATTTATTATATTTATTATTATCTATCATATTTTTATTTAAAGCTCTATATATTATATTTATTATATATACATTTATTATGTTCCTAACCAACATTCTATCTTAATTATTATCTTTATTATTAATCATTCTTATATGGACTATATTTCCTATATTTATTATGCACAATCATATATTTATTGTATTTATTATACCTAATTTATTATGTTTATGAAGAATCCTGACTATGACATTACAGATATAGATATATCTGTAATAGACATACAGGAGCCGCCGGTGGTGCAGTGGGTTAAGCTGCTGAGCTGCTGAACTTACTGACCAAAAGGTCGACAGTTCGAACCCCGGGAGTGGGGTGAACTCCCGCTGTTGGTCCCAGCTTCTGCCAACCAAGCAGTTCGAAAACATGCTAATGTGAGTAGATGAATAGGTCTAGAATATACACACACATACACCTCATATTTACTGTCTTTTTCCTAGGTGTTTCCACTGTTCCTGGGAAGGAGGAAGAGCGCAAAATGATGGTGACAGACGTGATCAAAGTGAATGGGAGCCTCTTCTGGTCCTATGGCTGCTGTTGCGGTACTGAAGGCCTGGGCAGCAGAGAAACCAAGGACTACATTGATATGTATATAGGAGGGCATACATGATGTGCTCAGAATCAGGACCTTTATGCATCTCTACCTATCTGTCCATGCTTCCATCTTGATCTCCATTCTCCACCTCCTTCATGATCTCCAAATTGACCTTGATCTTCACTTTCACCATTCTCACCTGGATTGTCCACTATTTTTTCTTTTGCAGGTGCTGCCCATGGCCTCTTCAACCTGGACCACCTAATCTCTTCTTTGGGGCCCAGAGCGTGCGGCAAAAGAAACCCCACTGAGTGCAACGCTGAAGGTAGCCCCTCCTGAAACAACAAGGCCCTGCCCTTAGGACTTCCACTTTAGAAGAGACAGGAAGAGGGAAGAAGGAAGGAAAAAGGAAGGAAACAGGGAGGAGGTAAGTAGGAAGGAAGAGAGACAGAAGGAAACAAGAGGGAAGGAAAAGGGAAAGAGGGAAAAGGAAAGGAAGGGAGGGAGGAAGACAGGAGGAAATGAAAGAGGGAACAAATGAAGAAAATTCCTAGGAAGGTATTCTCTCTAGTAAGCTTTAGGTGCTAAAGTACACATTTTAATCAAATCCATGAATTAAATATGCAAACGTGGAAGGTTATCAGTATATGCAAAATTACGTATCGGCCATACTTTGTTTTTTGCTTTGTTTTTTTTAAGACAGGAAAACAGGCAAAAGTATGCCAGTAAACCCATAAACAGGTCAGGGAGAGCCAGCAAGGACTTCATTAAAAGGTTAAAGATAGGCATGGAAGAGACCCCGTAAAGGGGTGAGGGAATGCAGTCGGGGACCCCATAAAGAGGCCAAGTAATGCCAGCAAGGTCTTCATTGTAATTTTAAGTATTGGCAGCAGAGACCGCGTAAAGAGGCCAGCACATCCACAAATCAAAGGCATACATTATCCCATAATACACACATCAGTTTTCAAAGTCTGCAGTAGCCCCCACCCAAGAATGCAACAACAGTGCAATAACAATCACGATGCAAAAAAGGAAAAAAGACCTGCCCAAACATGAGTTGGAACAGGTGGGTGCTTACCTTTGATGTCTTCTTCACCTGGCTCAAAGTGGTCCTGGCGGTGTGTCACGCAGGAAGGCCGCATGGGTTTTCTGCTGAGAGCAGAGGCAGAAACCCTGCAGCCCTCCAAGCAAGGAGGAGGCCCCTCCAAGAACACCACAACAAGTCTTTCCCCTTACCTGGCCCTCTAGCCAATCATCCAATCCAAGCACCACTCTGTACTGTTTCTAAGAAGAAAACCATTGATGTTTACAAAGGCTGCCAAAGACCCTTCTGAATGTATGGCGTATAAGAACATGCCAAAAACTCTCATTCCAAAGACAAGAACTACCATATGCTTAGACATGCTCTGAAACATCATTCCAACAACCACAGTAAGCATCGGAAAGAACCTGTCCCAAACCTGAAAGGATTGTAAAGCAACAAAAGGACTGAGGAAATATCCAAAGAGAGCCATGTAAGATGGGGATGGGCTGACAAATTTGGAAGGTGCTCAAGTTGGAGGAAAGACCTCCATATTGCCAATGCCACAGGTCAAGATCAAAATAAATAAAGCCCTTGATTTTAGGCAGCACCAGAAAGTGAAATAAAGCACAAAATAAAACTTGTTTCCTAATTTAGATAGGGTCTCACTGACAAATCATGTCATTTGTATGGTTTATAAATTCAGAAAGAACCTACACAATTATTCTCACTACCATTGACATTGGCCATTGACATCCACAAATCAAAGGCATACATTATCCCATAATACACATCAGTTTTCAAATGTTGCAGTATCCCCCCACACACACACACACAATGCAACATCAGTGCAATAACAATGCCCACAGTGCAAAAAATAAATAAATAAAAAACCTGCCCAAGCATGAGTTGGAACAGGTGAGTTCCTACCTTTGATGTCTTCTTCACCTGGCTCCGAGTGGTCCTGGCAGTGGGTCATGCAGGAAGGTTGCATGGCTTCTCCGGAAAGAGAGGATGCAAAAATGCTGCACCCCTCCAAGCAAGAAAGTCTCTCAGGGACGACGACGACAAAAAAAACTTCCCCTCAAGAAGTTGTTGCCTCAGGGCGCGCTTATATACTTCCCGCCTATTGCCCAGTCCCGCCCTAATCCCTTTATCCGGGCCTCCCATTGGCCGCTCGCCGTGCCAATCAACAGCGGCTTCTTTTTTACCTCGGCACGCGCTTTATATACCTCCCGCCCATTTGCTTGGCCCCGCCCAAACCTCCCTTCATCCTGGCCTCCTACTGGCCTCCCGCCGTGCCAATCAAGCTATTGGGCATGCTGCTTAGAACAAGTTCGAGAGGGAAAATTAACGCATGCGCAGAGGGCGTTTTGGACAGCTGCGCTTCATCCCAAGCTTGATGTGAATCGAAATGACGTCACTCTGGCGCCACCTGACGGCAGAACGGCGAGTCGGCGAATGTCGCCTGAAAGTGAACGGGAAGGCCAGGCCGGACGCTCCTCCGCGCGGTCCTAAAGCCCGCTCACTGCTCCTTGTTTGGACCTTTGTTAACCGAGGTCGCTTCAGCTGTTTAGATCTATGGCTTGAAGATTCAGAGTGGGCAGGGGGCCCTAAAGGCCATCTAGACTGACCCCCCTTTTTTTACCAGGCAGAAATATAGAATAATAATTATTATTATTATTATTATTATTATGTAGTATGGGACTCATAAGGTTGGAAGGAACCCCAAAGGCCATCTAGACTGACCCCCTTTTTGCCAGGCAGAAATATAGAATTATTACACTATATTATTATTATTATTATTATTAGTAATAGTAGTAGTAGTAGTATGGGATTCATAGAGTTGGAAGGGACCCCAAAGGCCATCTAGACTGACCCCATTTTTTTTGCCAGGCAGAAATATAGAATTATTATACTATATTATTATTATTATTAGTAGTAGTAGTAGCAGTAATATGGGACTCATAGAGTTGGAAGGGAGCCCCAAAGGTCATCCAGTCCAACCCCAGGACAGAAGGCACCATCAAAGTACCATACTAGATACCAGAGGCTATATTTCAGAGGAAGGGACTTGCATTCATTGCCTATGAAAACCCTCTGAAATTCATGGGGTTAATATAAAATGAAGGTGCATGTACCCACATACTAGGAAGCGGAGGAGTCTGCCTTTGTTTCCCCCCATGGCAGCCTTACAAACAACACAGTAGCCAAATCTGATATGGTACAAAAATATATATTTAAAATAAATTACCTCCTTCAGACATATTAAATTAACACTTTATAGTCATTTTGACATGTCCAAATTTTTTTTTGAAAAGTTCAGCAAAAGCAAAATGTGTCGCTTTGGAGCTCTGATACATTTCAGAGAAACAAAACATAAGGAGCACCCCGACTTTCAATTCATTTAGATTGGAATCTCCCAATGTTTGCAAATGTTTTCATATACAACAGTAATTCCCAACCTTTTCTTGACCAGGGACCACTTGTAGTCTATACAGGAAGGAAAGAGCTTCAGTTGTGACAAAATGTGGAAATTACACATAGATCCATCTAGGTCAAGGGTTGCTTAGCTTATCCAGGTCTGGATTTGAGTTTCTAAGTATTTGCCATGTTAAGGTGGCAACTTGGTTGCGGTTTTTTTCTGAGACATTTCTGGTCTTTAAGAGCTTTGCAACCTATCAATTGTTATCTCAGAATATGGAATGTCAATTTGAAAAACAAATTGTTAATGCTGGCCCTTAGAATGGACAAGATTAATTCGTTGCCACTAATGTGGAATCACATAATCTTTTGCAAATACTGATTTTTTTTTCTGTGTCAGGAACAACTTGTGAAACTGCAAGTCGCTTCTGGAGTGAGAGAATTGGCCATCTGCAAGGACGTTGCCCAGGGAATGCTCGGATGTTTTGATGTTTTGACCATCCTTGTGAGAGGGTTCTCTCATGTCCCCGCATGGAGCTGGAGCTGACAGAGGGAGCTCATCCACACTCTCCCCGGGTTGGATTCGAACCAGCAACCTTCAGGTCAGCGACCCAACCTTCAAGTCAGCAGTCCTGCTGGCACAAGGGTTTAACCCATTGTGCCACTGGGGGGCTCCTGCAAATACTGATAAAATCACTTAATTCATAACATGTGTTTTATTGTATGCTGTGTATTAATTGTTTGTTTTATTTGATTGTTGTGATCATTGTTTCTTAGTTATTGATATTGGTTTTAATCTTGTTATACTTTGTCTCTGTTTTGGGCTTGGCCCATGTTAGCCGCCCCAAGTCCTTTCGGGGAGATGATGGTGGGATAGAAAAATAAAATATTATTATCATTATTATTATTATTATTATTATTATTATTATTATTATTACAGTAGAGCCTCACTTATCCAACATTTGCTTATCCAACGTTCTGGATTATCCAATGCAGTCTGCCCTTTAGTAGTCAATGTTTTTGTAATCAATGTTTTCAATACATTGCGATGTTTTGGTACTAAATTCGTAAATACAGTAATTACTATGTAGCGTTACTGCATATTGAGCTACTTTTTATGTCAGATTTGTTGTTAAACATGATGTTTTGGTGCTTAATTTGTAAAATCATAACCTAATTTGGTGTTTAATAGGCTTTTCCTTAATCCCTCCTAATTATCCAACATATTCGCTTATCCAACGTTCTGCCGGCCTGTTTATGTTGGATAAATGAGACTCTACTGTATTATTATTATCATTTCCAGAACTAACTGTGGGATTCACAAAGAGTGCTGGGCCTCACCAAACTACAGCTCCCAGGGTTCGGTTGCACTGAGCCATGGCAGTCACAAGTGGTACTAAACTGCATTAATTCTACAGTGTAGATGCACTCTTTGCTTTAGGCAGGGCCAGATTGGGTGTTAGTACAGTAGAGTCTCACTTATCCAACGTAAACGGGCCGGCAGAATGTTGGATAAGTGAATATGTTGGATAATAAGGAGAGATTAAGAAAAAGCCTATTAAACATCAAATTAGGTTATGATTTTACAAATTAAGCACCAAAACATCATGTTATACAACAAATTTTAAAGAAAAAGTAGTTCAATATGCAGTAATGTTATGTTGTAATTACTGTATTTATGAATTTAGCACCAAAATATCACGATGTATTGAAAACATTGACTACAAAAATGTGTTGGATAATCCAGAACGTTGGATAAGCGAGTCTTGGATAAGTGAGACTCTACTGTATTTTGATCTTAACTATGTGACAGAGGAGAATCGTTCTCTAAAAAGAGAGATATTCTCCAGTGTCACAAAGTTAAGGCACTTCATACAGGACACCTGGAATGGTCGTGTTTATCTTTTAATGATGTCTTGAAATAAATCTAAGGATGCATTTGCAGAGAGGATTCAGCATCTCCAAGCATGCTTTTCGGGAGGGCTTTCTTCAGTTGTGTCAACCCATCCTTTGGCCACCATGGCTATGAAATCTGATTTTCAGAAAGCAGAGCTCCTTATCTGACTGTGGGATTATTCCTCCTTCGTTCTTTGGACAATGACACTGATGCGGGACAACAACTGCATGCACTTTGGGCTAACCAACACTCTTCAGTTTTACCAGGAGTAGACAAAATGTGGTCTGGTGTGAAAGGTTTTGAGGCTATGAGGCATTGTCAGTGCTTTTGAGGGGGAAAGAGGGGATGCCAAGCCCTGCAGTGCCCAAAGAAGAACAGGCATATCCATAGGAAAACATAGGATCGTATCACACGAGGCAGGTGGATCACAATTACAGCAGGATAATAGTGAGACTTATCACATGGTGTCATTCCTCATCCCGTTGGGAGATCATGGGAAGGAAAGAAACAGGAGGTCATGAACTGAATATTTGTGCTTGTAAATTAAAGACTTTCCAGGGAGAGAAGAAGAGCATTGTCATATGATAAATCCAAGGCAAAGATAGTGTCCTGCTGGAATTGCAATTTGCATGCTTCATGTGATAATCTCCTTACAAGAGCATACCACCCGAACAGAATCTACTAGTGCAGTGGTCCTCAACCTGTGGGTCCCCAGATGTTTTGGGCTTCAATTCCCAGAAATAACAGCTGGTAAACTCTCAAGTCCTTGCATGGAGCTGGAGCTGATAGAGAGAGCTCATCCACGCTCTCCCTGGACTGGATTCGAACCGGCAACCTTCAGGTCAGCAATCCAACCTTCAAGTCAGCAGTCCTGCCGGCACAAGGGTTTAACCCACTGCACCACTGGGGGCTCCTGTAAATACAGTAGAGTCTCACTTATCCAACATTCTGGATTATCCAACGCATTTTTGTAGTCAATGTTTTCAATACATCATGATATTTTGGTGCTAAATTCGTAAATACATTAATCACTACATAGCATTACTGTGTATTGAACTACTTTTTCTGCGAAATTTGTTGTATAAGATGATGTTTTGGTGCTTAATTTGTAAAATCATAACCTAATTTGGTGTTTAATAGGCTTCTTCTTATTCTCTCCTTATTATCCAACATATTCGCTTATTCAACATTCTGCCAGCCCGTTTATGTTGGATAAATGAGACTCTACTGTATTGATGAAATCACTTAATTCATAACATCATTTCCAGAACTAATTGTGGGATTCACAGAGTGCTGGGCCCGACCAAACTACAGCTCCCAGGATTCCGTAGTACTGAGTTGGTAAACTGGCTGGGATATCTGGGAGTTGTAGGCCAACACTCTTGGTGAGCCACACGATGAGAACCACTGTACTAGTGGAATCTTTAAAAGTCAAGTAGTCCATAGAATAGCAAGAATATCAGAACCTCACTCATGCCTGACCAATACAATTTTGAGCTCACTGAAGCCATATCAGTGAGTACTATTGGGTTTCTCCATTGCATCCTCAATGGCACCCCCTTGCGTTGAGTCAACTTGGTTTCCGTAGCGCCTGTTGTGGAGCTGAATGCTGTCCTGTAAATCCTGCCTTGAGAGCCGTCTTCGGAACTCATCTGTGGTAAAATAATAAATGACCGGGTCCACGCAAGAGTTCAAGCTGGCAAGGCACAAGGCCACTGCATGGAATATCAGGATCACCTTTCGAGAGTAGCAGTCCTTGATCCTGTTGGCTTTCACCAAGTAATCCAGTGGGAAGCTGACGTGGTAGGGAGCAAAGCAGATCAGGAAGACCACTGCACAGGTCAGGATCATCTTGAGGGCTTTCTGTTTCTCTCCAAGGTCTTGGGGGACCAAGTTCTTCTCCTTGAGAGACAAGACGGTCTTCCATGAACAGTACAGGATGATCAGCAAAGGAGTCACAAATCCAACCAGTTCGCCAATGGTCATCATCACAATGGAGATGGTCCCATCGACGGTCTTAACGGGAAGATCCACGAAACATTTGTTGTTCGTGTGGGTCTCGTTGGAGGTAAGCCGTAGGAGGGGGAAAGGCAGGCAACCCAGGCAGACGACAACCCACCCCGCCAAGGAGATGTAGATGTCGTAGATGCGCTTGCAGTCACTGAACTTGAAGGGGTACATGACGAACAAAAAACGCCGCACGCTGATGCAGACTAAAAAGAAGATGCTTGCGTACATGTTGACGTATTTCAAGTAGAAGCAAAACATGCAGACCCCTCTCCCCAGGTGCCAGCTTTCGGACAGGTAATAGAAAATCCGAAGCGGCAAAGATAGAACCTGTGCCAAGTCCGCCACAGCGAGGTTCATCATGAAAATCACGGCTCGCTTGGTTTCTTTCATGTAGCCATAAAACACCCAGAGAGCTAGAATGTTCCAGATCAGTCCTGGCACCAGGATGATGGTGTACATGATGGCGTAGAAGCGCTTTGAGAAATCATTCTCTCCATTGCATTCATCACCGCCCACCACCATTGTGCTTTTCACAAAGTGCTGGAAAAGCGTAAGACGATCAGCTCAAGATTTGAGAAAGGAAATAGGACAATTTGAGAAGCAGCAAATGCAGAATCCAGGTGTGACACGCTTTCTTGACATTCTCTTGGGCTTTTATGAAACCAAATCTTGCATAATTGCTGCTGGTCACAAAATCTTTGGGCTTTTCGGAGGATTCATTTCTTTAGAGATGTTTGGATTTGTTTCTGTAACAATTCAGAGATGATATTCTTCCATTGTCATCCTCTTGAATTTGAGTTTATCCAGAAGCATGTTTAACACGTTGCCATTTGATTTTGGGGAGAAACATGGTCACATGAAACAATCCACGTGCCACGGCCATGCGGTTTCAGAGACAAGCTGAGGAAGAGGGTGTCTTTGGGTCTAGATTCGTCAAATGAAAAACGCATGATGAAAAAGAAGCCAGTTGAAGACGGCTTCTGGTGTAGCTACAGCCATGGACAGATCTTTGTCTCCATTCTGAGGGCCACGTTCAATGGACAACCATATTTCTGATGCTGTTGCAAGTGGCTGTCGTACATCTACAGCTGAAGAAGAACACAAACATCTGTTACTTTCCAGTGCATTTTTACACAATGCAAAATCTAATGGTTGTTCTCATGCTAAGGTTTTTAGCATTCTCTACATGAGCCACCAGCCCAGGCTTTTCTACCTTTAATAGTTGAGTGAACAGAAGTTGTGGGTTTTGTCACCACAATGAAAGAAGAGGACTCTCTTCCATCTGGCAACCCTATAACATCATCATCATCATCATCATTGTAAAGAAGTGTGTTTTTATTTTGATTTATAGATGTCATGTTTAATTTCGTTTTAAAAGTCATTTTTGGCTATGTTTAAAAGGGTAAGTATTAGTTACCAGTGCGAGGGGAATGGTAACCAGTTCAGCATTCTGAGGCAGGTTACCATAACAACGAGGGCGGAGCCAACGTCCGTTTGAAGGAAAAGGAGGGAATGTTTTAAAAAACAGTTGAGTCTGTGGTCAGTAAACCACAGGGAAGGTTAGTTTTAGAGTCGGTGCCCTTATGAGGTACCGAGAGACTGATTCTGGTTGAGGGATCAGGGTGGCTCAAATGATTGGACATTTTGAGTCAATTTTAAAATAAGTGGTGACTTATTTTAAGTTAGTCTGTGATTTTTAGTCACAGGGAAGACACTGGTTCCAGGTTAGGGAAACCAGGGAAACTCAGATCTCTAGTGGTGTTGAATTAAGCAAGTTCGGTGACTTGTTTAGATTTACTTGTAGAGTCTGAGTAGGAAGGGAAAGTAATCCCAGTTAGATCTGAAGTGATCAGTTAATAGTTTTGGTTGGGAAAGGAAAGGAGAAAGTATTTGAAAGAGTATTCATCATAAGTTATATTTGTAACTGATTAAGAAAGTTTAACTCTAAGAAGTAATATTGTAACTACCAAGCTCTGTGCCTGAAATAAACTTGTTTTGTTCTTCCATATCTAAGTCTCTGTCACATATTTTCAAACTAAGTTACGATACCATCTAAAGTAAATGAAAAAGAACAAAGAAGATAAATTCCCCTCTGCCTGACATCTCCACAATTGGTGGCAGCGGAGATAGTATGTGTGTGTGTGTGTGTGTGTGTGTATATATATATATATATATATAAAATTAATAAAAAGATTCCTCCTCTACCCCACATCTCCACAATCATCATCATCATCATCATCATCATCATCATCATCATCATCATCATGTAACTTTTTTAAACATTAATAGAGTATGAACAAGCTTGTTTTCTGCTTCCCTGGAGACTAGGATGCAGAACAATGGCTTCAAACCACAGGGAAAATAGGAGATTCCACCTGAACATGAGGAAGAACTGTTCAGCAGTGGAACTCTCTGCCCCAGAGTGTGGTAGAGGCTCCTTCATTGGAGACTTTTAAACAGAGGCTGGATGGCCATCTGTTGGGGGTGTTTCAAAAGTGATGTTCCTGCTTCTTGGCAGGGGGTTGGATTGGATTGCCCAGGAGGTCTCTTCCAACTCTTTGATTCTATTATTAAAATGCATTAACTTTTTAAATTTCCAGTCTGATGAAAAAGCAGTGGTATGGGATTTTGGATAGAGAAGCAGAGTACAGCCAGATAAACAGAAAGAGCAATGAAGCTTTGGGAAAGCTTTGCTTTTGATTTCTTCGATCTATCAGTCCCTTGGAAGGAGCTGCATTCCTTGTTGTGTTTTAATGCTCAAGTCAGAATGGCAGGATAGATGGAGTCCTTGGCAGCAAAGCCATTAGTTTCAAAGTGCATACACTTAACTTGGATTTGGTTGCAATGAATAAAACACGTTGCCTAATGTTAAATTGTTGGGAGGGAAAAAACAACATTGTCCTTGCAAATTGCTATCATGTCGGCTTCGGCTTAAAGTAACCCTATGAATGAGAGACCTGCAAGGGTGCATTTGGACCAGTGGTTCTCAAACTGTGGGTCCCCAGATGTTTTGGCCTTATAACATCTGGTAAACTGGCTGGGATTTCTGGGAGTTGTAGGCCAAAACACCTGGGGACCCACAGGTTGAGAACCACTGATTTAGACCAGGGGTCCCCAAACTAAGGCCCGGGGGCCGGATGTGGCCCTCCAAGGTCATTTACCTGGCCCCCGCCCTCAGTTTTATAATACAATATTTTTATATCAGTTTTAATAATATAATATATTGTATATACATGTAATATTGATAATAATCTTATGTTATACAATATAATATCAATAGTAATACCATATAATAACAATTATATGTTAGATATTACATATAATATTACAGTATAGTGGTATAGTTCAATATAGTAATATATAATGCTAATATTGTGTTATGCTAATAATATAATATATTGTATGTACATACTGCTGCTCTGAGTCCCCTTCGGGGTGAGAAGGGTGGGATATAAATGTAGTAAATAAATGCAATAAATAAATAATTAATTTTAGACTTAGGCTCGGCCAAAGTTTGACATGACTTGAAGGCACAACAACAACAACAATGCTAATTAACTTGACCTAATTCATTGGCCAGTAACAGGCCCACACTCTCCATTGAAATCCTAATAGGTTTATGTTGGTTAAAATTGTTTTCATTTTTAAATATTGTATTGTTCTTTCGTTGTTATTGTTGTTGTTGTTGCACTACAAATAAGACATGTGCAATATGCATAGGAATTGGTTTTTTTTGTTTTGTTTTGTTTTCAAATGATAATTCGGCCGCTCAACAGTCTGAACGATTGTGGACCAGCCCTCTGCTTAAAAAGTTTGGGGACCCCTGATTTAGACTATAGAATTAATGTGGTTTGGAAACACTTGAACTGCTGTGGCTCAATGTTATGCAATCACGAGAGCTGGAGTTTGGTGAGGCACCGACAATCTTTAGCAGAGAAAGAGAAAGACCTTGTAAACCTACAACTCCCGTGATGCCGTAGCATTGACCCATGGCAGTTTGAGTGATGTCAAACTACGATGGAAGGCATTGGTGCCAGTACATTCCCAGTAGCTTGCTTGTGTGAAGTTGTGAACCCGCCCTGCACCACAAGAACAGTCTGAGTCAGAAGGTGCCAAACTGAGTCAAGATGAGGCGGCCTGGAAATGTCACACCATACTTTCTGCAGTTAAAAATACATGCGGGCATTTTATACCGATGGAAAATCCAGAGATATACTGTGAAAGATGTGCAATAGGGGGATTTTTTAGTATTCTAATAGTAAAGGGCCCCAGTGGCACAGTGGGTTAAACCGCTAAGATGAAGAATTTGCTAACTGAAAAGTCAGCAGTTCAAATCCGGGGAGCGGAGTGAGCTCCCACTGATAGCCCCAGCTTCTGCCAACCTAGCAGTTCGAAAACATGGAAATGTGAGTAGATCAATAGGTACCGCTCCAGTGGGAATAGGTACCGCTCCAGCCACATGACCTTGGAGGTGTCTATGGACAACACCAGCTCTTCGGCTTAGAAATGGAGATGAGCACCAACCCCCATAAGTAAACAATTATGAAAACTACAGGAACTCTTATTTCATCTGGCAAGCTTACAGCTGCCGCATAAACATTTAATGGAATTTGTGCTTCTCAGCTGCAGCCGCTTCATGAAAAAAAAAAGCATTGGGTTTATTGATTGATTGACCGATCGATTGATTGGATGATTGCCCAGTCCAAAAACATCCAAGAAGCAGAGTTCTCTGGGTTGTTTACAATACATTAAAGGATAAAATGCAATAACAGAACAGTAAATAAAAACAGCACATAAAACCAACAGTGAATACATTTACTGTTGCATAGGGCCAGCTAACACCTCCTAACAAAGGAACCCTGCAGGCAGGAGGCAGCCAGGATTTGAAGCTGCAAGGTCATTCAATCAAGGTGGCCAATTGCAATATTCACACTTGCCTCAAGCAGACAAAAGTTATTTCTCCCTCCCTGGACATTATTCCACAAATATATAAATCCCACTTGCCTAGTTTCCAACAGTCCTCACAACGTCTGGGGATGCCTGCCATAGATGTGGGCGAAACGTCAGGAGAGAATGCTTCTGGAACATGGTCAGACAGCCCGGAAAACTCACAGCAACCCAGTGATTCAACAAAACATCTACTACATTTATATATCTGCATGGAGAGATACAGAGTTGTATCTTTTCTGTTTATGCTCCACTATCACGGTGCATTGGGAAACAGAATAATATTTATTACCTAAGTACAAGACAGGCTGAGTTTTGTCTCTGCTATGTTTGCAGACAAAAAGCAACATCACTGCCAGCAATGAACATAATTGTAATTTGGCATTATTATCTAAAGGCATGTTTCTGTATCAAGCCATAAAAATATATGGAGCTTAATTCTGATATACGGCACTCCTTCTCAGAGCAATGGCACTGAATTTAATGTAAATGGAGTAAACTATCACGTTCTGTGGATTGTTATTGGTTTGCTCCTAAGCAGAGACATGCTTGGCTACAATATATTAGAAAAAATTGTTAGGTAAAGGTAAAGGTAAAGGTAAAGGTAAAGGTAAAAGTTTTCCCCTGACATTAAGTCCAGTCGTGTCCGACCCTGGGGGTTGGTGCTCATCTCCATTTCTAAGCCAAAGAGCCGGCGTTGTCTATAGACACCTCCAAGGTCATGTGGCCATGGGCATGACTGCATGGAGTGCCGTTACCTTTCTGCCGGAGCGTTACCTATCCATCTACTCACATTTGCATGTTTTTGAACTGCTAGGTTGGCAGAAGCTGGAGCTAACAGTGGGAGCTCACCTTGCTCCCCGGATTCGAACCTGGCAACCTTTCGGTCAGCAAGTTCAGCAGCTCAGCAGAAAAAATGTTATATAGACAGAATTAAAACAGACCTTTGGATAATGTTACACTGGTAATTTTCCTTGCAAATGAGTTAGATTTTTTTTTAAAAAAAATCAATACAGTAGAGTCTCACTTATCCAAGCCTCTGCATTATCCAAGCCATTTTTGTAGTCCAATGTTTTCAATATACAGTAGAGCCTCACTTATCCAAGCCTCACTTATCCAAGCCTGCGTATTGAACTACTTTTTCTGTCAAATTTGTTGTATAACATGATGTTTTGGTGCTTAATTTGTAAAATCATAACCTAATTTGATGTTTAATAGGCTTTTCTTTAATCCCTCCTTATTATCCAAGATATTCGCTTATCCAAGCTTCTGCTGACCCGTTTAGCTTGGATAAGTGAGACTCTAGTGTACTTATCTCTCTGCAAAATTTTAGTACAAGACCCTTTGAACACACTGCCTTTTTAGGGGTGAATGGTTTGATTTTCCTTTTGTATTTGTACAAACCATACATATAAAAATATTCTCATTTTAGCTGGGATAAAGGATGAATATGCCTTTGTGCTGGTAGTAGTGTATGTTACAAGATACAGTAGTCTCACTTATCCAACATTCTGGATTATCCAACGCATTTTTGTAGTCGACAAGTCGATAAATTGTGATATTTTGGTGCTAAATTCGTAAATACAGTAATTACTACATAGCATTATTTTGTATTGAACTACTTTTTCTGTCAAATTTATTGTATAACATGATGTTTGGGTGCTTAATTTGTAAAACCATAACCTAATTTGATGTTTAATAGGCTTCTCCTTAATTCCTCCTTATTATCCAACATATTTGCTTATCTAAGCTTCTGCTGTCCCGTTTAGCTTGGATAAGTGAGACAAGACCCTTTGAACACACTGCCTTTTTAGGGGTGAATGGTTTGATTTTCCTTTTGTATTTACACACACCATACATATAAAAATATTCTCATTTTAGATGGGATAAAGGATGAATATGCCTTTGTGCTGGTAGGAGTGTATGTTCCAAGATATTCATACAGGCTATATTTCTCTCTCTTTTCAGCTGCTGTTTTGTTAAGATTGTCCTCCCCACCACCATCAATTCCACTCATAATTGTTTAAACTTTGAATAAAAATCAATATGCTCATCCTTTGAGAAGATATTATTTCACTGATAGGCTTTTAAGCAAGAGAAATCTACAATGAGACTAGTTAGATTGGATTCACAGTCAAATTTCGTATAAGATACAATCATCAGCAAGGTTAGCAAAATAAAAGAGCAATAAAACCTACCTTTCCTAATTTCTGTCTTGGCTTCAACTGAATTCGGCAAGGTACAAGTCTAACGTAACCACGGATGCCACCCACCCACCGGTTTCTCACCTCCGGCTTAATATAGAAATGAAAACTGTAACAACTCAGGGTTTTCAAGATCACAAAGCAAGCCTTAGTAGTAACGTGATCACAATGCTTCTGGAAGGCTTTTGCAAATGCCTTGCCGTCAGCGCGTGCAGCATTGATTTTTTCCCAATAGTAAGAGAGCACCTTGTGACCATTGAGCACGATATGCGCCTCAGACAGAGTTCAGCGCCTGTCACATGGCAGAGGTAGAAAAGTCACTGCTTCTATATATAGGCATGGGTTTTTTGGTCTCAAAATGGGATTCAGACTCATCTCGAGTCATGGTCGATTCTGTGGTTGCAAACAGAGCTATTTATCATTCTGCTCCTTGGTGGTATCCCTCAAAGATATTACAGTGGACTTTATTGCACGAACCCACTATTTCACTACAGTCCCACTATAGCAGGTATGGGCAAACTCCGGCCTTCCAGGTGTTTTGGACTTCAACTCCCACAATTCCTAACAGCCGGTAGGCTGTTAGGAATTGTGGGAGTTGAAGTCCAAAACACCTGGAAGGCCGGAGTTTGCCCATGCCTGCACTATAGAGTCAAATCCCTTTGATATCACACCTCCCATTTGCACCAATTCGCCAGTTCGAACTCCCAAACTTGTTCTTCCACACAACCTCGTAATCCTGTTTTCCTGCACAGTAATGCCTCCACCTTCGTTAGTTGGGTTTGGATGAGAATATTTTAATAAATCAAATGCAGAAATAATCCATAGAATGTGC